>NC_135827.1:13697856-14028188 GCF_964213995.1 Mustelus asterias | reverse complement strand
TCTGGGGGAAGTAGTGGAAGCAGATACGATAGTGACTTTTAAGGGGTGTCTTGACAAATATATGAATAGGATGGGAAAAGAGTGATATGGTCTCTAGAAGGGTAGAGAGTTTTAGTTCAGACACGCAGCATGGTTGGTGCAGGCTTGGAGAGTCTAAGGGCCTGTTCCTGTGCTCTGTAATTTTCTTTGTTCTTTATTAATGAAACAGTTAATAAAATTAATAAAACAGTTCTGTAGAAGGGTCACTTAGACTCTCTTCATAGATGCTGCCAGACCTGCTGAATTTATCCAGCATTTTCTGTTTTGAAAACAGCCTGGTCAGGAGTCTCTCACAACAATGAAAGGGAGTTTACAATAAAGATGTTTGAGTGCTTCCTAATTGTTTAGTAGCTGGTTCTGGGATCCTCTCTCCTGACTCCAATTCCCTAGCACTGGGCGAATTCTAAGTGTTCCTTTGGCTGAGGATTTGACCTTGGGGATCCCGGGAGTCACAGAATGATCGCGGGGCGTGTGCAGCAGGGAGTGTTGTAAGTGAGGGGTCGGTGTGTAGGAGCGGGATTGGCAATGACAGTGGGTAGACTGGAGGGAGTGCCCTTACCAAGGACCCGTTAATGAGTGGGAGGTGTGTAAGAGAGAGGTTAGAAATGAGCGCCTGATAATGAGTGGGGTGTAACAGAAAGGGACTGGTAATGAAGGTGAGGTGTGAGAGAGTGTTATAACTGAGAGCTTCATAATGATGTTGAGGTTATTGCAGAGAATGCGAAAATCGACACTAGTCATGAAAGGGTTAAATTTGTAATCCTACCTTTGGTGAAATAATTAGTTCTCTGGAAGGCCGTCCCTGTGTTGAACATTTTAATTGAAGTGTTAATGGCAGCGTGCTTAATTCACAGCTAGCAAATGTTCAGCGCTATTATCGTTCTATTCACTAAGCCCCTGGACAAATAAGTAAAAACAGGAGATCGTGTAAACAAGGAAATAGGCCACGGGGGCAAAAAAGTGATCTGCACCCACTAATGAACCAACACTGGCAACTCGCAAACAAAACGCTGCTAAGCGTTTCATTCAAAGGTCGGAGACCGAGCAGACAGTTGGGAGGATTAACCCCGAACTAACGTGAGGTGGATTTATGTCCTAGACTGACTTGATCCGAGCTTTCACAGTCTGAGATCCTGTGGCAACAGCACAACTGGTCCCAGTTCAAACTCTGGACCGGGACACATGTTTGGAACTCTTGTTTTGCCTTTCGGGGTGGGGGTGGGGGGTGGGGGGGGGAAATTTGCATATCTCAAAATTACTGAGTAGACATGTCCAAATGTAGAATGGAAGGCTGAATGGGGGGATCGAATCCAGATCACTCTCTCCCCTAGAGTTCTGCATCATCTCACAGAAATGTTCATGGGGACAGTCTGAATAGACACTTGGATTGTAGCCTCCCCCCCCCACCCCCCCGAAACTCAACTGAGGAGGGCAACTCTTCCATGGGGAATACTCCAGGAAAATCTTAAAACACCATTCACTTGGTCAGAGAGAAGGAACACAAATCAACGCAGAATAGTGCTGGCAATGTGAAATAACAGAAAATGTTGCAAACACTCAGCAGGTCTGGCAGCATCTGTGAAGAGTTAATGTTTCGAGTCTAACTAATCCTTCCAAAACAGAAGGGTAATTTAGATCCGAAATGTTAACTGTTTCTCTCTCCACAGAGAGGGTAGCACAGTGGTTAGCACTGCTGCTTCACAGCTCCAAGGTCCTGGGTTCGATTCCTGGCTCGGGTCACTGTCTGTGTGAAGTTTGCACATTCTCCTCGTGTCTGCGTGAGTTTCCTCCGGGTGCTCCGGTTTCCTCCCACAGTCCAAAGATGTGCGGTTGATTGGCCAGGTTAAAAATTGCCCCTTAGAGTCCTGAGATGCGTAGGTTAGAGGGATTAGTGGGTAAAAATATGTGGGGGTAGGGCCTGGGTGGGATTGTGGTCGGTGCAGACTCGATGGGCCGAATGGCCTCCTTCTGCACTGTAGGGTTTCTATGATTCTATGAGATGCTGTCAAACCTGCCATGAGTTTATCCAACATTTTCAGTTACGTTATAGTATTTAGGTAATTAACCCAAATCGCACAGAAATAAAATTCAGCCTCTCTGAAGACTGCTGTTTTGTTTGAAATTTCTTCTCGAAATCAAATAGCTGGCTTCATTCCCTGGCGCCTCATGATAGCGGCAGCTCCATTGTGACCCCTGTTTGGAGAGGGCATTGTATTGTAACACACACACTGACACACACACTTCTCAGTTTGGGCTTTTCTCGTGTTTGCCCAGCTACACCACGTGTCTGTGATCACTGGCCCGCCTCACTCGATCTTTCTTACCCCAGCTCTATATTAAACTATTATAAAGCTGCCTAATGTCTCTCTCACACAGGCTGCTGGGGACCTGACAGCAGCTCAGCAATGCGACCGCACCAGGGAAAAATATCGGACCACTCTGTTTTATGGCGAGTTAACACTGAGATCCCTCCGATTGCTTCGGCAACTCACTTTATTCAACTTTAAGCATCTAAATACCTTCAGGCATTTTGAGCTATTAACGTTTTGTCTATTTGGCGATTTCTCTGTGCAGCCTCTCACAATGTGTGTGTGTGTGTGTATATATATATATATATATATACTCTGTTCCAATCCCTAGCACAGTCCCGCTTGTGTACATCCCCTCCTTTGGAGCGATAAGCCTCGGCAGGTCACGCAGGGATAGCAGGCAGTTTTAAAGGATACGGCGAGAGTGGAGGGAACATGGGGCAGATTAGCCCCAAGTTTGTTTCTTTTTCCCTTTGCAGGGATTGTTTTACTGAATCTGTCTTCAGCGTAAAATATCTGAAGTGCGATTATATTTGTAAATGTGTGTTTGAGAGGTGAATTATGTGAGAGAGAAGATTGTGTGTGAGAGAGGTGTGTGAGAGAGGGAAGGTGTGTGCGAGAGAGAGCATGTGTGTGTGTGTGTGTGAGAGAGAGAGAGAGAGCAGAAACATAGAAACTAGAAGCAGGGATAGGCCATTCGGCCCCTCAAGCCTGCTCCACCATTCATTTTAATCATGGCTCATCAATATCTTGATCCCGCCTTCCCCCCAAGATCCCTTTAGCCCCCAGAAGTAAATGTGTGTGAGAGAGAGAGAGCAGGTGTATGTGAGAAGAGAGAGGTCTGTGTGCGAGAGGGAAGATTGTGTGTATGTACGTGTGTGTGAGAGAGAGAGAGAGCAGAGGTGAATGTGTGAGGAGAGGTGTGAGTTAGAGAAGGTATGTATGTGAGAGAGAGAGAGGTGTGTGAAAGAGGGAAGGTGTGTGTGGTTAAATCTGCCAGGACCTCCCTCCCTCCCACCCACACAGACAGTTCTTGTGGAATCAAAGTTTATCTTAGAGCCTTGCCGCCTTCCAGGCAGCCACAGAAAACCGCACACATCTGCACTACACATTGACCAACTTTCTGATGTTGCCTCGGAATCAAATATTCCAGCCTCGCCCTACCCCCCAACCTCGCCCTCTGAAAGCTAAAGCCACAGAAGAGTCATCAAAGCCGCTTTCCTGGAATGAATGCCATATTACTCGTCTGGTTCGGTTGGGGTTGGAATTCATATTTGCAAAGTCCCGGCATTTATTTTCACAGAGCCGGTTTTATGTGTCAGGGATAGATTGTTGAGGAGAATCTTAAAAGTGTCAAATCCACACCGAGGTGAGGGTGATTTCGTTTTAACGCTTCTCCCCCCCAGCCTCCCACATTTATAAACAGCAATCCTTTCTTGTACATTTTCTTGTCCCTTACCCGTAGTCCAGCTGACAGTGAGCAGTAGGAGAAAGGGCAGTGTCCCGGGCATCGCGAATCTCCCGTCCCAGACGTCAAAGAAAAAAAAACAATAAAGTAATAAAAAAAATTCCACTCAAAAAAAAAAATTCCTCCTTTCTGGATCCGAGAAAAGCAGCGGCGAGTCTAGGATCCGAACCCTCGGCTCCCGGGGTGAAATTCACTCAAACTCCGGCTGAAATTGACGGCAGAGCTTTCCCCATGTATCCCCCAGCGAGAGATTTCCGCGTCTCCCTGGCTGTCTTCTCAATGTTCAGGCCGCTTCCACTCACTCATTCATTCATTCATTCCTTCTCTCTCTCGTGGCTCCACAAGAGTTGTCTCTTGTTAACTTGTTCCAACTTCCCAGCTGATTCCGTCACGCACTCCAGCCCGCCTCCCTCCACCGCCCAGATCTCCGCACATTCTGCCTCTCACTCTCAGGAGTCGCTCCCACCTTCCAACCCCACCCCCTACTCCATCCCCCTCCTCCTTCTCCCCACCCCCTCGGGATCAGATTGATCAATCAATCTGGGAGGGATCCCTGCGGATAAAGAGACAGGAGAACCCCCCTGTCCAGCTCCCCTCTGCCTACGGCCAGTCTGAATGAGAGGGGATGTTTGGCAGTCAAATCGAACTTGATGCTAACAAGTGTCGGGGTAAAGCCACCGGGGTCCACAACACTGGCCCGCCTCGCCCAATGTGGCACTCAGCCCCACAGAGCAGAGAGTTCACAAGTTGTAGCTGATTTGAACCGAGGTGGAGCAGTCAGTAATCCTACTGCCGGTCACAATCCAGCGGCCTCTGCTGGTACCTCTGTGTTGGTGAAATGTTTGCTGGGGATAGGACAGCTGCTGATGCTCCCCACCTTGAGAGAGTCCAACAGCACCATTCATTCATATACCCTCTCGCTTCCACCTGAACGATTACACTGAGGAACCTTGGCGTGACGGTGAGCAGGGAAGCCCTCAGCATCAGACAGCACCATCTGCAGGAGGACTTAAAGGACACCATCTCGGAGAAAGCTGAAAACTTCAGATGATTTTCAGCCAATGTCGAAAACTGAAACGTGCTGTCTAACTGCAAAACTGGCAGCAATTAATCAATAACTTATAGATTATCAAAACATTAAACTCCTCAAAGTTGGAAGGAAATTTGGCATATCAGCTAGGACTCTCACCAACTTAGAGTCATAGAGGTTTACAGCATGGAAACAGGCCCCTCGGATCAACTTGTCCATGCCGCCCTTTTTTTTAAACCCCTAAGCTAGTCCCAGTTGCCCGCATTTGGCCCATAGTTTTACAGATGCACCACAGAAAGCATTCTTTCTGGTCGTATCACAGCTTAGTATAGCTCCTGCTCTTTCCAAGACCGCAAGGAACTACAGAAGGTCGTGAATGTAGCCCAATGCATCACGTAAACCAGCCTCCCATCCATTGACTCTGTCTACACTTCCCTCTACCTCGGCAAAGCAGCCAGCATAATTAAGGACCCCACGCACCCCGTACATTCTCTCTTCCACCTTCTTCCATCGGGAAAAAGATACAAAAGTCTGAGGTCACGTACCGACCGACTCAAGAACAGCTTCTTCCCTGCTGCTGTCAGACTTTTGAATGGACTTACCTTGCATTAAGTTGAACTTTCTCTACACCCTAGCTGTGACTGTAACCCTACATTCTGCACTCTCTCGTTTCTTTCTCTATGAACGGTATGCTTTGTCTTTATAGCACGCAAGAAGCAATACCTTTCATTGCATGTTAACACATGTGACAATAATAAACCAAATCAAATCTATGAACTCTTCAGAGTTGGTGCAGATTCGATGGGCCAAATAGCCACCTTCTGCACACTAGAGATTCCATGGTTTCTAACAAAGGAATAATAATTCTGGAGAATGTGAGGCAGAACAATCATGCTACACAGATTGTGAAACTGTAGCCAGTAATAGGACACAAAGAATATGTTACTGCACTCAGTGACATAACACTGTCACACAGTGTGAGCCTGTCTCAGTGATATAAAACTGTCACACAATGTGATCCTGTCTCAGTAATATAAAACTGTCACACAGTGCGATACTCTATCAACGATATAACACTGTCACAAAGTGTGACACTGTCTCAGTGATATCACACTGTCACACAATGTGATCCTCTCTCAGTAATATAACACTGTCGCACAATGTGATCTTCTCTCAGTAATATAACACTGTCACACAGTGTGATCCTCTCTCAGTGATATAACACTGTCACACAGTGTGATCCTCTCTCAGTGATATAACACTGTCACACAGTGTGATTCTGTCTCAGTGATATAATACTGTCACACAGTGTGAACCTGTCTCAGTGATACAACACTGTCACACAATGTGATTCTGTCTCCGTGATATAACACAGTCACACAGTGTGATCCTCTCTCAGTGATATAACACTGTCACACAACGTGATCTTGTCTCAGTGATGTAACACTGTCACACAGTGCGATCCTGTCTCAGTGATGTAACACTGTCACACAATGTGATACTCTCTCAGCGATATAACACTGTCACGCAATGTGAGCCTGTCTCAGTCATATAACACTGTCACACAGTGTGATACTCTCTCAGTGATATAACACTGTCACACAACGTGATCCTCTCTCAGTGATATAACACTGTCACACAACGTGATCTTGTCTCAGTGATGTAACACTGTCACACAGTGTGATACTCTCTCAGCGATATAACACTGTCACACAATATGAGCCTGTCTCAGTGATATCACACTGTCGCACAGTGTGATATTCTCTCAGTGATATAACACTGTCGCACAATGTGAGCCTGTCTCAGTGATATAACACTGTCCCACAGTGTGATAGCACCTTCAGTAATTTCTCAATGTCACACAATATGACACAACAGCCAGAGATATAGCACTGACATGATGGTAGTCATCTTTATGAAGAGAAAAAAAGCCGTTAATTCAGATACATTATCTTGAAATGTACAGTTACATTTTCCCCTACACCTGCAGGAGACAGTAGGCCAGTGAGCAATGTCTTCTCTAGATAGGTAGATTGTAAGCAGGAAGGGGATGGCACCTCTGTCTCCATCCCTCTACTCCTCCCATTCCACCCCATGTCCCTCCAACTCCTCTTCGCCACTTTTCCCCCCCTCCTGATTTCATTCCCCTGAACTCCCACCTCTGCTTGTGGGAAGTGGCCTGTTCATCCCACTGCCATTCCCTCAATGTTAATTTGCACAACTTAAAAAGCTGTTCTGTGAGTGAAGGTAACCTGCACCATTTACCAGTGATTTAGCATTCTGTCACATTTAGCTCCTGCCCCTCCCCTACACAGTGCTCAATGATATTGCAAAATATCATAATAGTGCATGAATCAAAACATAATGACATACTATGTAATTAATGCCAAATGAAAAATAGAATTGAATATTCTTTTAATAGGTTAAAAAGCTGAAGAGGTTATGAAACATAATAACTTTGAACATGATGTTACAAAATACCATTAAATATTGCATGATAATTCAAGTTTACTTTGATATAATTAAAGAATTAGTCCAATATTGTGGGTGGCTTGATTGAGATCGTGGAATGAATGTCAATTAATATTGAATCATTTGCAGTTTTATGTCCTGGGTTCCAGTCCATTATTAACCATATTCATGCTCTCCAAGCTCACTCATGAACCTTGCAAACGTACTATTCAAGCTATCATTATGAACTTAATTTCCATACTGCAGTATGTGGGAGGTCAAAGTGGTGGAGGTTGAAGTGGAAAAGTGGATATATGTATATATATTGAACAGCCTCTGCACCACCCCCCCCCCCCCCTTCCCCATCCCATTCCTCACCCCAGGCCTCTCTATCCACAAGGAGGATGGTATTGGGAATCAATCATTAACCATTTCATCACCTCATGAAGATGTTTTCATGCTACGTTCTATCTTTTCCTGCCTCCACCAGTAATATAGGAACTCATAATGTTGGAGCGAGTGGAAGTGATTGTTGGTTCAGTGGGCCCTCACCTCAGAATCAGAAGTTGTGGTTTCAAACCTCACTCCACAGACTGTCAATGGTCTAGGCTGGCACCAGACAGTACTGAGGAAGTGCTATACCATTTGGGGTGTTGGCATTCAGATGGGATGTTAATCCAAGGCTCTGTCTGCTCTTTCCTGTGAGTATTAAAGACCTCATTTTTAAAAAAAATATTTCTGGTGCTGGCAAGGCCAGCATTTGTTGCCTGTTGCTAATTGCCCTTGAACTGACTGACTTTCCAAACCATTTGAAAATACAGTTAAGAGTCAACCACATTGCTATGGGTTTGGAGCCACATTGAAGGCCAGACCAAACAAGGGCAACAGATTTCCTACCCTAAAGGACATTAGTGGGCTTTTGGGGGACATAGATGGGTTTTTATGACAATCATGATAGTTTCATGGCCACCATTACTGAGACTAGCTTTCAATTTCAGATTTTCCTATTCATTAATTGAATTGACCATGGTAGGATTTGAATCCGTGTCCCCAGTGCATTAGCCTGGGCCATTGGATTACTAGTGAGGTGACATTATTACTATGCCACCATCTCCCCAGAGAAGAAGAACTGAAGAGTTTTGTGTACCAGGTGCGCTGGCCAATATTTATCCCTCAACCAAAATCTCTCAAATTATCTCATCATTTATTTAAGTGTTTTTAAACAGGGTAAGCTGCTGTTTTGGAGAGTCAGTGCAGATTCGATGGGCTGAATGGCCTGCTTCTGCACTGTAGGGACTGTATGATTCTATGTTAAAATGCATTATTGGCTGTCTAGTACTTTGTGGTCCCTGAGGTTGTGAAAGATAATATATAAATGCAAGTCTTTTTTATGTATCTGATCAATTAAAGATTTCTCATACAAGTGAACCACTCATTTGGCTATATCAAAGAGAACAGTGATGTTGAAGCCTCTTATGATCCTTCTCGTAGCAGTGAAGACTTAGTCGATATTTCTCTTTAATATTTTCACTGCAGTAGCACAGGTGAGGGATTGGCCAGGAGGGGTGGAAGGGCGAGGGGAAGGTGGGGCAGGGAGGGCATTAGGCAACCAGTAGAACTTCAGTTTGATTTGACAATTTTTCATTTCCATCTCTTAATTGTGCTGGAACACAGTCCCCTGAATAATTAAGGACCGTCCTCCAGATCCTCAACCTTTGTATGGCCATTGACAATGATCATCAGCAGGCAATTGCAGACACTAACATTAACCTGCATTTCTACAGCACCTTTTACATAGAAAGCAACATTCAAAAGACACATCACAGATGCTTGTGGTAAAACAAATGGCCATTCAAAGAAGGGGAGAATGGGAAGGTTGACCAAATTCTCGATGATGAAGATGGGTCTTAACAAGAGATGGTTGGAAGGGAATTTTACAGAGCAGGATCTAAGCACTCCATCCACCACAAACGTTTCAATGGGGCTTGGAAATCCTAGGCAACGTTTTTCACTCCCCAGCCTAATTGTATCATCCTTATTCCTAGCTGGACTGTGATTAGAGAGTTCTGTATTGAGTAGGGATTGAACCTGTGAGGCCCAGATCCAGTATGTCCAGTCCAGCTACTAACAGAGCTAATGGGGAAGATTTTTCTCAGACAATGACCTCTCAGTGTACAGCTCTACCTGCCTGGCACTCTGCTCTGTACTGAGTACTGTCACAAGAGAGCACTGCTGCAGGGAATAACTGTTCTGTTTGAATCACCTCCTCTCTCAGGCTCCCTCATTCAGTTCTTTTTGGTGAGATTTGCTCATTTTCTACACCGAGCCCCTGCATGCACTGCACCATGGTTCCATCAGATTCAATTAACCAATGCTTCATGCAGAGACCTCTGTCATTGGGTGTGATAATGAGAGCTGTATAAGGAATTCCGAGGATGTCCTTATCTAAAGCTTACGCATGTACCATTTCCAGTAAGAGTCAATACACGTCAGCCAATGTAGACAAGAGAATTCACCAGGACTCATGCTGAGTAACAGTCTCATGAGTACTGCTGATAATACTGATGGATTAAGTCATACACTGGTTAAAGATCCAAACTGCATCACAAAGATAGAAAGGAATTAACAGTCTCGTTAAATATCCCTCATTTGAAGTGAGTCTCATGGTTTTAATTTAAGGAAGGAAGCTATTTTAATGAATCTTTTAAAAATAAAGAAAGTCATGGACCGAAATTGTCTCACTGTTCACGTTAGCGGGATTTTCCCATCCTGCTGCAGTGAATGGAGATTTGGCTTGTCACCAAATTCTCCATCTTTGCAGCAGTGAATGGATGGTAAGACCACGTCCATCATCTTTTAAAAAACTTGCTGTGGCCTGGTGATAGCATACTGTCATCTGACTTGGAAGGTTGTGGATTCAAACCTCACTCCAGGGACATAAGCGCATAATCCCAGCTGATGCTCCAGTGCTGTACTGAGGGAATTTTCTTCCATTCATTTACAGGATGTAGGCATTACTGGCTAGGCCAGCATTTATTGCCTATCCCTAATTGCCCTCGGGAAGCTGGTAGTGAGCTGCCATCTTGAACTGCTGCAGTCTATATGGTGTAGGTGCACCCATAGTGCTGTTAGGGAGGGAGTTCCAGGATTTTGACCCAGCGACAATGAAGGAACTGCACTATCATAGGTGCTGCCGTTCAGGTGGAATGTTACAAACCAAAGTGCGACCTGTCATTTCAGCTGGACATAAACAATCCCATGGCACCAATTGGAGGAGCAGATGAATTCACCACAGTGACCTGACCAATAGACAGTCTTTAACCACTATCTCTCTACAACTGATTATCTGAACATTAGCTCTCTACTGTTTGTGACACCTTTGCTCTGTGCAAATTGTATACTGTATTTCCCAGATTGCAACAGTGCAGAAAGTAAGTTACAATCTATATAAATGATCAGCAAGCAGGGATAGTGTGTAACATAGCAAAATTTGCAAATGATACTAAAGGGTTGAATTACTTACTTCTGCTCCTAATTCCTATGTTCCTACTTCATTGGCTGTGTTAGGTGCTATGAGATGTCCTGAGGTCATGAAATGTGCTGTGCAAATACTTGTAAATTCTGACACTTAACAACAGCAAACGTTTTGTTTAGCACATGAGGCCAGCGCTTTGATTCACCTTTGAATAATAGAATCACTACAGTGCAGAATGAGGACATTCGGTCCATCAAGTCCGCGCCCACTTTCCGACAGAGCATCTTACCCAGGCCCACCCCCATAACCCCATGCATTTACCCTGCTAATCCACCTAACCTACAAATCTAAGGGACAATTTAGCATGACCAATGCACCTGCCCTGCACATCTTTGGACTGTTGAAGGAAACCGAAGCGCTCGGAGGAAACCTACACAGGGAGAACGTACAAACTCCACACAGACAGTCACCCAAGGTCGGAATCAAATCCGGGTCCCTGATGCTGTGAGGCCGCAGTGCTAACCACGGTGCCACCGTGGCGCCCTGAATGTGAACTAGATTATCACTGGAAGAAACTTCAGCCAACTCCTCAAACAGCTGAGAACAGGTGAAAATATACATACTCTGTATTGATGCTTTATTGTGTCAAAATATCTGAAAATACGTCACAATTATTATTAACGTCACTCTACCAGGGGAAGAAACTATCATGCTCATTGCTTCTGTTGGAATTACAGTGGGTATAACGAGCAAATCAGATTCACAGGCTAGGGGAGCAAAGCAGAACAACAGTGTTTGACATGTTGAGGATATTTTCGATCAGAAATATCTGTGTGCTATGTTTATTTCTGGGTCTCCCATTGTGAAAGCACTCAGCAGGTTCTTTTATCCAAAGGGTATAAACAAGTCTTAAAAGAACATAGTGCTAATAAGTCTAGGAACTCTGGATGTAGCACACAACGGCACCTCGCTGTATGTATCCATACCCTGATAAAACACCAATCCAAATCAGCACGGTGATTGTTGTTTACTTTGGTTTGCATTTTGCATTAATGACAGCAAAACTGTCAGCCTTCATGGTCGTCACTCCATGAATCTGAAAGCAACCTCAGGCATCCAAACATGCACAGTTAAAGCTGGAAGTCCAGAAGTTGTTGTCAGCGATTCCCCATCGCTACAAAGGGTGCACTGGCGAACTCCTCGCAGATGGAAACCAATTAAAAATCACCAAACTAAGATACGCTTAGTCATACAGTCATAGAGGTTTACAGCATTGAAACAGGCCCTTCGGCCCAACTTGTCCATGCCGCCCCTTTTTTTTAACCACTAAGCTAGTCCCAATTGCCTGCGTTTGGCCCATATCATAGAATTCCCAAGTGCAGAAGGAGGCCATTCGGCCCATCGAGTCTGCACCGACAACAATCCCACCCAGGCTCTATCCCCACAACCCCATATATTTACCCTACTAATCCCCCTGATACTAAGGGGCAAATTAGCATGGCCAATGCACCTAACCCACACATCTTTGGACTGTGGGAGGAAACCGGAGCACCCGGAGGAAACCCACGCAGACACGGGGAGAACGTGCAAACTCCACACAGACAGTGACCCAAGCCGGGAATCGAACTCGGGTCCCTGGCGCTGAGGCAGCAGTGCTAACCACTGTGCCACCATGCCGCCAACTGTGCCGCTCCCAGAAGTTGTGAGAATTGGGCCGTAAGCGGAAGGAAAGTCTAGATCTCAATCTGCATTTCCTACTTCCTCTAAGCTGAACACACTCAAGCTGCCCCCCACTCTCTCTTTCTGTCTCCAGGACTTCCATGGCTGAACCCGCAGGAAGTTATTGAGTTATTCTCCTAAAGAGCCATTGTATCCACCCATTTATCGCCACCCAGCAACACCCATTCAAAACAAATTTGAAAGCCCCCATTTTCTTTCCCTTCTATACCCATCTTACCCATGTAAATGTCTAAATGCTTTTTCAAAGACAAAATTGTACCCACCTCTACTACTGTCTCTCGCAGCTTGTTCCAGACACTCACCACCCTGTGTGAAAAAATTGCCACTCTGGACCCTTTTGTATCTCTCCCCTCTCACCTTAAACCTATGCCCTCTAGTTTTAGACTTCCCTACCTTTGGAAAATGATATTGACTATCTAGCTGATCTATGCCCCTCATTATTTTATAGACCTCCATAAGATCACCCTTAAGCCTCCTACGCTTCAGAGAAAAAAGTCCCAGTCTATCCAGTCTCTCCTTATAACTCAAACTCCAGCCTCTCCTTAGAACTCAAACTTCTTAAACTATTGTTTTTGCTATAGAAATCATTGAAAAAACCTGTGCCTTATTAAAAGAGATGCAGCTGTATTTCTTATTCATTCAAGGGATGAGGGTTTTGCAGGTTTGGTCAGCATTCATCGCCTACACCTAATTGTTCTTGAGGAATGTGCTAAGCTATAATTATGGCTGAACAACCTCTTTGGCCTTGAAAAACTAATTTTATATTTGGGGAAAGTCAGATTTCTCCTTGTCATAATAAACATCTGTAATAAGTCCTCGGAGGCAGAAGTTCCTTCACCAAAATCCCTTTATTTACAAGTCTGACACCAGCATATAAAGTGCTTTCAGTTGGCAGCCTATATTAGGAGCCCCAGAGGAACTGACACGCCTGGTTAAATACAAAGCAAGAGGCTCCCTGATTGGCCCATCAATTTGGCCCTTAATCAGGGAGTTCATATTCTAACAGGCCCACCTCAATTGCCTGATTAAAGTCGTTACAACGTCCATGTTTTTAAAAAAAAACAACAATCATGTTTGATTAAGATACTTCAGCTTTTACCATATCCATGTCTGAAATTTTATTTCACTTTCTGAAAAATGATCAAATCAGCATGACAAAATTTGCTTGTTGCATCCTGCTTTGCTGGCTGTGAGAATTCCTCAATGTGATTGATGCGCGACAATCAAGCACGTGGAACAAGGCTTCAGTATTGAAGGCTTTTATTGTCAAACAATGGAACTAACTAACACGAATACACCAGTTCAGACTGAAGAGGTCCTGCCGGAGCAGAGGGTCTTATACCTCTCCTTCGGAGGCGGGGCCCCACCGGGATGTGCCATAATAACATTTACAACAGGTAAACACCCTAACCCAACAACATTGTACAACCCCCACAGTGACAACACCCTAACCCAACAGTAACATAAGAACAACCCCCAGTGGTAACCAACGATGGTTCACCACATTCACCCCTCCTTTAAAAACAAAGGCCGGCGGGGTGCAAAAAAAACAGGTCATATGTACAAAATTCACAAGTCCAGACGGTCTGGAGGACCGCACCGTCGCTGTGATCTCCTCAACACTGGTTGCGAAACCGGAGCAGGTGCTTGCGGTGGCGTTCTCTCCAAAACAACGTCCGGCTGTCCCCTCAAGGACTCCCGGGCCAGTTGGCCCTGGTGAGGCGATGGTGCAGGGGATCCTGGAACCTTCGGTGGTGGCGCCGATCTCCGAGTCTCAGGCAAGCTGTACATGGGAGTATAACTGTTATGCACTGGTCCCGGTGCTGACCGCGCCACGTCTGGGGAAGAAATGAGTAGTAGGGGATTCGTGACAGGGGGTATGGGAGCGACCGGAGTTGCTACGTCCCCTGCGGGCGCCAGGTCTCGAATGGAGACAGTGTCCTCTCGCCCGTCAGGATATGCCACATAAGCATACTGAGGGTTGGCGTGGAGGAGTTGGACCGGTTCGACCAAGGGGTCGGACCTGCGAGCCCTCACATGTCGCCGCAGAAGGACGGGTCCTGGGTACGTCAACCAGGCTGGTAATGAGATCCCCGAGGACGACTTCCGAGGGAATGAGAACATCCTCTCGTGGGGAGTAGCATTGGTTGCCGTACACAGGAGGGAGCGGATAGAATGGAGCGCATTTGGAAGGACCTCCTGCCAACGGGAGACTGGAAGGCCCCTGGATTTCAGTGCCAGTAGGACAGCCTTCCAGACTGTAGCATTCTCCCTTTCCACCTGTCCGTTACCCCTAGGGTTGTAGCTCGTGGTTCTACTAGAGGCAATCCCGAATGAGAGCAGGAATTGCCTCAAGTCGTTGCTCATGAACGACGAGCCCCTGTCGCTATGAATGTAGCAGGGGTACCCGAACAGGGTAAAAAGCTCACTGAATGCCTTGATGACGGTGGCAGTCGACGTGTCCGCACAGGGGACAACAAACGGGAACCGGGAGTACTCGTCTATTATGTTGAGGAAATAGACGTTCCGGTCCGTTGAGGGAAGGAGGCCCTTAAAATCCACACTCAGCCTCTCAAAAGGGCGAGTGGCCTTGACCAATTGTGCCCGGTCTGGTCGATAAAAGTGTGGTTTGCATTCTGCGCAAATCCGACAGCTTCTCGTCACTGACCTGACATCCTCCACCGAGTAGGGCAGGTTGCGGGCTTTGACGAAATGGTAGAGTCGGGTGACTCCAGGATGACACAGGTCATTGTGGAGGGCCTTCAAGCGGTCCTCCTGCATGATGGCGCATGTTCCGCGCGAGAGGGCATCCGAGGGCTCATTGAGCTTCCCTGGACGATACATAATATCGTAATTATAGGTGGAGAGCTCAATTCTCCACCGCAAGATCTTATCGTTCTTGATCTTGCCCCTCTGCGTGTTGCTGAACATAAACGCCACGGATCGTTGATCCGTGATCAGAGTGAACCGCTTCCCCGCCAGGTAATGGCGCCAGTGTCTGACTGCCTCCACAATGGCCTGAGCCTCCTTCTCCACCGCTGAGTGCCGAATTTCGGGGCCTTGAAGGGTGCGCGAAAAGAACGCGACGGGCCTGCCTGCCTGGTTTAGTGTGGCGGCTAGGGCGAAATCAGATGCATCACTCTCCACCTGGAAAGGGATGGATTCATCCACCGCGTGCATCGTGGCTTTCGAAATGTCGCTTTTCAAAGCCTTGAAGGCCAATTGGGCCTCCGGCGTAAGTGGGAAGGTCGTGGACTTGATGAGCGGACGAGCTTTGTCCGCGTAGTTGGGGACCCACTGCGCATAGTACGAAAAGAACCCGAGGCATCTCCTCAGTGCTTTCGTGCTAGCGGGCAAGGGAAGTTCAGTAAGGGGGCGCATACGGTCTGGATCAGGGCCAATGACCCCGTTTTCCACCACGTATCCAAGGATGGCTAACCTGCGCGTACGGAATACGCACTTCTCCCTGTTATAGGTCAGATTCAGGCGAGATGCGGTGCGCAGAAAGTGTTGGAGATTCGTGTCATGGTCCTGCTGGTCATGGCCGCAGATGGTGACGTTATCCAGGTACGGGAAGGTAGCCCGCAACCCGTTCTGGTCCACCATTCGGTCCATAGCACGCTGGAAGACCGACCCCATTGGTGACACCAAATGGAACCCTGAGGAAATGGTATAGACGACCATCCGCCTCAAAAGCCGTATATTGTCGGTCCTCTGGGCGGATGGGGAGTTGATGGTAGGCGGACTTAAGGTCTATGGTAGAGAACACTCGGTACTGCGCAATCTGATTGACCATATCAGAAATGCGCGGGAGAGGATACGCATCCAGCTGCGTATAACGGTTAATGGTCTGACTGTAGTCGATGACCATCCGAGGTTTGTTCCCGCTTTTGACTACCACGACCTGCGCTCTCCACGGACTAGCACTGGCCTGTATGATCCCTTCCTTGAGGAGCCGCTGAACCTCAGATCTAATAAAGATCCGGTCTTCAGCGCTGTAACGCCTACTCTTAGTAGCGATGGGCTTGCAGCCTGGTACTAGATTCTTAAATAGGGATGGTGTAGTGATTTTCAGAGTGGAAAGATTGCATGCGGGGCGCTTTGGGCAATTTGGAGGCTGCGGCTGATTCCCTACTGCCAGTGAAGGGAGTGGCCCACCGTACTGTAGGATCACACTCTTCATGTGGACCATAAAATTTAGTCCGAGGAGAATTGGCGCACAAAGGTGAGGTAACACAAGGAGCCTGTATTGCTCGTAAATTGTGCCCTGTACCTCTAGAGTTACCATACATCGTCCTTGGATCGGTACAGACCGGGACCGTGATGCCATGGAAATTGTCTGCTTGGCAGGGAGAACCCGGAGTCCACACCTTTTAGCAGTGTCAGGGTGTATGAAACTCACGGTGCTCCCACTGTCAAACAGACAATTCACAGTTCGACCATTTACCTTGATATCCATCATTGAATTCTCAAGCCTGTGGTGCTTAGTCTGGTCCAGGGAGATCGACGCCACCGTTGGCCCCTGGGCGTCACTGCATGCCGCCGATGTTGATGCTGAGGACCCCTGCTGGTCGCTCCTAGTCGTCGTGGACCATGATGGCCGCCCCCATGAATCGCACGTGGGCGAGGGCGCCAAACGCAGCGACTCCTGGTGGTCTTCCTCCTCCTCCGTCAGCCACGATGGCGCCGTCCTGGATTCGCACGTGGTCGGACCTCGTGGGTACTGCGACGCCGAAGGAGATTGTCTCCGTTCTGGAGGGTTACAAGCTGCACTGCCGTTTTTGGACTTCGACCTGCAAACTTTACCGTAGTGGCCTTTTTTACCGCACTGGCTGCAGATTGCCGTTCTTGCCGGACACTGTTGCCGTGGATGCTTGGCCCCACCGCAAAAATAGCATCGCTGGCCGCCTGGAGCTGCCGCCGTCGTCGGATCGATCTGGGAGCGCGAGTTTGCGGGGCGAGGAGGGAGTTGAGCTTGCTCTTGCCACGTTGACTCCACGTGGTCCTCGGGGTACAGCGACAAGCTTTTCGACGCCGCTTCCAGCATCTCAGCCATCTCCATCGCTTGGGTCAAGTCGAGGTTCCCTTTTTCCAGTAATTTAAGCCTGATGTACGAGGACCCTACCCCTGCTACGAACACGTCTCGGGCGAGGTCGTACATGTATTGTTCGGCTGATACGTCTTTACAATCGCAACCCCTGGCAAGCTGCAGGAGCGCATTGGCGTAGTCCTCCATGGTTTCGCCTGACTGCCGACGTCGTGTAGCGAGGAGGTAACGAGCGTGTATCTCGTTGGGTGGTTTCGTGTATCGTTTCTTCAAGAGCTCGACGGCCCTCGGGTAAGTGGTAGCCGCACGAATCGCGAGATAAATCGTGTCGCTTACCCTTGCGTGGAGGACTTGGAGTTTGTCGCTGTCTGTAGTAATAGCTACAGAGGCAGCCAGGTAGTCTTCGAAACACTTCCACCAGTGGTCGAAGGTGTTAGCGGCACCGACCGCACGTGGGTCCAACGCCAGACGATCTGGTTTCAAGATCTGTTCCATACTCTTTTTTTTTGTACAGCTGAGAGTTTTCTGTTTGACAATAAAATTGATGCGCGACAATCAAGCACGTGGAACAAGGCTTCAGTATTGAAGGCTTTTATTGTCAAACAATGGAACTAACTAACACGAATACACCAGTTCAGACTGAAGGGGTCCTGCCGGAGCAGAGGGTCTTATACCTCTCCTCCAGAGGCGGGGCCCCACCGGGATGTGCCATAATAACATTTACAACAGGTAAACACCCTAACCCAACAACATTGTACAACCCCCACAGTGACAACACCCTAACCCAACAGTAACATAAGAACAACCCCCAGTGGTAACCAACGATGGTTCACCACAGTGATTGGCTGCTTAGCCTACTTGATGTCATCACAGTTGCTGGGCACCAGTGAATGAAATTAACATTGGGAAAGGGGAAATCCATGTCATAGAGTAAAGTGGATCTTTGTCGGCAACGTTCTCTGAGGTCAGCAATGTCACTTCATCAGGGACAACACAAAATGTGGGCCAATTTTACTTTGCTGTACATAGCGTGGCATCAGGAACACAGTGGAGGTGCTGCCTTTAATGGTGCAGAGGACATATCGCCGGAGGTGAGCAGGGGAGATTGGTGGGGATGAGTGTCTCGGTCCTGACCTCATTAAAGCCCAGAACTGTAACAATATTAAACTAGTGCTAAAACTGACAAGTTCCCTTCTCTGCTGCTGACATTTCCCTGAGTTGTATAACTTGAAGCTCCCTTCCAAATGAAAAATAATCTCCTTAATAGGATATAAACTTGATAAGCCAGCGGGCCTTGCTTTCAAGTCTAATAATCTTAGAATATTAAGAGACATTTCACTCACAGTGCAAGTTAGCCTGAGGAAGCACAAGACCTGAATGTCAGCTATCATTACAGCAGCAGGCATTCCGAATACAAGTGACTTGTTTACATGCAGTCCATAAGGAAGCTTTTTTTTGCTGCTTTTTCACATTCCAGACCTGGCTTCAGCTGTATGGTAAAAAGAACCAGTTATGGTGCCTCTGGCTGTATGAAGAGGTGCTTCATTCAACTGATGCTTTATCTGATGGTTGCTGTTAATCTTAATGCAACCCAGCGGTAACACAGTGCTGCGAGCTACACATTTTCTTGGATGCAGATGTGTTGAGTCCAGACCAGCTGTGCAGGCCAGCAATGCAGTTTTCCTCTCTCCACGTGGAAAGAAGTTTCCAAGCTCAGTGGATCAGACCCTCGCAATCTGTTAGCAAGTTGTGGGCTCAAGTCCCATTCCAGAGAGCTGAATGGAAATTTTAGGTGGCCAGTTGGTGCACAGTGAGGTATTACAAATACCTGTGGAACAGTTATGGGGGTAACCTGTTTTAGTGATCTTGATGAGGCATAAATATTAACCAAAACTCTGCAGAAAACTCCCCTGCTCTTCTTCAAAATAGAATCTTGACACTTAAAAGGTCAGACAAGGCCTCAATTTAACATCTCATCTCAAGGGTGGCACCTTTGACAGTGCAGCACTCCCACAGAACTGCACTGAAGTATCAGTCTGGACTATATGGTCAAGTCTCTGGAGTGGGACTTGAATCTACAACCTATCCTGAGGCAGTAGACTCTGACTTGGAAATATGTCGCCACTTCTTCTCTGTCCCTGGGTCAAATCCTTGAATTTCTACTCTCCTCACCTTCCCCTCCCCAATAACACTGTGGATGTAGCTATACCCCATGGACTATAGTTCAAGAAGGCCAGCTCACCAGCACCTTCTCAAGGGCAATTAGCGATGGACAGCATATCCTAGCCTAGTGATGTTCGCATCCCACGAAAGGATGAAATAAAAGTAGGTGAAAGTGTTATTCACCGAGCCAAGTCTGGCAGCTGATCAAACTTCTGCTTTTTTTAATTTGAAGATGATAAGCGATTTTTATTGACACCGATAGTGAGCACTGAAGTATCCATTACTGACTGGTGTTTGCCACAAAATTGTCTGGCGACAGGGTTCTAGGATTTGTTGACAGTTTGTAAACAGCCTTAAATAGATGTGCTGGGAAACCTGTCAGCTTATGTTAAAAATTTCCTTAATCTTACTGATAAAATGATAAGATAAAGCACTGCGTTGTTTAGTTCAGGTAACTGAAATGGCCTCAAAATGAACTAGCTCTGAACTGCACAGAGGACGCTAAGTCACACATACACACCAAACAACACACACTTAACCTGCTGAGTATCCTTTGACAAAAAGGCTAGCTCCACAGTGCCCTCTCTCAGCAGAACACTCAGCTACAACATCCCGTTTCTGTAAAGAGGTCCTACACCGCGACAATGAGCAAAGAGCTTGACTTACCCCCTTGTGGGATTTTTCCCGTTCTTCCAGTATTTCCAATGGGAAAATCAAGTCTGCCCTGAGGTCCTGTTTGCGAAACAGGAGCAGAGTCTATGAATTATTGCTCCTGCTTGTTCTCTTTCTCTTCACCCTATCGGTAACTGCAACACTATATTCTGCACCTTCTCCTTGCCTTCTCCCCTATGTACTCTATGAACGGTATGTTTTGTCTGTATAAGCACACAAGAAACAATACTTTTCACTGTATCCTGATACTGTGTACAGTTCTGGTCATCCTATTATAGAAAGAATATTATTAAACTAGAAATAGTGCAGAAAAGATTTACTAGGATGCTACCGGGACTTGATGGTTTGAGTTATAAGGAGAGGCTGGATAGACTGGGACTTCTTTCCCAGGAGCGTTGGAGGCTTAGGGGTGGTCTTATAGAGGTCTATAAAATAATGAGAGGCATAGATCAGCGAGATAGTCAATATCTTTTCCCAAAGGTAGGGGAGTCTAAAACAAGAGGGCATAGATTTAAGGTGAGAGGGGAGAGATACAAAAGGGTCCAGAGGGGCAATTTTTTCACACACAGGGTGGTGAGTGTCTGGAACAAACTGCCAGAGGTAGTAATAGAGGCAGGTACAATTTTGTCTTTTAAAAAGAATTTAGCTAGTTACATGGTAAGATGGGTATAGAGGGATACGGCCAAACGTGGGCAATTGGGACTAGCTTAGTGGTTAAAAAAAAGGACAAGTTGGGCCGAAGGGTCTGGTTCCTTACTGTAAACTTCTGTGATGTTATGACATGTAACAATAATAAATCAAATCAATCAATTCAATTCAATAAACTCAATGTTCACTCAGAGAGCAATGTGAAGTAGTGGAAGGATTCGCAGGATGAATTTGCCTCCAGGAGCCATAACCATCCTTCTATCAGCCAACATGGTAGTTAGTCCTATGTGGCTGAAGGGTTTTAAGGGCTCCCATAATCTAGAGGATGAGAGGAAGGGCCCCAAACCGCCACCAGCCGTGAGTACCCCACTGGATGTCAGCTCAGAATTCAGAGCCTGAGCTCAGTTCGATCCAGAATGGGGATTCGTGGACCATCTAACACAGAGATAGAAATGTTGCCACTAAGCCTTGCTCCAGGATCGGTGAGTGTGAGTCAGTTGTTTGACCATTAGGATAGGTTTAGGTTCAGCCTGATTTGCTGCAGACATGCACACATTCGAGCAGGGACACCACAGGCCAATGAAGAGAACAAAACCTGGATGATTTCCCGTCTCCCATACACCAGTGGTGGTCAAATCAATTTGAGTGCCCCAACCATCACTCCGGCTAAGACCAGGTCAAGCTTGGCATTATTGCCCCTTAACATCTCAGTACCATGGATATCAGGAGGACATTGACTGTTAGAACAGGCAAACTGGGCCTCAGCTCAACACCTTGCTGCACCGTGGGTGGCACAGTGGTTAGTACTGCTGGGACTCAGGTTAGATTCCAGCTTTGGGTCACTGTCTGTGTAGAGTTTGCACGTTTTCCCCGGTTCTGCATGGGTTTCCTCCGAGTGCTCCGGTTTCCTCCCACAGTCCAAAGATGTACCTGTTAGGTGGATTGGCCATGCTAAATTCTCCCTCAGTGTCCAAAGATGTTTAGGTTAGGTGGTTTATGAGGTTGTAGGGATAGGTCAGGGAGTCGGGCCTGGGTAAGGTGCTCCTTTGGAGACTTGATGGGCCAAATTGTCTCCTTCTGCACTGTAGGGATTCTAATCTTATATGAAAGGAAGGACCTCTAACAGAGTGCAGTAATCCCATGGGACAGTGTTGTGGAGGTGCTGCACGGTCAGAGGTGCCATCCTTCAGATTTTATGTTAAACCAAGATCTCGTCTGCCCTTTCAGATGACAAGATCTCAGTCACACAGGGAAAGCTGTGTGGAAACCACAGGTCTTGATTAAAGCAGACCCAGATGAGAGTCAAGGACTATTTAATTGAACAATGTGTAGTAGCAGTTCATGTTTGCCCATTAGAACAAGGAACAATGGAAAGGGAGGTTGATATGCCATTGGCTTGGGATGTAGCTATCATTGCTTGATGATATACCATGCACAAGTTAATTGGACCGTTATGTATGAATGATGTAACCTTAATCAATAACTGTGAATTGATAGAGATGACTGCTATACTTTGAGCAGTATATGCTAATTATTTGTAATCAAATTTGAAACTATAATTGCTTGTGTATTTCCGAATTCTGCACTCTGGTTGATCTTAAAGATTTGGTCTGTTGTTGCAGTAATCAATCATCTTAAACCACTCCGTTACTTTGTCTGGCTACTTAAGGGAAAGAGTAGTTCTAACGATAACAACAAGAAAAACATCGTACTAGCCCTTTAACAGGAGCAGCTGGGAATGGGTGACTGAAGCAAAAACTGGAAAATAATGTTAACAATTATGTGGTCAGTAACCGGGCACTGACTGGGATGGACTTCTAAACCTGACAGAATGGAGAAGGTTCATTATATCCAAATAAATGCATTCAGTAATGCAAAGTGGTATGCTTTTGGGCGGCACAGTGACACAGCGGGTTAGCACTGCTGCTTCACAGCGCCAGGGACCCAGGTTCAATTCCCTGCCTGGGTCACTGTCTGTGTGGAGTTTGCACATTCTCCCCGTGTCTGCGTGGGTTTCCTCCGGGTGCTCCGGTTTCCTCCCACACTCTGAAAGACGTGCTGGTTAGGTGCATTGATCTGAACAGGCGCCGGAGCGTGGTGACTAGGGGAATTTCACAGTAACTTTATTGCAGTGTTAATGTAAGCCTTACTTGTGACTAATAAATAAACTTTAAAAAAAGCACTGGTTGAGAATAGTTACATTGAGTCTAATGCTACTAAGGAGATGGATTGAGATCAGTAGATGTATAAAAGTAATGATATCAATATTTGTGAGACGAGGGTGGGAGCAGTGCATGGTGGGTCATCCACTCAACTTACTGCCCACAGCCTTTTTTTTCACCACAACTTCTGCTGCGCTCCTAATTATGCATTTAAAGTACATATCAGGTGCCACTGGGAGATTTCACAATGTGGGTTAACTGAGTGCTGTCGTGATCTAAAGGACTGCAGCAGAGAAATACAGTATTATTTTTTTCCTTCCCATACCGAGTCATGATAGGGTTTGCAGCAAAACATAAAAAGGCAGCTGACATTGAGTAAGACAAGAAAAGCACAACTGTGGACAGCAATTTGAACAGACTTGCCCTGGTTAAATAGTGCAAATTGTAAATCTGGGGTGGCACAGTGGTTAGTACTGCTGCCTCACAGTGCCAGGGACCCGGGTTCAATTCTGGCCTTGGGTCACTGTCTGTGTGGGTTTCCTCCGGATGCTCTGTTTTCCTCCCACACTCCAAAGATCTGTAAGTTAGGTGGATTGGCCGTGCTAAAATGCCCGTTAGTGTCATAAGACATGTAGGTTAGAGGAAATTAATGGAGTAATTATGTGGGGTTACAGGGATAGGGCTCTGTCAGAGAGTCGGTGCACACTCGATGGGCCAAAAGGCCTCCTTCTGCACTGTCGGGATTCTAAAAATGAATAAAAAATTGGTTGCACTGTAGTTATATTCCATTCTCAACATATTCCAATTTGTTAAATCACTTGTTTTTTTTGCACTTAAAGTTTATCACTTAAAATTTTGACTTTTACCATAATAGCAACAGCAGCTAATTGTAAAAACTGGAGCGAGCAAGTTACAAAAATCTCATTGAAGGTTTTTTCCCCTCAGGATCTAAAATTTATAACTCACCGAGTAAAGAAATGGAAGGAGTATTTTAAAGTTCAAAGGAATTTAATTCCATATACACCTATGGGCAGGGGGTGAAAATTGATACAACCTCCCCCCAGCAGCGAATTCCAGACAGTGCCCAAATATTGTTGTGCAGGCTGCCCTTGAGACGCCAATGTATCCAGTAATACGAAAGCCAGAGTGCCCAGGTCGACATTCAAGGAGGTCCATCTCAGACAAGTGCCATACAGCTGGCAGGAGACATTTGGCACAATGCTTGCAATATGGCCACGGGCTGGCTACAAATGTGGAGGAGTAGACCCAAGGAAAGGTGCCAAGATAATGTCTTGCTCATTATTGCAGCAAGTATTTATCCCAAGCCTAAATGACATAAGGTGCACTCTCAGAACTTTGATTGTCTTGAATCCATATGACTTCTTCAGAGCCATATGGATTCAAAACTTTAATTCTGTTCCTCTCTGCACAGTTGCTGCCTGACCTGTCTTTCCAGCATTTCCTGGTTACATTTCAGATTTCCAATATCCACAGTATTTTTCTTTTGTCCTGATACTCTTGTACTTCTTATCCCTCAAGGTTTTCCTGCATATCTTTGAATGATTCACACGTGACACGAGAATATAAAGAACAATGAACAGTACAGCACAGGAATAGGCCCTTCGGCCCAACAAGCCTATGTCGACACATAATGCCTTTCTATATTAAATGGCCTCTATATGGTCCGTATCCCTCTATTCCCTGCCTATTCACGTATTTGTCAAGATGCCTCTTAAACATTGCTATTGTATCTGATTCTACTACCTCCTCTGGCAGTGCATTCCAGCCACTTCATAGAATCCCTACAATGCAGAAGGAGGCCATTTGGCCCATCAAGTCTGCACCGACCACAATCCCACCCAGGCCCTATCATGATAACCCCATACATTTACCCCAGCTAGTCCCCCTGACACTAAGGGACAATTTACCGTGGCCAATCCACCTAAGCCACACACCTTTTCACTGTGGAAGGAAACCGGAGCACCCGGAGGAAACCCAAATGGGGAGAATGTATAAACTCCACACAGACAGTGACCCAAGCCCGGAATTGAACCTGGGTCCCTGGTGCTGTGAGGCAGCAGTGCTAACCACTGTGCCACCATGCTTCCCAATTACCAACCTCTATGTAAAAAAATTGCCTCTCACATCCCTTTTAAACTTCCCCCTTTTACCTTAAATCTATGTCCCATTGTAATTGATATTTCTACCCTGGGAAAAAGACTCTGACTATCCATTCTATCAATGCCTCCCATAATTTTGGAAACTTCATCACCTCAAGTGAAAACAAATCAAGTTTGTACAATTGTCCTCATGTGTAGCACACATATACACTGCAACTTACATCCAAAACACTTAATTTACTGAAATACTAATCAGCAAAGTCTTCCAACATGACCGAGGTGAATGATGCACGTTACGCAGAAACAGTTAACAGCAATTCACCAAAACTCCTTCCCCAGCACTTTTCAAATCCGTGTGCTCTACCACCAGAAGGACAAGGATGGAAACACCACCAGCTGCAGATACCCGTCCCAGACACTCACCACTCTGACAATTGGAACTATTATGTCATTCCTTCGCTGGGTCAAACTCCCGGCGCTCCCTTCCTAGCAGCACTGTGGGTGTACCTACATCATATGGACTGCCATGATTCAAGAAGGCGGCTCACCACCACCTTCTGAAGGTCAATTAGGGATGGGCAATAAATGTTGGCCTAGCCAGCGATGCCCCCCTCAATGAGTGAATACATTTTTTAAAAATAGGCCATTCAGTCCTTCAATGCTGTGCATGCCATTCAAATAGATCATGGCTGATTTGTACATAAGCAAAATAAAGTGGATGCTGGGAGTCTGCCATTAAAAACAATAAGTGCTGGAAATACTCAGAAGGTCAGACAGCAGATGGGATTCTCCGATCTTGTCCGTGAGAACGGAGAATTTGTATTCCGGCAACACCGGAGAAGTCCAGCCACAAATGAGGATGGAGATTTTCAATGAGCATCTGTGGGGAGAAACAGAGTTAACAATTCTGTTCTGATGAAAAATTGTTGACCTGAAACTCTGTTAACCCTGTTTCTCTCCACAGACCTTTGTTATTCTGGCTGATCATTGGAGTTTAGAAGAGTGAGAGGGGATCTCATAGAAACTTATAAATTCAGAAAGAATGTTCCCAATGCTGGGGGAGTCCAGAACGAGAGGTCATAGTTTGAGGATAAGGGGTAAACCCTTTAGAACTGAGGTGAGGAGAAATTTCTTCACCCAGAGGGTGGTGAATCCGTGGAATTCACTACCACAGAATGTAGTTGAGGCCAAAATATTGTCGGATTTCAAGAAGAAATTAGATATAGCTCTTGGGGCTAAAGGGATCAAGGGAGATGGGGGAAGGGGGTTCAGGATAGTGAATTTGATTACCAGCCATGATCATGATGAATGGCGGAGCAGACTCGATGGGCCGAATGGCCTACTCCTGCTTCTAGTTTCTATGTTTCTATCTGATACCTCAACATCATTTCTCTGCCTTTCCCCCTTATCCCATATCCCTCAATCCCCCTTACCATCAAATATCTGCCAATCTCAATCTTGAATCTTTCAGCTGATCCAGCACCCACAGCAATTTTGGAGAATGAGCTATGGATTTATTTTATCAAAAGCAGTACTCCCGACTGTCACTTCTCACTGGCCTAACTCTCATTTTAAGATTGTGCCCTCTTGTTCTAGATTCCCGACCAGATATTCCCATTAAATCCTTTAATGATTTAAAATACTTTGGTTATATCGTTCCCTGACAATCTAGCCTCAAAGGAATACAATCCGAGCTTATGCAACTTATCTTCAGAGCTGGGTTCAGAGCTCTGACCAAGGGTCATCCAGACTCGAAACGTTGGCTCTATTCTCTCTCCACAGACGCTGTCAGATCTGCTGAGATTTTCCAGCATTTTCTCTAATTGTTTTGATGTGTCTGAGGGAATAAAATTGGCTCATTTTACAGGTGGTGCCTATGATACCCTGCAAGGAGTTAGATGCAGTAAGTCAAGGGAGGAAGTGACCTTGGCAGTGTTCTCTCCATGGTAGTAGTCGGTTTTAAATCTAATCGAGACAGATGGCATAACTCTGCAATTGCCTGACTGTTGACCCAGAACCAGCAGATGCACGGCAATTCCCCATGATCATTAACAGGTCGATCTGCCAGCTTTTGGTGCAAGGACAGGCGTGAACACCCTGACTCTGGTGTAAAGAGATCTTCCTGGGCACGTCTGCTATATCCTCAAACACAAAAATTGTTGCGGGGGGGCATTTGAACATGAATCCAATTTTCAAATAAGGGCCGTGTGAATTTAAGAACCAGTTGATGAGCAATGATGTCGCTGACTTCATTATTCAGTGTCTGATCACTGGATATACCTTTTTCTTTATTCCTTCATGGGACTGAATGCCACTGGCTGTTTCGCACCCCTGCTTATTAGCCTTGAGAAGGTGGTGGTGAGTTGCCTCCTTGAACAGGCATGGTACATTGGGGAGACCATGCAGACGCTACGACAACGAATGAATGAACACCGCTCGACAATCACCAGGCAGGAACGTTCCCTTCCAGTCGGGGAACACTTCAGCAGTCACGGGCATTCAGCCTCTGATCTTCAGGTAAGCGTTCTCCAAGGCGGCCTTCACGACACACGACAACGCAGAAATGCTGAGCAGAAACTGATAGTTCCGCACACATGAGGATGGCCTCAACCGGGATCTTGGGTTCATGTCACACTATCTGTAACCCCCATGACTTGCCTGGGCTTGCAAAATCTCACTAACTGTCCTGGCTGGAAACAATACACACCTCTTTAACCTGTGCTTGGCCCTCTCTCCACTCACATTGTCTATACCTTTAAGACTTGATTACCTGTAAAGACTCGCATTCCAACCATTATCTTGTAAATTGAGTTTGTGTCTTTATATGCCCTGTTTGTGAACACAAGTCCTCACTCACCTGATGAAGGAGCTTGAGACTCCGAAAGCTAGTGCTGCCAAATAAACCTGTTGGACTTTAACCTGGTGTTGTGAGACTTCTTACTGTCCTTGAACACCCACAGTGCTGTTGGAAGGGAGTTCCAGATTTTGACCCAGTGACTGTGAAGAAATGTAGTTCCAAGTCAGGCTTGAAGGGGAATTTGCAGGCAATGGTGTTTCCATGTGTCTGCTGCTCTTGGCCTTCTAAGGGGTAAAGATTGTAGATTTGGAAGGGGTGCTATCAAAGGAGGCTTGGTGAACTGTTGTAGTGCATTTTATAGACGGTATGCACTGTTGCAATTTACGCTGGTGGTGGAAGGAGTGAATGTTCAAGGTGGTGAATGGGGCCTAGCACAAGAAAATCACGCTTGCATCTCAATTTTCTTACTCCATGTGGCCAACTGAACAATGGCAACATGAAAACTAAACAAGTGGATAGCACAGTGCTCATTTTGAGTAGGAACCCTGCATGGTTGGTTTGTCCAGTTTCTAATCCAGCTTACCTACCCATTGACAACTGGTTCAATCAAATGGAATTTACACTCTGCAGACAGTAACACAGAGTCCTGATTGGAAGGAGTTACAGGGTCCGGTCGTAAAGGGTTAACAGATTTGCCTCAATCGGGATAAAGTTAACAACACAATGTGCAAGCTGGGAAGAATAGCTGTGCCAGCAGTGAGGGACAACAGGAAAATGTCAATGAAGACCCACAGTGGACCTTTCTTCAATTAGGAAGAGTGAAAATATTCCAAATCTATTCTTGAACCCAAGGTTGCTGCACCTCCCGTACTACAAGTTATTGCAGCCACTTCATATAATGGTATTGGTTATTTGCTCGAAAGTGGCTCTCTCAGGATTTATCAGCTGCCCTCATCCTTTAACTATGATATTCTGAAGGAAAAAGAAGGAAACATTATGAAAATAGTCACAATTCTTTGGAACAGTAGGCTTTACATTTTTTTTCTTTTTAAGCGGGCCGTGCTCCTCTTAAAGGCACCATCCAGTATGTCACCGGCTAGAAAGCTCCTCGTTCAATTCTTGGTCTTTGCTGAGTGACCTCACCTCAGTCGAGCAGCCTGATCATCTCCCAGTTAAAGGCAGGAAAATCCATCCAATTCTCCCCATTACTCCTGTCGTCTGGAATCTCCTATCGAAATTGTGTGGGTGATAGATGAAGACAAGATCAGGTTCGACTGTGTTGTCTTCAATGATTAGACTGCCTACTGACCCTCACAGTCATGACGAGCAGTTGGTGAAAGCTATTAAAAGGTATCTGGCTGCAGCATAAATTATCAGGAAAAATAGGTCAAAGTCAAGAGAAATGAAAGGATCTTGACACTCCTAATTTCACTTTAAAAGGGGTCTTGATGATGAGAGACTCTTTAATGCAAAGGATGTATGTAAGTCCTTCTGTTCGCGAGAGAGGAGGAATAACATTAAAATTAGAGTGAGGTTATTCAAGTTATAGATCTTCAAAGAGTAGTAGAAACCTTCAACTATCCCCTCCCAAAAGCTACTGAGTCAAGGCCAATTACCAATTTCAATTTTGATAGTTGTTAGGTCAGCTTCTTTAGTGATATGAAACCAATGAGGGTAAATAGATTTAAGATAAAGATCAACCGTGATCAGACTTAATTTGCTTTCATTTATTCCTTCATGGGATGTGGGCAACATTAGTTAGGCCAGAATTTATTGCCCATTCCTAATTGGTCTCGCAAAGATGGTGGCAAGCCGCTTTCTTGAACCGCTGCAGTCCATCAATACGTCTAAGGCAAATGTTTCACAATAGTTACTGACCACAAACACTTACTGAAACTTTTTAAAGAATATAATGCAATCCCCCTTATTGCTCCAAGCCAGATACAGCATTGGGCTTCGTTACTTGCGGTCTACAAATACCTTCTAGAGCACTGCCCTGGAACATGGATAGCCAACGCTGGGTGCACTGAGTCACCTCCCATAGCCCACAAGCCTGGCTCCTCTACTGGCAGTAGAAGAGGTCGTGATGACCCCAAATTGCTTGGACACTCTGCCGGTGTCCGCAAGGCAAATTAAGGCCTACACACCAAAAGATCCAATCTTGTACATGGTGGATTCTGAGGACAACCCTCAGAAGAAACAAAACCCTATCTGGCTAAGAAAGATGAGTTCAAGTTGAGGACGGGATCATTCTCTGGGGGTTCCGAGTAGTCGTCCCTCATCCAGGGCGGTGTCCGATATTAACGGAACTACGTCATGGCCATCCTGGAGTATCAAAGATGAGAATGTCGGCGAGGAACAATATCTGCTGGCCCGGCCTCAATTCAGACATCACAGACTTGGTGGTGCGATTTATGTCAAGAGAATGAAAAACTCTCTCACTCAGCCTCCCTACATCCATGCGAGTGGCCTGGCAGGCCATGGGTACACTTGAACGTGGGCTTTACTGGGCTCTTAATGGCCTCCATGTTTTTAATCATGGTAGATGCACACTCCAAATGGTTGGAGGTGCACTGCATGGGCTCTACAACATCTCATGCTACATTGAAACATAGGAGATAGGAGCAGGAGGTGGCCATTTGGCCCTTCGACCCTGCTCTGCCATTCATCACGATCATGGCTGATTGTCCATCTCAATAGCCTAATCCTGCTTTCTCCCTATAACCTTTGATCCCATTCGCCCCAAGTGCTAAATGTAGCAGCCTCTTGAATGCATTCAATGTTTTGGCATCGATCGAGAAATTGTGACAAAGTTTCTGCATGCATGGAATACCAGAGATCTTGGTTTCTGACAAAGGCACGGTCTTTATGAGCAGTGATTTCCAGAACTTAGTGTCTGTAGTGGTATCCAACACATCCGAACAACACCTTATCACCCATCATCAAATGGACCGGTGGAACAGGCAGTGCAAATTTTCAAAAACAGTACGACGAAACAGCTGGTGACATCCCTAGAAACCAAATTGGCACGATTTCTGTTTGACTTTAGGACCATGCCTCACACAACAGGAGTTGCTCCAGCGGAACTACTAATGGGATGCCAACTTTGAACAAGACTGAGCCTACTCTTCCCAAACCTGGCGGGAAGAGTGGAGTCCCAAAAAGAAAACCAGAAAAAGATCATGATTCTGCAAGGCCAGAAAGAACATTTAAAACAGGTGATCTGATTTACGTAATGAACTTTGTTGATGGTCCAAGTTGGTCCCAGAGATCATGGAGGAAATGGGGCCAGTATCTTACAAGGCCAAAATCCAAGGTAAAATCGCAAAGAAACACTTGGACCATCTCAGGGGCAGGGAGTCCACTCCTGAGTGGGTCTCACTACTGGCAACAGAGGCGGCCTCCTCCAATGTCTGCCCATAACTTGAACCAGTGTTAGCCCTTCTGAAAGATGAGGACGTGGACTCTGAGAAGGAAGCAGAGGAACCGGGCATCCCGGCTGAAGTAGAACGCAGGGAGGAGCCCATTCTGTGACACTCCCTCCGGAAAGCAAGGCCTCCCATTCGGTTCACACAGCCAGACCCAGAGCTGCCTTTGACAGACTTCAGACTGACTGCCAAGCGACGGAAAGGACCTTCTGATGGCAGGGTCACTGGGGGAGAAACGGATCTAAGGGGGGAGGGATGTTATGATGGCCACGAAGGGTATGGGGGATAGATCTCCCCAGGGGATTCGTGGAATACAAACACACTTATTGACTAAGTAGAGGCTTGTCCAATGCTCTGTTGAGCAACGGGGCATTAAAATCCATTACTTCAATCTGGATCAGGATTCTGTCGGTCCTCGGTTACTGACTTGCATTCTGTAAGCCCCGAGTGTGAGTATTTTTTGTGTTATCATTAAAGGGCTTTTGGTGATGGAAGACTGGCCTTGGCAGAATTATTACACATTCAAATGTACTTCAATGGTTGTAAAATATTTTGGGATGCGCTACAGTTATGAAAGGCGCTACGTAAATGTGAACCTTTAACATAGTGATCCAAATGATATATAGACTGAGATCAACTATCTCAGTACAAACCAGGGATGGGACCAGGAAACCTATGTTTCAGTCCCACATTTGGAACCACACTTGATGACTGAGTCACCAGTATCAGATTTCCAAACTGGATAATGTAAGGATTTGTCACTTTAATACTTCAAGCAAACAGCCTAGAGGGTAACAGTACAGCGGATATTATCATCTGAAGACAGACATTTTAAATATGTTCAGCTGTCTTCATGTTGACCTGTTCCCGAGTCCTTCAACAATCCCACAGCAACTGGGCCATCTTGCATCTGGTCATGAACGATCACTGTCAAGTCAAAAGGACCTAACACTGACCCACGGCCTGCCCTGAACTGAGATTGGCCAATAGCAGCCCTGGCCCTCACTTCATTTAAACACACAAGTTGTTTCATTTCAAAGCATGTTGCTGAAAGCTGCGTGACAATTCAATTTTCATGTTTAATTCCGGAACTTACAATAATTAGCGAGTTGTCGGCAACTATTATGTTCAGCCTAGAACTGGACCCTCGGGAGTTTTATTTGTCCTCCTCTTCTCTCTCAGACTAGGGGATGGCACCATGGATATCCAGAACTTTCTGTCATTGTGCCCAACCCCCAGTTCCTCATTTTCGAGTCAAGACTTTGATGACCTTTGGCAGACATCATGGGTGAGCAGGACATATTACCCTGGATGGCACGGTGGCACAGTGGCTAGCACTGCTGCCTCACGGCGCCAGGGACCCGGGTTCAATTCCAGCCTCAGGCCACTGTCTGTGTGGAGTTTGCACATTCTCCCCGTATCTGCGTGGGCTTCCTCCGGGTGCTCCAGTTTCCTCCCACAGTCCAAAGATGTGCAGGTTGACTGGCCGTGCTAGTGTCAGGGGGATTAGCAGGGTAAATATGTAGAGTTACGGGAATAGGGCCTGGGTGGGATTGTGGTCAGTGCACACTTGATGGGCCAAATGGCCTCCTTCTGCACTGCAGGATTCCATGATTCTATGATATCCTCACTCGACATTCACAGGCCTGCTTGTGATCAGAGTCGGGAATTCAAGTCGTCACGCCCTTCGCAGATTGTCTTAGAGTCTCCAGGAATTAAAGATTAATCTTCCCAGACAGTGCTGAGAGCGATTTGTGAGAAAAAACAAGCTTAGGGATGAATTGGAATTGGATAAAAAGATTGTTTGTCTGCCAGTCAATAGCCACTTCCGCAGGTCCCAAAGAACATGTTGGTGGAGAAAGATGGAGTTCCTTGAGGATTGATGTGTCAGGTGGCCAACGGCAGGAAGGTTGGGGCATTTGGAGGTCATCGTCTCGGCTATGGCAAGCCAGTTGGCAATCCTAGCGGACTCCATTTGTAGCCCATGAACACTGAGGCCAGCTGCAGTAACACTCCTGTTGTCTTGGGCAGAAATCAGCTAACTCATATACAATATTAAACTGAGGCCCATGGAGTCTTATGCACCATGTCAAGGGCATTAGGATTTTTCTTCTGGTCTGTATATATCCCTGAATCAAAACAGATCAAATATTTATTCACCGCGTTGCCATTTGTGGAAACCTGCTGCACACAAACGTTGATGTACTTTTTGTCCACATAACAACAGTGACCATACGTCAAAAGTACTCGACCTACTGTGAAACATTTTTGGATTGCCTGAAGAAGTCAACGGCGCTATATAAGTTGAAGATCTTTCTTTTGTAATGATATTAGTCTGTGACATTATTACGTAGGGTGAGGTACCCATATTGGCATCCTCCTGCGGACCACACTCACACAGAGAGAGGATCCATGACGTTGTTACATCCAGACTCAACTATCTGAAATAATAACAGGAAGTGCTGGAAATTCTCAGCTGCTCGGGCAGTATCTGTTGGGAATTGGAGTTTTTAGTTCTGAAAAAAAGAGTCATGTGTAGTCAAAATGTTAATTCTACCGGGCGCGGCAGATTTCGCTCTGGCAAACACAGCGAGTCAGCCAAAAGTCCAATGACTTCGGCGAGACTGGAAATCCCACTGGTTGATGAGGCTGGAAAACCCCACGCTCTGTTTCTCTCTCTCCAGATGCTGCCAGACCAGCCGAGCATGTCCAGCACTTTCAGTTTATATTTCAGATTTCCAGCACCGGCCGTATTTTGCTTTATTCCAATCATCTTGTTTTTGGCCACTCATCTTCCACCGTCCATGAGTCTCAACCCTTCCAAAACTCTACTGCCGACATGATAATTTGCATCAAATCCCATTCATCTAGCCCCCCTCCCCAGCAATGCTCGCAGACCTACTTTGGCTTCTGATCTTTCAAGGACTGAACTTTCAAATTCTGAGCCTTGTGCTGAAACTTCCCCATCTTTATAACTCCTTTCTAGCCGAGCTTTCCTCCAAAAACTTCCTTTATTCTGATCTCCTGTGTATCCTTGATTTCCTACACTTGATTACTGACAGCCATTGCTTTTAGTTGCCTAAGCCCTGGAATTCCCTCTGTAAACCTCTCCACTGCTTAAAGATCTCTTGCCTTCTCCTTAAAACCTTCCCCCTCAATCAAGACTTCTGGTCAGCCATCTTAATATCTTCTGGTAATGTTCCTAAGAGACGCCTGGATATTTTAGTGTTTTGAGGGGTTGCTATGTAAATGCAAGTTGTTGTTGTGCTCCGGCCAGCGTAGGGCTTTTACTGGGCATAGATAGAGTGGCAGCAGACACTTGATGATCCAACGCACAAAAAAAGCTTTCCTGTTTTACCTTCATGTGGTCACCAGCTGTGAGAGAACTGGGTGATGAGACACAACAGCTGTCAGACAATATCAGAAACAGCAACATATAAAAGACAAAACCAATCCAGAATTTCTCCTTAGGTGGGGAACATTTCAGATGTGTTTCTTAGTAATGGGGAGTAGTGGGAGGGGAAGAGGTGGGGTGGTGGGGGGAAGCAGTGGGGGAGAGGCGCAGCCTCCTCAAATTGAAAGCCTTTCCCTCACAGCGTGCTACCCCACAAGCTTCCATTGATCGCAATATCTCATGGATTTTATTGTGCGCTTCACATCAAACAAACGGCCCTCTTTGTTGCAATGAATTCATTTTCTTCATAAAACTTCACCTTTTTCGTTGATCTGACCTTGGTGTCTCTGAGATCCCTTGTTCGAATACCAAACAGAAATTTACAATGGATTGCGTGACAAGCAAGCGGACCGAGGAACAAAGGCTGAGATTTAGCTGCTGACACTGACAGAAGATTGTATTATTTCCATTAATGATCTGATTTCAGCCCGAATGCTGTGCTAATCATGGTCAGTCACCAGGCTTCACTATCCGCTGGGCCTCTAGGGGAATGACTGGAAGCACCTACTGTCATGTCCATAACAGAACATGGGATTAGGTGAAAACCGAGGACTAGGCTTTGGTTGAGTTGCTATTTGATGAGAATGTCTTTCAAACTGTAATACTGAGGGGAAAGAATCTACAGGACATTCTTGGGGTGGCATGGTGGCACAGTGGTTAGCACTGCTGCCTCACAGCGCAAGGCACCTGGGTTCAATTCCCTGCTTGGGTCACTGTGTGTGTGTGGAATCTGCACGTTCTTCCCGTGTGCGAGTGGGTTTCCTCCGGGTGCTCCGGTTTCCTCCCTCAGCCCAAAGATGTGTGAGTTAGGTTGATTGTCCATGCCAAATTGCCCCTTAGTGTCAGGGGGATTAGTGGGTAAAATACCTAAGGTTAAGGGCAGAGGGCCTGGGTGGGATTGTAGTCATTGCAGGCTTGATGGGCCAAATGGCCTCCTTCTGCACTATCTGGATTCTATGATACTCCAATCAGAGCAAAGATGCACCTGGCAACGAGGTAAACACCTTAAAATGAGCTTCATATCCACACACCGCTGTTCTACACAGATGTCAGCTGGCCATATCCCTAGGCCTTACATTGAGTGGACAGATCTTACTCTGCCACCTAACTTAGTATCTTCAGAAAACCTGGATATCTGGTTTCTGTGAAAAGTTAAGGAACCAGTGCAGCTCCTTGGAGAACGCCACAATCAGCCCACCAGTGATCGTATCATCCCCTCTCTCTGTCACTTACCACCTCATCATATCCCTACCCAAGCCAAACGAGCTGATCCTATATTCTCTCCTCTCACAATCACCCCCTCTTTCCAAGCCACGTCTTCTGACAAGGAACAGCCCTGAGTCTGATATTCAGCGACCCCATCCAAGTGTGAAGAAGTGCACAGGACAATGAGTTTATCTGCTGAGAATCTTTGGCGATGTTATTCAAAGTACAGGACGTCTAGTTCAGAAGTGAACAGTGGCCATGTTGCTCCTGCATCCTAATTTCAGGGTAAAATCTGATTTCCCCCTTCTAGAATTCAAAACATTTTGGATAATACCAGGACTGGGCTCAGCTGTGATACCCCAACAAGGTGGTGGAGCTTTGAAGAAGCTTGACAAGAGGCAAATGTCACCCTGAGCTGGGGGGATGGGGTGGGGGGGGGGGGGGTAGGGGGGGTGTCTATCCCTGTAAAGCTGTATCTGCAAGAGCGCACCTTCCTTGACCATTAAATCCTGAGGTTGGACTCGAACCTGGAGCTTCTGTCTCAGAGGCAGTTATACGCCCAGCTGCGCCACAACACCTCCATTCATAACTTTAGCATGCCTCAAATACCTATAGAGTCTCTGTTGTAATATTGGAAATGAGACAGTTAATTTGTGCACAGTATGATCCCACAAGCAGCAAATTGGTAATGGCCAGATATTCCGTTTCAGTGATCGGTGTTGAGGGATTAAAAATTGGCCTAGACGCTGGGGAGAACTCCACACTGCTCTTCTCCAAATAGTGTGACCTGGGATCTTAGGGGCGGCACGGTGGCATAAGAGGCGGCACGGTGGCACAGTGGTTAGGACTGCTGCCTCACAGCGCCAGGTACCCGGGTTCGATTCCTGGCTTGGGTGATTGTCTGTGCGGAGTCTGCACATTCTCCCTGTGTCTGCGTGGGTTTCCTCCGGGTGCTCCGGTTTCCTCCCACAGTCCAAAGATGTGTGGGTTAGGTGGATTGGCCATGCTAAATTGCCCCTTGGTGTCAGGGGGACCTACCAGGGTAAATGCACGGGGTTACGGGGATAGGGCCTGGGCGGGATTGTGATCGGTGCAGACTCAAAGGGCCGAATGGCCTCCTTCTGCACAGTAGGGATTCTAGAATTCTATGATTCTATGATCTGTTTTATTCTTCTAAGGCGGTAGATGGAACCATGGTTTCACAAAAGACAGCATTTCAACTGTGTAGCACGCCTTCAGTACCGAAGTATTGGTCTGGATCATAGACCCAAGATTCTGGAGCACAACTTGAGCATCCTGGGCTGGGTTATGCAGTGCGGCCCCATTATCAGTGTGTTCAATTTTCACCACTGTGGGAAAAGGGTGAAGGCTCGTGTAGGTCACAAGTGGGCACCCTGAATTCCCAACCTGGCCAGCTCCATTTCAGCAATAGACATCTCCTGGCTTCCCTACAATTTTTGCAGAGTCGGGACAGCCTCTCAAGGAGGTGCAGCTCACATTGCTTCAGAGGTGTTGTGAACCTTCGTATGGCTTAGAGAACCTTTTGTAAGGTACGTTGAAGGGTGCTACCCATTCCCCCTTGACAAACCATGCCCCTCCACTGACATCCCTTTGACCCCTCACACCCCCATTCCAACCTGTGCCCCTCCATCCACCTCCAATGGCCTCTCATAGAATCATAGAAACATAGAAACCCTACAGTGCAGAAAGAGGCCATTTGGCCCATCGAGTCTGCACCGACCACAATCCCACTCAGACCCTACCCCCATATCCCTACATATTTACCCACTAACCCCGCTAACCTACGCATCTCAGGACACTAAGGGGCAATTTTAGCATGGCCAATCAACCTAATGCACACATCTTTGGACTGTGGGAGGAAACCGGAGCACCCAGAGGAAACCCACGCAGACACGAGGAGAATGTGCAAACTCCGCACAGACAGTGACCCAAGCCGGGAATCGAACCCAGGTCCCTGGAGCTGTGAAGCAGGACTCATACTCTCCATGTCAACCTATGACATACCCATTCACCCAGTTACACTTTGTACAGAACAACTGAATCCTATAGGAACAATATCATATATGAATAGAATCTTATAAAAAGTCATTGGTAATTTCTTTCTTTAAAACATTTGTTTTTATTACAGCCAATAACACAGACACTTTAAAGTATCCATAGATGAAACAGCAAGCGCTTGATACTTCTTTATCTTGTGTAAATAAACATTATAAAATGGGCAGATTGGATCAGAGAAAGAGTTGTCAATTAAGCAATATTTCTCCTAGGCCACAGCCTTTTCAACAGACTAGTGGATGTCTGGAATGACCTATTCAAACTGGACCCAGCTCATCATCCCAGGCCTGGGGTAATAATGTTACTCGTCTAGAAATGTCAAGAACATTAGTCCAAACCTCGCCATTGAGAATTTGAACTCAGTTTTTATTTAAAGCTGCAATTAAGCAGCAGGCAGCTGTAAAAGTGATAATGAAAGAATCAAATCGTCTTAAAATCCCAACTAGTTCATTAATGTCCTTATGCAGTCTGGGTTTATCATAGAATCTCAGAATGCTTACGGTGCAGAAGGAGGCCATTGAGCCCATCGAGTTTGCACCAACAACAATCCCACCCATCCCCTATCCCTATAATCCCATGTATTTATCCTGCTAATTCCCCTGACACCCTAACCTGCACATCTTTATATGTGATTCCCAGCACAGACCAACATGTCAGCCCTCAGAAGTGGCCTAGGAAGCCATTAAGTTGTGTAAAACATCAAGGTAACTGAGAATGAGCAATAAATTCCAGCCTTGCCAGCAATGGACAGAGTGGATAGTCAGAAGCTTTTTCCTATGGTGGAAGACTTAGTTACCAGGCGGCATAGGTTTAAGATGCGAGGGGCAAGGTTTAAAGGAGATGTACGAGGCAGTTTCTTTTACACAGAGGGTGGTGGGTGCCTGGAACTCATTGCCGGGGGAGGTACTGGAAGCAGATATGTTAGTGACTTTTAAGGGGCGTCTTGACGAGTACATGAATAGGATGGGAATAGAGGGATATGGTCCCCGGAAGGGTAGGGTGTTTTAGTTCAGACGGGCAGCATGGTCGGTGCAAGCTTGGAGGCCCAAAGGGCCTGTTCCTGTACTACATTTCTCTTTGTTCATTGATGCCCACACCATGAGAATGAATTTTAAAGAAGGATTGAGCCAGCACCTTCATGAGGTGAGGGGGTGAAAAGCCTTCATCATTTAACATCAACAGCATTGTCACTAATATCCCAGCAATACCGAGGAAGCTTTGTAATATTAACCTTTTGAATTAGAATGAAATCTAATCCTACCATCTTATTCCATTTTTGAAATGTAGTGGGTTATTTAAGAAATTTAAACTGCGGGGGCTTGCTACCAAATTGGAGTGGCTTGATTCAAAAGGAAACCTATAGTTTCTAGGTACTTATTATAATGCTGTTAGATTAACATTGATCACACAGGGGTCCCAGAAGAGGAAGCTGCGGAGCTGGGGGCTGGGGAAGGTTTTGTTCTATAAGAGAAGGCAGATGTCCTGAGATTGTTCTCAAGTACATTCCCCAGGTCCTAGTGCTGGTCCTGATGCCTAGCCTCAGTCACAAAATCTGCTTTTCACTGCCCACTGTGGCACCTGCCATTGCAATTTAGGATAGGGTCCTCCACCTAAACAGGTAGCGCTGAACCGTACAGACCGGAACGTCCCCGGTCGAATCCCTGATTTTTGATTTGATTTGATTTATTATTGTCGCATGCATTGGTATACAGTGAAAGTATTGTTTCTTGTGCGCTATACAGACAAAGCATACCATTCATAGAGTACATAGGGGAGAAGGAAGGGAGCGGGTGCAGAATGTAGTGTTACAGTCGTAGCTAGGGTGCCGAGAAAGATCAACTTAATATAAGGTAGGTCCATTCAAAAGCCTGATGGCAGCAGGGGAGAAGCCGTTCTTGAGTTGATTGGTACGTGATCTCGGACTTTTGTATAATTTTCCCAAAGGAAGAAAGAATGTCCGGGATGCGTGGGGTCCTTGATTATGCTGGCTGCTTTTCCGAGGCAGCGGGAAGCGAAGTCTGTACTGATGGGGTCAACCTCAGTTGGGGCTCATTAGCCTCAAGATTTTAAGTTTAAGTTTTAAGTTTATTTATCAGCGTCACAAGTAGGCTTACATTAACACTGCAATGAAGTTACTGTGAAATCCCCGAGTCGCAACACTCTGGTGCCTGTTCGGGTGCACTGAGGGAGAATTTAGCATGGTCAATGCATCTAATCAGCATGTCTTTTACACTGTGGAAGGAAACTGGAGAACCCGGAGGAAACCGATGCAGACACTGGGAAGAATGTGCAGACTCCGCACAGACACCAAGCTGGGAATTGAATCCGGGTCCCTGGCGCTGCGAGGCTGCAGTGCTAACCATTCTGCTACCATGCCGCCCTCTTGGGTTCGGGGAAGGGAGAGGTAGTTGAGTTGTTGATTGCAAGAGAGTGATTCCTGTGACAAGGTATGGACTGGATAGAGATCCGCAGTGATGCATTACATGGTTGCATTACGCAGTCGCTGTTCACCAAAGTGGCTGTCAAGTTAAAAAAAATTATGCTTTACTAAGGGACTATCTGGCTGTTGCTTGCTGTGGAGTTGGTTAGTTACAAGAATCAATGCTTCATGGAAATTTTAAAATGTTTAAAAAGATATTGAATTTAGATGACAGTTACAAACTATTCAAACCCATCAATGTCATTCCCTCCTGATAATCTTTCTCAACTAAATGATTCACTCTGTAATACACTGATTAATTCCCAGTCATTTCGCAGTAATGATGTTACAAATTTAATGATTTGTTTTTTGATGCCCAAGTGTTGTATTTGCAATAATGAGTGGTGATGTAAACACACTCGGAACAAATTCATCTCGGGGTTTGGATGGCATTGGTTAATGCATTTGTTATAGTAGCTACACAGTTTTCCCTCAGAGAACTGAGTGAAATAGTTTAAGTTTATTTATTAGTGTCACAAGTATGCTTACAGTCACACTGCAATGAAGTGAAAATCTCCTAGTCGGGTGGAATAGAATCATAGAATCCTTACAGTGCAGAAGGAGGCCATTCAGCCCATCAAGCCTGCACTGACAACAATTCCACCCAGGCCCTATCCCTGTATTTATCCTGTTAGCTCCCCTGACACGAAGGGGTAATTTAGCATGGCCAGTCCACCTAACCTGCACACCTTTGGAATGTGGGAGGAAACCAGAGCACCTGGAGGAAACCCACGCAGACACAGGGAGAACATACAGACTGCACAGGCTGTGACCCGAGCCAGGAATTGAACCCGGGTCCTTGGCGCTGTGAGTCAGCAGTGCTAACCACTGTGCCACCGTAATAGTGGAAGTATGAACAGTCTGACAGGCCACAACGGAAGCACTCTTTCCATGGCCATTGCCCTCTTTGTACTGGCCTATAGGCTGGTTAGTCCTGTATGATCAAAGGTTTTCATGAGCAGCTACAAGCCATTAAATGAGCAGCCACCCATACCCACTGGATGTCAGAATCCAGTTGGATGTCAACACATTTCTGAGTGGGTGCTATGGTCTCCATTCATTGCAACTACTTGGAATCAAGTTCAAATCCCGCACCTTCTAATTCAGAGACTGGAGTATGTCCAGTAGGCCAACCTTAACCACTTTAAATATTATCTTACACATGTAGAATTCCATAGAATCCCTACATTGCAAAAGAAGACCATTCGACCTGTCTGCACATACTTTCCGAAAGAGCCCTCCCCTCCACACTAAGTCTTTATTGATTTTTATAACTATTCATAAATATACAGTAATGGTTATAAGCCAGAAGCTGTCTCCATGCTTAGCAGAAGGTCTAACGATCATTTTCCAATCATAGAGTCATAGAGGTTTACAGCATGGAAACAGGCCCTTCGGCCCAACTTGTCCATGCAACCCTTTTTTTTTAAAACCCTAAGCTAATCCCAATTGCCCGCATTTAGAGCAAAGAACAAAGAACAAAGAACAATACAGCACAGGAACAGGCCCTTCGGCCCTCCAAGCCCATGCCGCTCCCTGGTCCAAACTAGACCATTCTTTTGTATCCCTCCATTCCCACTCCGTTCATGTGGCTATCTAGATAAATCTTAAACGTTCCCAGTGTGTCCGCCCACCACCCTCTGTGTAAAATATGTCCTTCTGATATCTGTGTTAAACCTCCCCCCCTTCACCTTGAACCTATGACCCCTCGTGAACGTCACAACCGACCTGGGGAAAAGCTTCCCACCGTTCACCCTATCTATGCCTTTCATAATTTTATACACCTCTATTAAGTCTCCCCTCATCCTCCGTCTTTCCAGGGAGAACAACCCCAGTTTACCCAATCTCTCCTCATAACTAAGCCGCTCCATACCAGGCAACATCCTGGTAAACCTCCTCTGTACTCTCTCCAAAGCCTCCACGTCCTTCTGGTAGTGTGGCGACCAGAACTGGACGCAGTATTCCAAATGTGGCCGAACCAACGTTCTATACATCCGCAACATCAGACCCCAACTTTTATACTCTATGCCCCGTCCTATAAAGGCAAGCATGCCATATGCCTTCTTCACCACCTTCTCCACCTGTGACGTCACCTTCAAGGATCTGTGGACTTGCACACCCACGTCCCTCTGCGTATCTACACCCTTTATGGTTCTGCCATTTATCGTATAGCTCCTCCCTACATTAGTTCTACCAAAATGCATCACTTCGCATTTATCAGGATTGAACTCCATCTGCCATTTCTTTGCCCAAATTTCCAGCCTATCGATATCCTTCTGTAGCCTCTGACAATGCTCCTCACTATCTGCAAGTCCTGCCAATTTTGTGTCGTCCGCAAACTTACTGATCACCCCAGTTACACCTTCTTCCAGATCGTTTATATAAATCACAAACAGCAGAGGTCCCAATACAGAGCCTTGCGGAACACCACTAGTCACAGGCCTCCAGCCGGAAAAAGACCTTTCCACTACCACCCTCTGTCTTCTGTGACCAAGCCAGTTCTCCACCCATCTAGCCACCTCCCCCTTTATCCCATGAGATCCAACCTTTTGCACCAGCCTACCATGAGGGACTTTGTCAAATTTGGCCCATACCCCTCTATACCCATTGTACCCATGTAACTATCTAAATGCTTTTTAAAAGATAAAATTGTACCCGCCTCTACTACAACCTCTGGCAGCTTGTTTCAGACACTCACCACCTTGTGTGTGAAAAAATTGCCCCTCTGGACACTTTTGTATCTCTCCCCTCTCACCTTAAACCTATGCCCTCTAGTTTTAGACTCCCCTACCTTTGGGAAAAGATATTGACTATCTACCTTATCTATGCCCCTCATTATTTTATAGACCTCTATAAGGTCACCCCTCAGCTTCCTACGCTCCAGAGAAAAAAGTCCCAGTCTATTCAGCCTCTCCTTATAACTCAATCCATCAAGTCCCGGTAGCATCCTAGTAAATCTTTTCTGCACTCTTTCTAGTTTAATAATATCCTTTCTATAATAGGGTGACCAAAATTGCACACAGTATTCCAAGTGTGGCCTTACCAATATCTTGTTCAACTTCAACAAGACGTCCCAACTCCTGTATTTAATGTTCTGACCGATGAAACCAAACATGCCGAATGCCTTCTTCACCACTCTGTCCACCTATGACTCCACTTTCAAGGAGCTATGAACATGTACCCCTCGATCTCTTTGTTCTGCAACTCTCCCCAATGCCCTACCATTAACTAAGTCCTGCCCTGGTTCAATCTACCAAAATGCATCACCTCGCATTTGTCTAAATTAAACTCCATCTGCCATTCGTCAGCCCACTAGCCCAATTGATCAAGATCCCGTTACAATTGGAGTTAACTTTCTTCACTGTCCACTATGCCACCAATCTTGGTGTCACCTGCAAACTTACTAACCATGCCCCCTATATTCTCATCCAAATCATCAATATAAATGACAAATAACAGTGGGCCTAGCACTGATCCCTGAGGCACACCGCTGGTCACAGGCCTCCAGTTTGAAAAACAACTCTCTACAACCACCCTCTGGCTTCTGTCAAGAAGCCAATTTTGTATCCATTTAGATACCTCACCCTGGATCCCGTGAGATTTAACTTTATGCAACAACCTACCATGCGGTACATTGTCAAAGGCCTTGCTAAAATCCATGGAGACAACATCAACTGCACTGCCCTCATCTACCTTCAAAAAACTCAATCAAATTTGTGAGACATGATTTTCCACTCACAAAGCCATGCTGACTGTCCCTAATCAGTCCTTGCATCTCTAAATGCCTGTAGATCCTGTCTCTCAAAATACCTTCCAACAATTTACCCACCAGAGATGTGAGGCTCACTGGCCTGTAGTTCACAGGCTTTTCCCTGCAGCCCTTTTTGAACAAAGGCACAACATTTGCCACTCTCCAATCTTCAGCACCTCACTGTGACTATCGATGATTCAAATATCTCGGCTAGGGGACCCGCAATTTCCTCCCTCGCCTCCCACAACGTCCTGGGATATATTTCATCAGGTCCCGGGGATTTATCTACCTTGATGCGCTTTAAGACTTCCAGCACCTCCTTCTCTGTGATATGTACACTCCTCAAGACATCACTATTTAATCCTCATTAGAACCAGGGGGAGGTACCAGAAGATTGGAGGTATGTGAATGTTGGACCAATATTTATAAAGGAAGCAAGGGTCAGGCCAGAAAATTATGGGCTGGTCGGTCTGACCTTTGGTGTTGGGCAAAATATTCTGAGAGACAGGGTAAACTGTCATTTAGAAAGGCACAGATTGATCAGGGATTGCCAGCATGGTTTTGTTAAGGGAAGACCATAATTTACTAACTTAATTTAGTTTTTTGAGTAACAAGGAGGATTGACGAGATGAGGAAAGTGTGATAGATGTTGTTTACATGGATTTTAGTAAGGCATTTGACAAATGTCCCACATGGTTGACTGATCAAAAAAGTTAAATCGATGGTATATAGGGACAGGGGCGAGTTGGATCCAAAATTGGCTCAGTGACAGGAAACAATGGGTAATGGTTGATGGATGTTTTTGCGAATGGAAGGCGGTTTCCAATGGCATTCCACAGGGTTCAGTGTTGGGTACCTTGCTGTTTGTTGTATATATTAATGATTTGGATTTAAATATGGGCAGCATGAATGGGAAATTTATCAGATGGCACAAAAATGGCCGCATAGTTGATGGTGAAAAGGATGGCTGTTGGCTCCAGAATTATATTAATTCTTTGATTGAATGGGCAGAAAAGTGGCAAATGGAATTTAATCTGGAGAAGCATGAAGTAATGTATTGGGTAAGACAAACAAAGTCAGGAAATGGGAGGATGGAGAGAGGGGTAGAGGAAGTGAGAGATCTCGGAATGCATGTCTATAGGTCGCTGAAAGTGGCAAGACAGGTGGATAAGGTGGTAATGAAATCCTATGGACTGCTTTCCTTTAGTGGGCAAGCTACTGAATACAAAAGCAGGGATGTAATGTTGGAACTGTATAAAACACTGGTTAGGCCACAGCTGGAACTTTGTGCACAGTTCTGGTCACCACATTCAAGGAAGGACATAATTGCTCTGGCCAGAGTGCAGGACAGATTTACAAGAATGTTGCCAAGGATTGAAAATTGCAGCTGTGAGGAGAGGTTAGATAGGCTCGGGTTGTTTTCCCCAGAACAGAAGAGGCTGAGGGGTGACCTGATTGAGGTGTACAAAATTATGAGGGGTCTGTTTCTCCTCGCTGAGGGATCAATTACCGGGGGAACAGATTGAAGGTGATTGGTAGAAGGAGTAGAGGGGACATGAGGAAAAGCCTCCACCCAGAGGGTGGTGGGAATTCACGGCCCGAATTGGTGGCTGAGGCAGGAACGCTCAACTCATCCAGAGGTATCTGGATCAGCACCCGAAGGAAATGGTGCTGGAAAGTGAAATCAAAATGAAGGGCTAGTTTCTTTTTCTCTCTCATATTTTGGCTAGCACAGACATGATGGGCTGAATGGCCTCTTTCTGTGCCATAACCTTTCTATGGTTTGCTGCTTGTTGGTATTCGGGGCTCTATCCACCAATAGACTGACCCTGGGTGTGAGTCATGTGTTCTCTTACATCACTGTGTGAGTGGTACTGTACTCAGTGCCATATTAATCCCAAAAGATTAATAGATAGGGTGGACAGTGAGAGCCTTTTTCCTCGGATGGTGATGGCTAGCACGAGGGGACATAGCTTTAAATTGAGGGGTGATATAGGACAGATGTCAGAGGTAGGTTCTTTACTCAGAGAGTAGTAAGGGCGTGGAATGCCCTGCCTGCAACAGTAGTGGACTCGTCAACATTAAGGGCATTTAAAGGGTCATTGGATAAACATATGGATGATATTGGAATAGTGTAGGTTAGATGGGCTTCAGATTGGTTTCACAGGTCGGCACAACATTGAGGGCCGAAGGGCCTGTACTGCGCTGTAATGTTCTATGTTCTATGTTCTAAAAGTGCCAGACCCTTATGCTACGCCTGTGGATGCATTATCCGCGACTAAAGTTTATTATTTAACTATATGTGTACAGTGGGCGCAATAGAATTTTAATGTAGCATCATGATTAAAATCTCTTCATTTGGAAAGTCCCAAGTTTAAGCATCAGTCTTTTTCTGAATAAGTTGAGTTCTGGACAGGAACACCCTCAACATCCCTGTATCAGGAGGGGGGAAAGATCAGCCAGAAATCCCACTCCTGATCACCAGTCAGTGATGCTAATGATCAAGTGTGAATGAGGGTAAGGCAAGGACCATGTTCTGCAGTGATGTTCCCCTGCACAACCACACCACCCTCCCCATGAAGAAATAACACATAAAACCATAAGACATAGGAGCAGAATTAGGCCACTCGGCCCATCGAGTCTGCTCCGCCATTCAATCATGGCTAATATTTTTCTCATCCCCATTCTCCTGCCTTTTCCCCATAACCCCTGATCCCCTTATTAATCAAGAACCTATCTATCTCTGTCTTAAAGACACTCACTGACCTGGCCTCCGCAGCCTTCTGCGGCAAAGAGTTCCACAGATTCACCATTCTCTTGGCTGAAGAAATTCCTCCTCATCTCTGTTTTAAAGGATCGTCCCTTCAGCCTGAGGTTGTGCCCTCTGATTCTAGTTAATATGATCAGTGTGAATTGAGGACTAAACTGTCCCGAATTGTGCGGTGGAGGAGGAAGGGGAATGGCAAAAACTTACATTTGTTTCCACCCCATAAGCTAGAGTGTGATCCACCGGGGAACAAAAGGTGCTGAGCCTTAGTCTGAGAGTCAGGCACGGTGAGATGGAGAGGCTCAATATCACACAAGGTAACAGCATTGGTTAATGAGGTTATTAAGGTCTCTCATAGATTTTCACGCTCAGCAAAGCAGAACTCCGAGTTCAAAGCCCAATCCTGGAAAAGCTTGGTGCTTCTGTAAACCACCACCTCGCCCATTCCTTCAGCTCCCATCCACTGAGCCTTCGAACACAGCAACAACACTGCATTTATATAGCATCCTTCATGTAGAAAACTGCCCATCGCTCTTCACAGAAGCACAATAAGACAAACAACAAAAGACTTTAGGGGGGGATGGATAAAAGCTTGGTGAAAGGTGTAGGGGGAGTGTCAGAGACAGATAAGTTTAGTGTAGGAATTCCAGAGCTTAGTGCTTGGATGGCTGAAGGCACAGCTGCTGATGTTGAAGGATGCGAGGAATCTACAAGACGTGAGGAATCCACAAGAAGTCAAAGGCAGATAGACACACACATATAGCCACGGTGGCACAGTGGTCATCACTGCTGCCTCACAGCGCCAGGGACCCGGGTTTGATTCCCAGCTTGGGTCACTGTCTGTGCGGAGTCTGCACATTCTCCCCATGTCTGCGTGAGTTTCCTCAGGTGCTCTGGTTTCCTCCCACAAGTCCGAAAGATGTGCTGGTTAGATGCATTGGTCATGCTAAATTCTCCCTCAGTGTACCCGAACAGACGCCGGGGTGTGGCGACTAGGGGATTTTCACAGTAACTCCATTGCAATGTTAATGTAAGACTACTTGTGACACTAATAAATAAACTCAAACTTATGTGTACATGTGCACACACAAAGGTGCATACAACACACATGCACACAGAAACACGCACATACACAGACACGGGTGGTAGGTGCCTGGAACTCGCTGCTGGGAGAGGTAGTGGAAGCAGATACGATAGTGACTTTTAAGGGGTGTCTTGACAAATACATGAACGGGATGGGAATAGAGCAATATGGTCCCCGGAAGGGTAGGGGGTTTTAGTTCAGACAGGCAGCATGTTCAGTGCAGGCTTGGAGGGCCGAAGAGCCTATCCCTGTGCTGTAACTTTCTTTGTTCTTTGTACAGATATATACACACACAAGCTCTTTGACCACACATCATTCTTTAAAGAAAATCCTTTTCAGGAGCCTTTATTGGGACAAATCACGGTAACTCTGCATGGTCTGTGAAGCAAAGCAGGAGCAAGGTAACAATTAGCAGTTTCAGTACCCTGGCAGAAATCTGATCAGATTGATTCAGGTGGATTCCATTATGCACAGCAATAAAACCATTTGGGTTTCATTACACGGTACTCGATGATCACACTGAAATCACAATTTAACTTATTCTCAAAAGAAAAATTGTGGCCTCAGCTTGGGTAAGTTATTGATTTTGGTCTCAATGGACCTCTGTCAGGTCATCAGAGATATAGATTACATATCGATCTGCATTGAAAAGCTAAATTAAATCACTTAGTGTGTCCAGGAGTAAACTCTTAATTTAGCTTTCAGATAGTGTGATGGCTTTACATGCCACATGTTGCGAGACTATTCTGGGGAACACTAACATAATCGAAAAGGATGAGTGCAGAACTGCAGTGAGGCACAATAGGCTGCCTTAAATCATGAGGCTGGGCTTGGTTCCCCTCTAGTAAGGTTGGCATTTATTGCCCATTGTTCATTAATTGCCTTGAGAAAATGTTGATGGGCATTCACATTAATGGGCGGCACAGTGGTTAGCACGGCTGCCTCGCAGTGCCAGAGGACCCAGGTTCAATTCCCAGTTTGGGTCACTGTCTGTGCGGAGTTCTCACCATGTGTGTGTGTGGGTTTCCTCTGGGTGCTCCGGTTTCCTCCCACAATGCTGGTTAGGTGGATTGCCTCTGCTAAATTGTCCATTAGTGTCCCAAGATGTGTAGGTTAGGTGCATTAGCCACGGTAAATGCAAAGGGTTAAGGGAATGGGGCGGGGCATGCTCTGTCAGAGAGTCGGTGCAGACATGACGGGCTGAATGGCCTCCTTCTGCCCTGTAGGGATTCTATGAACCACCGCAGTCAGTATTTTTTGTGTAACCATTTGATATAACTGAATGGTTTGCTGGGCCACTTCAATGGACACTTAAGAGTCAACCAGCCTATTGTGACATATAGTCACAAGCAGCAGACCAGGGTAAGAGCAGCAAATTTCCATTTTTAATGGGCATCAGTGAACCAGTTGGATTTTAGGACAGTCTGACAGTTTTATGGCCACTTTTACTGCTACTGGCTTCTTATTTCTTATGAACAACATCAAATGACTGCCCGAAACCCTCGTGCACTCAGTAGAACTTGGCACGCAATGATCTACTCCATGGCCTTTGAGATTAGACAAACATAGTTTGCTGCGGAGGAACAGTGCTGACCCTCCCTAACAGCACCATGGATGTACTTACATCTCAGGGAAAGCAGCAGCTCAAGAAAGCAGCTTACCACCACTTCTAAAGGGCAAATAGTGATGGGCAATAAATGTGGGCCCAGTCAGCAACCCACACGTTCCTGTAAATACATTTTTAAAAAGCTGGTGTACGTAAGAATTACCTTTTTAACAGATTTGTACGGGCAGGATATTTTAACCCTGCGGCATGCTGTGTCGACTTGACTTAAAGGGTCTGAAATTCAAAACCTGTTTGCTTTTTATGAGGAATCTACACTGCAACAGGAGCAACCAATATTTGTGCTGATACAGCGCCTTTAACTGCCCAACACACTTCATGCCACAGCTACTGCTGACTCCGCCAGGAAAATTGTCATATAAATGACAATCACGCAAGTTAAGTTAGAATGCCACAGGATGGCTGCAGTGCAGAAGGAGGCCATTCGGCCCATTTTCTCTGCATCGACTCTCTGAAAGAGCACCTTACCCAGCCCCCCCACCACCCTATCCCTGTAACCCCACACATTTACCATGGCCAATTCACCTAACCTGCACACCTTTGGACACTAAGGGACAATTTTAGCATTGTCTTTGCTAAATTCAATGTGGCAAAGACAACATCTTTGGACCCCACCGTCAAGCTACCTGCTGCAAACAGCCATGGAAGATTCCACCTGCTGAATGATTTTTGCCTATGCCCATCCCTTTCCATGCTCCCCTCCTCACTGTCATGCTAATCTCTTTCCCTGATGCCTTGTGTTGAGTCATTTCCATCCTTTCCAATATAAATGATAGAAATGCTCAGCAGGCCAGGCAGCATCTGTAGAGAGAGAGAGAGAGAAACAGAGTTATTATTTCAGGTTAATGACCTTCCATGGCTTTCCCAAGCTCCGACTAACAGGTTGAGCTGGTGCCGGTTTGTGAAGGCAGGAGTGGGGTTGGAGATGTAGCATTGAAGTCATGAGCCGTACGCTTCAACACTTCCTGAAAACTGTTCTGTGTTCTGGGAATGGAAGGGAAGATGAGCGTATCTCCACCTTGCTGATCCCTATACCTGGTGCGGAAGTGAAGGATTGGCAGTGGAACAGAGTTAAATGGTTTACAGCAGCGGACTTAAAATAAATAGTCTGACTGCTCCAAATCAGGTCAGAACTGATTGACTTCTCAAGGGCATCTGAGTTCAGGATTTCATTAATATCAGTGCCTAACCCCCTCATCCCCTCCCACAGACACAAACATACCCATGTAATTAGTGACGGTGTGATTGTTATCTCAAGTAGAAAATTACTCCTTCATTAACAGTGTTTGAGCTGGGATTCACACCACAGAAGGAGAGTGACAATGCTTTCTATTTTCACCTGTATGCTAAGGACAAGTGGCAGGAAGCTGTCAGACATCGTGGCTCTGTTATTTGCAAGCCAGAAATGCCAGTTTGCGGTCCCAGGTTTTATTTGATGGATGGGTTTTGCAAGTGTTAGGGAATGGGAAGGATGGGATTGATCTGCAGTTCTGTGGAATGGAATGAGAATGGATGGGAGAAAAATACATTAAATGCTGGAAATTGGAAAGAAAGAAGCTCCTTAAAACCTAATCCTGGAATCACCTGTCCGAATATCTCTACATGGCATCAACTTTTGTTTTGATAATCATAGAATCCTACAGTGCAGAAGGAGGCCATTCAGCCCATCGAGTGCACCGACCACAATCCCACCCAGGCCCTATCCCCAATGCATTTATCCGAGCTAGTCCCCCTGACACTATAAATCTCCTGTGAAGCACCCTTGGAATGTATTGTGTTAATGACGCTATATAAATGCAAGTTGTTGTTGAAAAAGTAGAGAAAAGTGACAAAATTGAGGGCAGGGAAGGGACAGAAATGATGGGTACCACACACATTTTATTTCTGATATCCTATTTGCATTCCAGCACCTTTGAATGCATCAGCGGAGAAGGGAGGGAGATAATGTCCGAGTGGTAATGTCACTGGGCTAGTAGTCCAGAGACCCAGGATAATGTTCTGGGGACATGGGTTCAAATCTCGCCACAGCAGTTGGTAGAATTTAAATTCAATTAATAAAAATCTGGAATCCAACTAATGATGGCCGTGAAACTATTGTCATAAAAGTCCACCTGACTCAGTAACATCCTTCTGGGAAGGAAATCTGCCACCCTTGCCTGATCTGTCCTACCTGCAACTCCAGAATCACAACAATGTGATTGATTCTTAACTGCCCTCTCAAGTGGCCTAACAAACCATTCAGTTCATAGAATCTACAGTGCAGAAGGAGGCTATTTGGCCGATCGAGCCTGCACTGACAACAATCCCTCCCAGGTCCTATCCCTGTAACCCCTCATATTTACCCTCCTAGTCCCCCCTGACACTGAGGGGCAATTTATCATGGCCAATCCACGTAACCCGCACGTCTTTTGGAGTGTGGGAGGAAACCAGAGCACTCGGAGGAAACCCATGCGGACACGGGAGAATGTGCAGACTCCGCACAGACAGTGACCCAAGGCCTTAATTGAACCCGTGTCCCTAGCGCTGTGAGGCAGCAGTGCTAATCACTGTGCCACTGTGTCGTTCAAGGGCAATTAGGGTAGGACAACAAATGCTGGCCCTGTCATTTCAGGAAGAGGACCAGAATGAAGTCCAAGTCTGGAACTGAACTGGAAGCACACAGGCCACAGGGGCTGAATACTCCACCTTGAAGAAGATCTCCTCTGACATCCTGAGGACTGTTGGACGCCTACATTTTATGCAGAACACGATTTAGCCCATGGCAGTAATGTTTCTTGTGGTGGCCTGTTATTGTGTCACTGCTTTGTAAAGGGAGTAGCTGAAAGCAGTGGCAGTGGAGGATTACACTAATAAATAAAAAGCCAAATACTGGAATGCTGGAAATCTGAAAGAAAAACAGAAAATGCTGCGAATATTCAGCAGGCCAGGGAGCACACCTGTGGAGAGAAACAGAGGGTCAATGACCCTTTATGAGCTCTCCGTCTCCCCACAGATGCTGCCTGATCTGCTGACTATTTCCAGCATCTTCTGTTTTTATCATAGCAGAGGAAGCTTGTTCCGTACTTCGGTTACCCAGAGTATGAGTCCCTGATGTCTCCCTCGGCACTTGATGAGGTTACAAAGAAAGATCCAAGTGAGTATAACACCTTACTTTAAAGGAATGAGCCACAAGGGGTTTTTGTATAGAATCCTACAGTGCAGAAGGAGGCCATTCGGCCCATTGAGTCTGCACCAACCACAATCCCACCCAGGCCCCATAACCACATGCATTTACCCTAGCTAGTCCCCCTGAACTCAGGGGCAATTTAGCATGGCCAATCCACCTAACCCATACATCTTTGGACTGTGAGAGGAAACCAGAGCACCCGGAGGAAACCCACGCGGACATGGGGAGAATGTGTAAACTCCACGCAGACAGTGATCCAAGCCGGGAATCGAACCTGGGTCCCTGACGCTGTGAGGCAGCAGTGCTAACCACTGTGCCACCATGCCGCCCATAACTAGGGCTACTCCTAAACACCTGATTGGTAGTAACAGAATAGCACAAGAATTTGGAAATAGTTTGCCAATCTCCACTAAATGGATAAGGACAACAACTAGCATTTACATACAGCCTTTAATATGTCACACAAAATTTGACACTGTGACAGATAAGAAGATATTGGGACAAGTGACCAAAAGCTTGGCCAATAAAGTAGATATAAGGAGCGAGAGAGAGAGGAGTGAATTCCAGAGCTTAGCATCTCAGTTTGTGCTTCAGTTGTGTTGGCCAGCGTGGATAGCATTAGCTAAATCAGGCATGACCTGAAATGGTGGTTCTGGGAATGAAAACTAAATGGAACTCAACTAAAAGTGGATTTGGAAGATTTTAAGTGAATGGACTGTGACAGTTTCCTCTGGCAGCGTGTTCCGCTGTGGGACTGAAGCCCCAAATATGGGGACAAAGGAAATCAAAAATGCACCAGAGAGAAGGATTGAAGGAAGCACAGATTTCTCAAAGCAGTGCAGAACTGGCGGTTACATAAATAGGGGGGGAAAAGTTGAGATGGCAAGGTGAGAAACAAATCGAACAAAAAAAGAAAATCAGGCTGCAATCATAAAAGTAATCAATAACAGCAGGAAATTCAGACAGTAAAACTACTCTACATCAACAATAAAAGCTATGGTTTCCGATCCATTGAAGAAGACCTCGTCAGTCAATTCCATTTACATCTTCTGCTTATTTAACCTTCCCTCTACAGTTTCTCATACTGTGTGTCTCTTTCCCTCTGTGGTCCCATATGATTACAGTTGAACCCTGTCACTTTCTTGCATTGGCCATCTCAATCATTTCCCTTCCCGTTGTCATGCTCTTTGCCAGAATCCAGCTGTTTCTCATCTGGCATCCAATAGCCAGCACGGATGTTCGGGCATGAACGTAACTGCTTCGACTTTTGACATTGAACCTGGCATTGCTCGAATCAGTAAGTTTAACAAAGAGAGACAGGGATGAATAAAACACCATAGGAGAAAGATCCAACAGAGCATGTGCATTCAGTAGGAATTTGAATATTTGTATCCCTCCTTAAAAGGGAGTTAAATATGCCAGAGAAAAAATTTGGCGGCACAGTGGTTCGCACTGCCGTCTCACAGCGCCAGGGACCCGGGTTTAATTCCAGCCTTGGATGACCGTCTGGACGGGATTTTATGGCCTCGCTAGGGCGAGACTGGAAATTCTCACCCGAAGTCAACGGAGATTTCTGTTGCCGGACCCTCGCCCGCGCTGATTCCATGGCGGGTGACGTGGTAGAGTTCCGGCCTCTGTGTGGAGTTTGCACGTTCTCCCGTGTCTGCGTGGGTATCCGCCGGGTGCTCTGGTTTCGTCCCACAATCCAAAGATGTGCAGGTTAGGTGGATTGGCCATGCTAAATTGCCCCTTATTGGCTCAAGATGTGTAGGTTAGGGGGATTAGCCATGGGAAATGTGTGGGGTTCCGGGGTTAGGGCCTGGTATAGGGCCTCTGTTGGAGAGTCGATGCAGACTCAATGGCTTCCTTCTGCACTGTAGGGATTTTATGAATGAGCTAAAGGCCTTTAGCTCAAAGGTCATTAATAATGAACCCGTATCGCATCCCACAGCTGCAGAATGTTATTGAAAAGAAAGTACAGTATTTTACCCCAGGTCAGACCTGGAGGTTGATGAGAAAAACATTTCCACAACAGTGAGAGGAGTGAAATGAAAAAGGAGAGGGTGACCAAAGGGCACAGAGGCATATATCTGGCAGCAGGTGTGACGCCAGGCAGTGGATTAACTGGAACAGAGTCAGATACCTCGCTACAGTGAGGGGGCAGGTCATGATGAGGCTCGCTCGGAAGGATGTTACCAAATCAACAAAACTTGGCAGGGTTAATCAACCATTTGCAATGCACCAGCGGTGACCATGAAGGGGCTTTCAGAGTCAGTGTGTCCTCTCATGCACTGAACTCCTCCTGACACAAGTGCTAACCTAAATATACTGTTGAAAATAGTGGCCTGCTGCCAAAGTATTTCGCCTCTCACTTGTCAGGACAAACACAAGAACATCAAATCTCAAACAATCACAATTTATACTAAAGGAGAAAAAGACAGTTACTGGTTGACAAGTTGACTCCGATTGGCTGAAATGTTGCCATGGAAAATAAACAACAGGGACTAAAGGTTCTCCAAACTCCTGGGTAATTAGAATCATAGAATCCCTACAGTGCAGGAGGCCATTAGGCCCATCGAGTCTGTACCAACTCTCACTGACAGAGTACCATACCCAGGATCTTTCCCCCACCCTACCTCCGTAATGCCACACATTGACCATGGCTAATCCATCTAACCTACATAACTTTGGAGTGTGGGTGGAAATCGGAGCACCCGGAGGAAACCCACGCAGACACAAAGAGAACGTGCAGACTCCACACAGTTGTCCAAGGCCAGAATTGAACCCAGGTCCCTGGCGCTGTGAGGAAGCAGTGCCAACCACTGTGCCACTGTGCTGCCAGAAAAGGTGCAAGACCTGAACATATTCCTTTTGTTTGCAGAGAGTAAGTCCATGTGTATGAATGAATGTATATTGCTCTTCGCAAATGTAAATGAGTCATGGTATGGGCTCAACTAAATTTCCTGAAGTGGTTGTTGTAGCTATCAGCATACTCAGGATTGTTCAGCAAGTGCTGCCAATTTCAGAACCAAAAAGTTTATTATGGACAGATGAGAATGTGCAGTTAAAGCCACAACCTTTACAGATGCACCATAGAAAGCATTCTTTCTGGTTGTATCACAGCTTGTTATGGCTCCTACTCTGCCTAAGACTGCAAGAAAATACAAAGGGTCGTGAATGTAGCCCAATCCATCACGCAAACCAGTCTCCCATCCATTGACTCTGTCTACACTTCCCACTGCCTCGGCAAAGCAGCCAACATAATTAAGGACCCCACGCATTCTCTCTTCTGCCTTCTTCCTTCGGGAAAAAGGTACAAAAGTCTGAGGTCATGTACCAACTGACTCAAGAACAGCTTCTTCCCTGCTGCCATCAGACTTTTGAATGAACCGACCTCGCATTAAGTTGATCTTTCTCTACACCCTAGCTATGTAATACTACATTCTGCACTCTCTCCTTTCCCTCTCTATGAATGGTATGCATATGTATAGCACGCAAGAAACAATATTTTTCACTGTATAATAATACTAATGACAATAATAAATCAAATCAGAACAGTTATGGTCTTATTGAATGGCAAGGCAGGTTTGAGAGGCCAAATGACACCTACTGCTCCTAACTCACCTGTTCAATACAATTGTGATCTCCATTAATTGCAACTGCAATTTCATTAAAGTTTTGGATTGAATGCAGGTCCACTAATGTCTATATCCCAATCCAGTATGGTGGGACCCTCAGCAAGGTTGGTTCCTACAGCTGATCATCAACCACCAAAAGTAATACTCCTCTCTCACTAAAGCTTAGTGTCTCACCCTGCATTATATCACTAGGATCTTTACCTGCAAGGCTTGATGCATGAGGAGCATTTGAGGACTCTGGGTCTGTACTCGATGGAGTTTAGAAGAATGAGGGGGGGATCTCATTAAAACCTACAGAATACTGAAAGGCCTGGATAGAGTGGACGTGGGGAAGATGTTTCCATTAGTAGGAGGGACTAGGATCTGAGGGCGCAGCCTCAGAATAAAGGGACGACTCCGTAGAACAGAAATGAGGAGGAATTTCTTCAGCCAGAGGGTGATGAATCTGTGGAATTCATTTCCACAGAAGGCTGTGGAGGCCAGGTCATTGAGTGTACTTAAGACAGAGATAGGTTCTTGATTGGCAAGGGGATCAAAAGTTACGGGGAAAAGGCAGGAGAATTGGGTTAAGAAGTATATCAGCCATGATCGAATGGAGGAGCAGACTCGATGGGCCAAATGGCCTAATTCTGCTCCTATATCTTATGGTCTTAAAGCATCTGTGATTGAAAGGAGGATGGTGATGTTTGGTGCTCAGATATGTGATGTGTAGCTGAGGCTAGTCATTACCTTTCTCCAACAAGAGTAAATGTTTCATTGAGACCACAAGTACCATGTGTATTCTCATTAAGGAAGAAAGAACTTGCAGTTATGAAATTTTTATTACAATTACAGGATGTCTGAAATGAAGTAATTTTTGGCGTGTTCTGTACCAGTGAAGGCCATAAAAGGGATGATCAGGCAAAGTCTATAATATGTGGCTAATTCAACATCATTCAAGGTTAAAATATTACTCCCAATGAATGATTCAGCAAAGGCAAATCAAATCAATACTTCATACTAACCTGTGATAATAGACATTGATACTAACTGGCAATAAGCAAGTTTCTGGCTAAGCCAAGCAGCTATTCTTCATACAAAAAGCAGTCAACATGTCAATTGATTTCCATTTGGAAGACAGGGTCCTGGAATCATTTAGCAAACAGACATTGCGATGAGCTGACTTTAGATTTTTTTTGATGATGGGTGAACTGAGGCGAGCTGGATGTCTTCATCTACAATTAAGTTGCGACCTTGTCATGTACGGGTTATTTTAAACTGTCAGATAAATGGAAGTGTCTAGAGTAGGCATTTATTTTGAGAATTCTGCAGCTGTTGGAAATCCGAAATAAAATCACAAAGTCCTGGACCTACTCATCAGGTCACAAAGCTTCTCTGGAGTCAGAAACAATGTTATCATTTCAGCCCCATGACCTTTCATCAGAACTGGGGAAAGCTAGAGATGGAATAGGTTTCGAGTAAGGGATGGATCTGACAAGGGCCTCTTGTTCAAAGCCTATTTCAACTCTAACTTTTCCCAGTTCTGAGGAAAGTTCACAGACTGAAACGTTAACTCTGTTTCTCTCTACACAGCTACTGTCTGACCTCAATCATATAACCCCTGCAGTGCAGAAGGAGGCCATTCGGTCCATTGAGTCTGTACCGACTCTCTGACGGAGTATCTTACCCAGGCCCTCTCCTCTGCCCTATCCCCGTAACCCCACACATTTACCATGGCTAATCCATCTAATCTACACATCTTGGAACACTAAGGAGCAATTTAGCATGGCCAATCCACCTAACTTGCACCTTTTTGGACAGTGCAAGGAAACCGGAGCACCCGGAGTAAACCCATGCAGACAAGGGGAAAATGTGCAAACTCTACACAGTCACCCAAGGCCGGATTTCAACCTGGGTCCCTGGCCCTGTGAGGCAACAGTGCTAACCACTGTGTTGCCCCTGTAGAGTATTTCCAGCATTTTCTGCAGCTATGTGTTTCTCGTGATTTTCTTCTGTGGGGATAAAAGCAAGCTAATGTGGCGAGGGCAGACAGGGTCCCCTCATCCAGATGGAATGTCCGAGATTGGGAAAACACAGCCCATCATATTCCGCCAGCCAATTTGAGACAGTGTTTAGATACAGGAATTAGCCCAGCTTGATTGCTTCCAGTTTTAGTGTGAATGAGTTAGATCAGGTGAATCCTCATCTTCTTTCTATTCATTTGGTTCAGAAAGCAGCAAGAATTCTTTCATCTGAATATTCCATACGGGCTGCAGTTTCATGAATCCAAATATTGTCTCACAGGCCCAAAATACTGTGATCGAAATTGAAACTCTTCTGCAAACGATTCAAAAGATTGATTCAAGAGAAGAGATGGGTACAACACGTGAGACTCATCACCGACCTTCATCAGTTCTTCCATTGGTGCTGTAGATTTGATTGCATTTAATTCAGTCCGTCATTACAGACTGTTGGTTTTCATCCCCCCACGACATGGTACAATCCTCAGGGAAATTAGGAAAATCACAAAGGCAACTGCTTGTAATTCTATAGCCATTTGCAGACAGAGGGATTAGTGATACTCGCCTCAGACGCAGAAAGCACTACAGCATAATTGTGCAATTAGATTTTGTTAGCAGAATGCAAATGCTGCTCGGCAAATATTTACCAGAGGTCTCAGAGTGTCAGTTACTGGAAAAGAAAACCGATCTGCTGAGAGATAATGACTGAACTTGCCTCGCAATGACTACAGTCACTGCGTTTCAAAGTAATTTGTCGCACAGGGAGGGTTTTGGGATGCAGCTGAGCAACACAAAAGGATGTAACATAGAATCATAGAATCCCTACAGTGCAAAAGGAGGCCATTTGGCCTATCAAGCCTGCACCGACAACAATCCCACCCAGGCCCTATCCCTGTAACCCCATATATTTACCCTTGCTAGTCCCCCTGACACTAAGGGGAAATTGAGCATGACCAATCCACCTAACCCGCACATCTTTAGAGTGTGGGAGGAAACAGGAGCACTCGGAGGAAATACACGCAGACACGGGGAGAACGTACAAACTCCACACAGACAGTGACCCAAGCTGGGAATTGAACCCGGATCCCTGGCGCTGTGAGGCAGCAGTGCTAACCACTGTGCCACTGTGCCGCCAAATAGGAAACAACAGCAAAGGGCTCATGCTTGAATTGAACCCGCGATCTCTCATAATCTCTTGCACTGCACACCCTAAGTGAGAGTCATACCCCTAGACCAGTGCTTGAAAATGTTTTTTTGTTGAATGGAGGAAAACTATTCTTGCTGGTCAAAATTTATCCATTGCTCACCATCACTGAAAGATATTGGCCGGAATTCTCTGACCTCGCCGGTGGCTGGGATTCGCCAGTCCCGCTGCAGTGAATGGAGATTTGGCTGAGCGCCAAATTCTCCATTTACGGTGGCATCATCGGAGAATTCTGGCCATTATCTGGTTAGTCCTCATTGCTGTTTGTTGGACCTTGCTGCGTGGCAATTGGCTGCAATCCTTTCAGCATAGAGACTTTACAGCTCAGAAAGAAGCCATTCGTCTCATTGTGTCTGTGATGGCTCCAAAAGAACTAGCTAGCCTAATTGCACTTTCCAGCTCCTGGTTTGTAACTCTTTAGGTTACAGTTCATAGAATCATAGAATCCCTACAGAGCAGAAGGAGGCCAATCCCACACAGACCTAATTCCCATAACCCCTTATATTTGCCCTGCTGATTCCCCTGACACTAGGATCAATTTAGCATGGCCAATCAACCTAACCTGCACATCTTTGGACTGTGGGAGGAAACCGGAGCACCCGGAGGAAACCCATGCAGACACGGGAAGAATGTGCAAACTCCACACAAACAGTGACCTGAGGCCAGAATTGAACCCGGGGCCCTGGCGCTGTGAGGCAGCAGTGCTAACCACTGTGCTACCGTGCCACCCCATACAGTTCTTCAGGTTTCCTACATTACAACAATGACAACACTTGAAAATTTCTTTTTTGGTTCTAAAACGTCCTGAGTTCATTACAGGCACAATATAAATGCAAGTTTTTTCTTTATTTTTAAATTGGCGAACAGATATGGCTTAATATCAAGCAGATATATCTGGATATATCTTATCCATGCCTTTATCATCTTGTGTACCTCAATGAGATTTTTTCTAACATCTCCCTTTTCATGAGCTCAAGTGCTTTCCAATCCATTTAAATTCCAATCCATGGGGGAGATAATGGCCTAGTGGTATTATTACTAGACTATTAATCTAGAAACTCAGCTAATGTTCTGGGGACCCGGGTTCGAATCCCGCCATGGCAGATAATGGAATTTGAATTCAATAAAAAACATCTGGAATTAGGAATCTGCTGATGATTTTGCAACCATTGTCGATTGTCAGGAAAACCCATCTGGTTCATTAATGTCCTTTAGGGAAGGAAATCTGCTATCCTTACCTGGTCTGGCTTACAGAGCCACAGCAACGTGGTTGACTCTCAACTGCCCTCCAAGGGCAACTAGGGATGGGCAATACATGCTGGCCAGCCAGCGACGCCCATGTCCCATTTGTTGTTCTATGCATGTAGAGAAAACTAGCTGAATGGTGTGGGTGACCAGGACACGATATGGACTCTGGAGTCTCTCAGGTTGGACACATCAGGATTCTGCTTCTTTATTGGAATCACCCCCTCTCATCCACCCAATTTTGGAAACATCTGGCACACACAGAAGTGGAAACGATGCAAGAAATCTATTCCATTGGCTGGCAGCCATCTGCTAGAAGGTTGACGAGCCATTGAATGTGGCTCCCCATATATGAGTGCCCGCATTTAGTTAGTGTGTTGGGAATGGAGAAATAAGTCACCTTTTCCTTCCCATGCACTACAGGTTGTAAGGAACATCATCATGATACTGGTGTTGCATGTTGCTATGGTGTGCATGGAAGGATTTGCATTCTAAAAATTATCTTTTAAGAAATGCAATTGATTTCAGGCAATGACCCAGCTTATATATTGAAATAATATGTACCTTTATACATATATTTAAATAATATGTACCTTTACTCCCATGCTTTAAAATGTCTGCTTCATGCTTACAGGTCTTTCTTCCAGTAACTTCTAGTCTTTTTTACTTTTCTCTAAGTCCACACCCAGGCTTAATGAATCAAACACAGTGAGCATCAAGAGTAAACAGACTCACATAATCAAACACATAGAACAGTTGAACACCATGGTTGCTAACATTTGGGGAGGTTGGTAACAATGGCAGATTTGAAAGGGAAGGGGATGGTGTCTAGGAAGATATTAATATTCACAGTATCAGCTTAGCAATGGGAGCCACGAAGGGAGAGTAGATGTTCAGCAGTTGGTGGAAATAGGGTTGGGAAATAGGAGTGGAATTGTAACGGGCGAGACATGGACCATGCTGCTGACCTCAAGTGGGATTTTCCGGTCTTGGAGCGAACGCAGCCAGAAAATCCTGCCCCAGGAGTCATGGATAAAATGAGCTTGAGGAGAGCAAGGGGGAGATAGGAGGAGAAACAGGAAAAGATGCAGCTTTACCTCCAGAGCAAAGAGTGGAAGCTTGGCTACATGGGCAGAGAATGAGGGATCCAACAAAGACCAACGAACTGTCTCAGTCCACGTCATCTTGACATGTTGCTGGAGATGAGGAAGGGGGGAGAGTGGATCCATTAGCGCCAGTGACCATTTGTGGAGCTTGCCTCCTGGCCAAACACCTTAGCGAATCAGGTAGGCTTTGTTCAGTGCTCCTGCTGACTGCACAAGTTGGCAGCCGGAACTATTCAGCAGTAAAATGGCAGCTGAACACAGGACAATGTTGCAGCTGCGACCCCTTATCACAACATGCCAGTCCTGCCAAAGGGTCTCACCCAAAAGGTTAGCCCCTCGTTCGCTTTCACGCATTGATTGACTTGCGGTGCGGTTCCAACATTTTCTGTCCTTATTAGCATCAAAGACCGAGCGCAGCTCTGACGGCTCATTTGCATCTGAAAGGAGCTGCTTGCTGAACAAGGATTGTCTGCCAACATTGCACAACGATGCCGGGCCATTGGCAGCAACCACCCCTTGTGTTGTACACACTGATTTGCAGTCATCAAGGATATCAATAGCACTTGGCACCATCACAATAGACTCAGCCGAGCTCCCACAAGCCAGTTTAAAGCATCGGGAGCCAACCAGCAGCTTTTGAACCACATCTGCCCCCTCCCCAAGCGCTGATAGTTCAGCCTCCCTGAACTCAAGGTGTTGTTTTCAGACCTTCTCTTCCCTCGGAGAACAATACAAAATAGTGGAAGGTTTCAAAGGCTGATTAACAGTCTCGACAGGCCCACCTTTGAATGCTCATCATCTTTCCACCTACTGATTGAGTGCTGACTCCTGCATGGTCGGAGGGTTGTTATTGGCTCTCACAAGTCGTAGGGTCATCCATACCCAACAGACAGCAAATTCCTACTGGGTGTTAACTTAAATTTCAGAGACAGAACGCCAGTCTCTCTTCACTGGAGCTAATAGGAGTGGGGTTGGACCCCTGAATCTGCTGACACAAATGGAGGAGTTGTTACCACTCTTTAGCAGGGTTCATAGAATCCCTACAGTGCAGAAAGAGGCCATTCGGTCCATCAAGCCTACACCAACAACAATCCACTCAGGCCCTATCCCCATAACCCCTGCTGATCCCCTAAGAGGCAATTTATCACGGCCAATCAGCCTAACCCGCACATCTTTGGACTGTGGGAGGAAACCGGAGCACCCGGAGGAAACCCGCGCAGACACGGGGAGAATGTGCAAGCTCCGCACAGGCAAGGACCCGAGGCCGGAATTGAACCCGGGTCCCCCGTGAACTGAGTCAAACTCCCAGAGATATTGAGAATTGTTCTTTGCTCTGTATGAATTTCACAATAGGAAGCTTAACAACACCAGGTTAAAGTCCAACAGGTTTATTTCGTAGCAAAAGCCACACAATTGCTACCAAATAAACCTGTTGGACTTTAACCTGGTGTTGTTAAACTTCTTACTGTGTTTACCCCAGTCCAACGCCGGCATCTCCACATCATGAATTTCACAAGCCAGGGGTTTGGGAAAGGTGACTTTATGGCATCACAGAATCATTATAGCACAGTCAGAGGCCAATCGGCCCATCGTGCCTGTGCCAACTCTCCATAGGAGGAATTTACCTTGTGCCACTCCCTCCCCACCTTCTCCCTGCACATTCTCCCTTTTTCAGATAAGCATCCAAGTCCCCCCTTGAATGCCTTTTTAAGCCTTTGCCTCATTGGAGGAGAAATTTGAATTCTGTAAACTTGAGTTAAACACAAAGGCAGGAGAATAGAACTGTTAACTTCATCTTGGAGGTGTGTGCTCCCGAGTGCTTCTTATTGACAGCTTGGGAGCAGAGCCTTCACTGATGCTGGTATTTCTGCCGTGTTGTGTAACACAGGCTGTAAACACAGGGAACCTGCTCTCCACACTTACTTTGCTGGAATATAAAGCCTTATCCCAGAAGTAGACCACAGTTAGGTTCAACTGTTTAGTTTTAGGAGCAAGGCCAACTTCTGGAGAATATGTCTGCTGCTGCACTGCTAAATGGCCATTCGAGGAAATCCCATCAGCTGTCATCCTCGAAGCTAGTGTCAATGATGTGGGTTTGAACAATGAGGGCTTTGCAGTGTGCATATAGCTGGCTATGTGGTTGTCTGATACCTAATGTTTTCTGACCAGCTCCTTCATTGCTTCTGGCCAATTTAGTTCAATGCAATGTGCCTCAGTAACGGATGAATAAACAAAGGGTCCATAGAATCCCGACAGTGCAGAAGGAGGCCATTTGGCCCACTGAGCCTGCACCAACAACAATCCCACCTAGGCCCTATCCCCATAACCCCGCATATTTACCCTGCTAATCCCCCTGACAATAATGGGTAGTATAGCATTGCCAATCAACATAACCTGCACATCTTTTGGACTGTGGGAGGAAACCAGAGCACCCAGAGGAAACCCACACAGTCACCCGAGGCCGGAATTGAACCTGGGTCCCTGGGGCAGACTGCATTCCTCAGGGAGTTAATGTATAGATCTTTCCATTCAGTAATAGGCAACACTTCAGCCTGATCCCAAAGGCAGCACATTTGACCACACCTAGTGAGGACACAGGAAAGAAATGAATGGGAAAAGGCTACTCGGCCCATTACACCTATTCCAGCTACAGGCCTTGGGTAAATTCACGGACTGTGGAGTTTGTGCTGAACCCTTGTGATCCCCTGAGAGAGGTGCTATAATAATAGCACCTGACCACAAGCAGAAAGCAGACAAAACCAGCAATATCCTCATATAATCTTCCAAACTGCACCATTCATCCTTGGTATATTAATGCTCCCAGCAGTTTGGTGATCAGGAGGTTTAGTGCAATATGTTTGAGATCTATAAACCGTAATCTCATTTCTAACCAAATGTACATCCAGCTCTTTCTGTTTTTTTGCTTCCCATTGCTGAAGAAAGTCAAGGTTTTGTGTCTGAAAAATATTGGCCCAGAGTGGGTTTGACAGACTCTACGGGTGGAACTTTGCCACCCAAGTCTTTCTTTTCTGGATGACAGAACCAATTTTGGGTTACAATCAGGATTGGGATATCTGGGAGCCATTGGTAAATTGCAGCTTTCCTGTCAAAAAGGCTGCTAACTAATTCAGTGACAAGTGCGATAGGGTCTCGGTTTGGTGTCTCATTGTCCCAAATGCAATTGAATTTCCACCATTACCATCAGCGGGTGGCCATCAGAGTACAGAGGTCACCTCTGGGGAAAACAGCAGGAGGCGGGAACACGTCGATAATCCTGGTCAGTATAATTTTCTTCTAACGTTCCTGACCACTAAATGCACCTCAAACAGCCCCTGCGGGGAATTACCCCATCCCATGTATCCGCAATCTCAACTTCCCAGTATTGGCCTGGTAGGCTTCCAATGTGTTGTATATTTGGGTAGTTGCATGATTGCTTTAAGAGCAGGTCACATGATTTGATGGTGATGGCATTAGGGTGTTGCCCAGGCTGCTGTTTTCATTTCAGTTTGTACCCTGTACAAGCACGAGGTCCGAGGGTAAATCTGTTGTTGTTGATTTGAATCTCAGTGTGCAAACCACATCTTTTCTTTTTGCTTCAAACCCACAACCCCCAACATAGTTAGGATATTACACAGCGGAAGCTTACTTGCCCCAAGGAGCCTGCTTGGGAGTGCAAAGTGATTGCTAAGTGCCTACAGCAGTGGTAAATGGGTTATCTTCCTCTGGGACAATCAAACCAAACTGAGATCCTATCTACCTATTCAAATGGATCTTAACGATTCCGTACGCCTGTTTGAAAGAGATCCTCTGGCCAATATGTATCCACCTAAAACAAGTTAACTGGCCGTTCTCCCAATTAGTTGTTTATGGGATTTTGCGATGGATAAATTTGTTACCCCGCTTGCTTTCTTAAGAACAGTGACTACAGTCCCATAAATAATCCACTGACTGCGGTTGTGAAAGGCACTATATAAATTCAAGCTATTTCTTCCTTTTTTGCATTGCTATTTAGGGGAACACTGCTGTTCTCCACAGCGCTGCTGTTTCACCCACGAGATAACAGGAGCACAATATAATTCAATCCATGTGAAGCACTTTGGGGGGGTTTCTAAGAGTGGCGATGGACCGCTACATAGATGCAGGTTGTTCCTCTAATTTCAAAATCACAAAAAGTAAGTGTTCTTTCAAATCAGGAAGCTATCCGCTAGGGACTGTCCTCTTCCTTCTCACCATGAGCCTTTTCTCTATTACTTTAATCTGCGTATATGAAACAAAAAAAAACGCTTTGAGTTTAATGAGCCTGTCTGTGGAGCTGGCTGCAGCTTTATTTAGTGGCAAAACCCACAGGAATTAGTCGTCTTCTCACAGAATAGCAGATCAGTCAGTACAGAAGGTGGCACTGACACTGACAGATGCATCTTTTTATAAGCAGAACAAAAAAAACCATCAGAAATAAATGGAAACTATTTATTCGATAAAATGGGCAGATATTCCTGGCTTGTGGCCAGATGGGCATTATTTGCTCATTCTGCAGCCTAAAGACAGTTCTTTTTATAGATTGATGCACTGCAATGTACACAAGAGCCACTAAAACCCCTGTGATGTGCGGAACACTTAATCAAATGGAAGGTTTGTAAAGTGCACGTGTGCAATTAAATTCATTACACACCCAGCAATTATCACCTGTGCACACAGCCTGCAATTATTTTCTGCGTGCGTAAGTGCAAGTATCAGATTGTAAATAAGTCACGTTCACCCGTCACCTCTGTGCGCACTGGGCTGCGTTGGCTCCATATCCAGCAACAGCACAATTTTAGCATTCTCAGTTTGCTTTTCAAATCCTTCCAGGACCTTACCCCTCCCATCTGTGTATCATCTTCAAGCTGTACAATCCTCCGAGATCCATGATCATTCTAGCCTCTTGCAATCACAAAAAGTTGCAGCGGGTAATTAAGAAGGCAAATGGAATTTTGTCCTTCATTGCTAGAGGGATGGAGTTCAAAAACAGGGAGGTTATATTGCATCTGTATAAGATGCTGGTGAGGCCACACCTGGAGTACTGCGTACAGTTTTGTCTCCTTACAAAAGGATATACTGGCACTGGAGGGGGTGCAGAGGAGATTCACTAGGTTGATTCCAGTTTTGAGACGGTTGGCTTATGAGGAGAGACTGAGTAGACTGGGGCTATACTCATTGAAATTCAGAAGAGTGAGGGGATCTTATGCAAGATTATGAAGGGAATAGATAAGATAGAAGCAGGGAAGTTGTTTCCACTGGCGGGTGAAACTAGAACTAGGGGGCATGGCCTCAAAATAAGGGGGAGCAGATTTGAGACTGAGTTGAAGAGGAACTTCTTCACCTAAAGGGTTGTGAATCTGTGGAATTCCCTGCCCAGTGAAGCAGTTGAGGCTACCTCATTGAATGTTTTTAAGGCAAGGATAGATACATTTTTGAACAGTTAAAGAATTAAGGGTTATGTGAGTGGGCAGGTAAGTGGAGCTGAGTCCACAAAAAGATCAGCCATGATCTTATTGAATGACGGAGCAGGCTCGTGGAGCCAGATGGCCTATTCTTGCTCCTAGTTCATATGTTCTTACCAATCCAATTTTTCTGGCACCCGTGCCTTCAGTTGTGTAGGCCATAACCTTTGGACCTCCCTCCCCAAACCTCTGCACCTCTCGACCTCAATCTCCTCCTTTGCGATGTTCCTCAAACCTACCTCTTTGACTGTCATTTTTGGTCACCAATCCTATTATCTCCTTAAAAATAAGCAAATTACTACGGATGCTGGAACCTGAAGCAAGAACAGACAACGGTGAAAAAACTCAGCACATCTCCCAACATCTATGATGAGAGAAACAGAGTTAACGTTTCGAGTCCTTGATATCTTTTGATGTGGCTTGCGGCCAGATTTGGTCCGATAATGTTCCCGTGGAGAACTTTGGAATGTTTTACTTTGCTAAAAGCACTGCATAAATGCAAGTTGCTGTTCTATGTATCAGTGTTATTTTAATACTGCTTTTGTAATTGGTTGGATGCCACGCCCATGCCAGCAGCTCCAGATATGCAAGTGCAGCCTATGACATTTTTAAATCCATTCCAGGGGTATGGACGTTGCTGGCTGGCCAGCATTGATTGCCCAATCCTAGTTGTCCAAGGAGTGCAGTTGAGATCAACCACATTGCTGTGGCTCTGGAGTCACATGTAGGTCAGACTGGGTAAGGATGGCAGATTTCCTTCCCTAAAGGACATTAGTGAACCAGATGGGTTTTTCCGACAATCGACAATAGTTTCATGGTTATCAGTTGATTCTTAATTCCAGATTTCTTTTGTTGAATTCAAATTACACCGCCTGCTGTGGTGAGATTCGAACCCGGGTCCCCAGAACATCAGCTGGTTTCTGGATTAATAGTCTAGTGACAATACCATTCTGGCCATTCCCTGGAAGGTAATGTTTACATTTGGAACTAGGATCATCTCTGCATTGTTCTGAGTTAAACAAGTCAACAAATACATAACAGTGATGCATATTGACCAGGCTGAATTCCCCCTACTCCTCTTCAAAAATAGTACCATGGGGCGGCATTGTGGCACAATGGTTAGAACTGCTGCCTCACAGCACCAGGATCCCAGGTTCAATTCCGGCCTCAGGTCACTGTCTGTGTGGAATTTGCATGTTCTCCCCGTGTCTGCATGGGTTTCCCCCAGTTGCTCCGGTGTCCTCCCACAGTCCAAAGATGTGCGGATTAGGTGAATTGGACATGCTAAATTGACCCTTAGTGTCCAAAGATGTGTAGGTTAGGGGGACTAGCTGTGGTAAAATGTCTGGGGTTATGGGGATAGGGCAAGGGGTGGGCCTGGGTAAAATGCCCTTTCCGAGAGTCTGTGCAGACTCGATGGGCTGAATGGTCTCCTTCAGCACTGTAGATGTTCAGTGGTTCTATGGATCTTATACATCCACCTGAGAAGACAACAAGGGAATCGCCTCCCCTTGCTGGCTGTAGTCTTGTTTCTGAGTTGTGGGCTTAAGTGGATGCATCTTGAGATGCCACACTGGCCAAGGGTGTGACTTTCCTCACATGGTTAGTGGGAGATAGGAAAGGTTATTGCAATTTGACTTTCTTCATATTTATTTCACCTTTCAGCTTCACTAAAAGCAGTACAGCTATTTTGTTTTAATGAAATAAAGATAGTTATGGATAAACATTCCACTCACAATACCAAGACTGGCACCTCAGTTCATTACAGAGGGAATATTACGTTTCTGGAGCTGCCATCTTGCTGATGGGACATTAATTCGGGTCTTGCTGTCTTCTCAGGTGGATGTATAAGATCCATAGAACAATTGATTCTCTACAGTGCAGGAGGAGACCATTCAGCCCATCGAGTCTGCACAGACTCTCAGAAAGAGCATTTTACCCAGGCCCACCCCCTGCCCTATCCCCGTAACCCCACACATTTTACCATGGCTAATCCCCCTAACCTCTTGGACACTAGAGGCAATTCAACATGGCCAATCCACCTAACCCACACATCTTTGGACTGTGGGAGGAAAATGGAGCATCTGGAGGAAACCCACGCAGACACGGGAAGAACGTGCAAACTCCATACAGACGTGACCCGACGCCGAAATTGAACCCGGATCCCTGGTGCTGTGAGGCAGCAGTGCCAACCACTGTGCCACCGTGCCACCCCATGGCACTATTTTGAAGAGGAGTAAGGGGATTTGAACCTGGTCAACATGCATTCTTTAACATCACTGTTGTGTATTTGTCAGTTTGTTGTAAGCCTTGTTTATCTCAAAACAATGCAGCGATTACTCTAGCTCTAAATATAAACACTACCTTCCAGCGAATGGCCATCTCAGGGTCTGCTGTCCAATTTAGGACGGTGGATGGGCTCCTGAAGTAGCAAACCTCATCAGAGAGTCCACAGCTTTGAAAGGTCAGTAGCTTCACCGAAAGATGTGGGTTCTGCTTAGGAAGAAAGGAATGCACGAAAGGCACCACAAAATGGAGGTGCCTTTCAGAAGCACGCACGAAATTTCCAAAACAAAGGGGGAAACGACGCAAGTGGGCCCATCCAAGTGGAGTGGGAAGTGCTCTGGAGGATTCATTTGGGCAGCAGGTACAGTCTTTCATACCTGGAACCTCATCAATATGGCTTGTACCTTCCAGCTTTGATGGCCAACTGGCCAGCTGCCTTGACACTGCCTCCATGGAGCTGCTGGGATCGGTACCAGCAGGAGGCCACTCCAGTACCAGGAAGGACCCGGCCGAGTCCTCTCTGCCCCCTTCATTAGTGTCTCCATTGATCATTATTGGCTAACTCTCGCTGTCGATGCTTACCACCTTGCAGCAAGAATGCTGGGAGAGGGGAATACATCATGGTACTGACCCAACACCATTTACTCTGATCTGGTTCATAATGTCACCTTCACACTCGCCTCTGTGGGACCGGGGAGATTCCACCCATTGGGATCTAACGACAATATTATACATACCTGTGCGATATAAAAAGGTCTTAAAATATGTGCAGTGTGTGTGTGTGAGTGAACGTGAATGAGTGAGAATGAGGGTGTGAATGAAAGTACATGCATGAAAATGTGAATCTGAGTGACTGAACCACTGGATGACTCAGTCCGTGTTCTTTGGATTCTTGTCCTGAACTCCATCCTCCTCCTTCCCCTCTCCCTTTTTTCCGAAATTTCCCTATAACCTCTCTCATCAAGCAAGCCTTTGATCAAACCCAGGCAGTATTCCCAATCCCATGCTGACATCTACCCTTCCTCTTCAACATCACTGTTACGTATTTGTCGGGTTCTGCCATTTCCTTCCATACAAGAAGAAGCTTTTTAGAATGGGAATTGCTATTCCTACCATTGTTATTGCTGCCATTACTGTTGTTACTGAATGCGTGCAATTAGATGGTGGAGGGAGCCAGTCTTGACTATTTTTGATCATGTTGCAAACCTTAAAGAAACTAATTTGAGAACAGAAAGAATAAGCTGCTATAGAAATTAAACAATACCTACGGTGTCTTTTTGGTCCCTCAATTTGCCCCTCCCTCTCCTGCTTCCCTTACGCTGACCAATGCTTTCTGAACACTGTATCAACCCCCACTCCTGAGATAACTTAACAGAGACCAGAGTTCAGTGTCGAGAGCTTTCCTGGTCTGTAGGCACCAGGTAACATTGTACCATTGAGGCCCTAGGGGAGCCCACAGATATGATCTTGGCAAGCATTCTCTGGGATAGTCCCATTAAAGTAATGAGAGTATCATTGCATTGGGACACGCTGTAAGTCAGTGGGAATGTGACAGGCTTGTCACATACTCAACACAAGCTATTATTCAACACTGAGGGTTTTGTTTTACATTGTGGTTTTCATGACATCATTATGGCATACCATGCCAAACACGGTAATCTTTAGCGGATCAAGTTACACTTGAGCTGAATCTTGATAAATGTTCCATTACATTGTCAAGAAGCATTTTGCCTGACTCTCGTTATAGTTGGATTTAAATTTCTCCAGTTTCATATATACAAATTGACCATCTGCTTCATCTGTAGCTCAGCATGCTGAATCATTTACTCTGCAATTGAATCTCAGTTGTACCAATGTTAAACACTCCACTGAGACTCTGATTCAAAGTACTTTTAGTCTCCAGATTCTGTCTCATTTTCTCTCTCTTTCTTTGCCATCTTGGGAGATACCGTGACCCATACTTACTCGAGGGTTGGCCCTGACTCATGCTTTATATCAGAATTCCTCATGAGTCTTTCATGTTTTCACCTCAATGTTGAATAATTCTCAGTGGCTCAGTGGATATATGCCTAATGCTGCTGTCCTGAAAGGTTCAATCCCTGGGCTTGTTTCAATCACATGATTAGAGGCACAGGGTCCACTGCACGGGGGTACAATATTTGGCCTCCAAGATCCTGCACTAAAATGGGGGAAAAAAGTGTAACTGGGGCTCCAGTCACAGATTTTCCAATGCCCGATCAAGCTCCTCCATACACTAGCTCCATCGAATCTAAAGCTTTATTGCGCTTTCACCTTCCATGCTTGTCCATATTGACCTTCACTCACCCTCCTTCCTGCCACCTCAAACCCTCCACCACATTGATTTCAAAATCCTCGTCATTATTCGATTCACATTCGACCAATGAGCAGCATCAGAGGCTAGGAATTCTGTGGCGAGTAAATACTGTCCTGACACCAGTTCACCATTGGCGAGTCACAAGTCAGGAGTGTGATGGAATGCTCTCCACTTGCACACAAGAAGCTTAACAGCATCGAAGACAAAGCAGGCCACTTGATTGGCACCCCATCCACCACCTTAAACATTCACTCCCTCCACCACCAACATATAGTGGCAACAATGTGCACCATCTACAAGATGCACAGAAGCAACTCGTCAAGGATCTTTCAACAGCACCTTCCAAACCCATGACCCCTTCCACCTAGAAGGACAAGGGGCAGCAGATGTATGGGAACACCACTACCTGCAAACTCCTCACCAAATCACACACCATGCTGACTTCAAAATATATTGACGTTCCTTCACTGTCATTGGGTCAAAATCCTGGAACTCCATTCATAACAGCACTATGGATGTACCTGCACTGTGTTGGACTGTAGCGGTTCAAGAAGGCAGCTCAACACTATTTTCTCAAGGGCAATTAAGGATGGGCAATAAATACTGGCCTTGCCAGTGACGCCCACATATGTCCTTGGGACATCTCAAGGATGAATAGAAGAAAATTGGTGTTGCAGAAGGAAGAGAGAAGGGAGCAGAGTGGGATGAAAGAATGAGGGGGATCTGAGTGAGGTATATAAAATGCTAAAGGGGATTTATAAGTCGGATATTGAACAGATATGTGGGATAGTCTAGAACATGAGGTCATAGAAATATAGTGAGGGGAGGTAGGTTCAGAACTGAGATGAGGAGAAACGACTCTCAGAGGGTTGTGAGTCTGTGGAGCTTACTGCCCCAGAGTGCAGTGGGGGCAGAATCAATCAACAGATTCAAGAAAGAGATAGATATGTTTCTGATGAAAAGTGGGGTAAAGACTATGGGGAACAGGCAGGAAAGTGGCCTTGAGACCAGGATAAGATCAGCCATGATCATGTTAAATGGCGGAGTGGGCTCAAAGGGATGAATTGCTTATTTCTTCTCCTAATCCCTATGTTTCTACCTGAGTAACTAGACCCAATACAAGTCACTGTTTTGAGGATGGGGAATGAGAAAAGGTGTATCTGGAGTGGACGGGATTGCCAAGTCCAAGAAAATAAAGTCAATAATGAATACAGCGGCAGTAATACATGTGAGATGCGCTGGGGCTCAGTAATCCTTTATTTCATTCAATTTGGGTAATTGATTATTTTGGAAGTCAAAAGTCCAATTCTGTACACTTAGGGAGTGAAATTGGACATGTGCGGAGAGGCAAAATGGGCAGAGAGACGACATAGAATGGTATCAGCCACTGCTTTTGTGGTGTTATTATTCAGTTCAGTTGTACTCAACAGATCTGAATATCGATGTTTTGTATAACAGGCAGTGAACGCAATTCTGTTTGTTCCAGCTTTCCATCCATGTCCAATTTACACTCCCTTGCTGTGCAGGCAGTTCCCTACGAAGGGGCTGAACACAGAAAGTACCGCACATTATCATTTATACAGGTTCCACCATACATTGGGATGAAGCCATTGTGAAGGCTTTCAAAGCCTTGCCTCCTACACACACACAGATACACAGATGCACACATGCCCCCACATCCATACACATCTTCCCGCTAACCTAAAATCAGCATCTGTTCCAAAAGGCCAACTTAACAAGAAGAAAATAGCTTGTGTGCTTTTCTCTTGAAGTGTGGTGTCAGCAAGTCTGAGCTATTGCACTCACACATACTGCACTGTGGTCCAAAAGCTCATGCAATATTCATCAGCATATTGATTCTCCTCTTATTTTTTGCTGGGAGCCAACACGAGAAAAAAAAAGTCAATGTTTTGACAACATGACTAAAAGAAAGAAAAGGTATGATTTCAGCATCAAATTATTGGACAGCCTGCAGGCGACAAGGAAAATGAAAAGGCTGGGAAAGCAAAAAAAAGTCATCCAAAACTAAATGTGAGCCAATACCCGCAAGATTTAAATACGCAAATGTAACCCGGTTCTCAGATGTATTGTAAACTCAATGCTTCTGAAGCAACTTCAAGCTCCGTGACCTTGAGAGGTGCTTTTGAAGGATGCCGAATTAATATTTTATTCAGAACGCTTTATGTGGGGGATTTATCTGCTTGTGAACGCTCTCCAGATCAGATCGATTCAGGGGTGTAAGGTTTTCTTTGGTCATAATTAGCAAAAGAGAGTTTGCCTGTCAGGAGAGAAAAATACCCCAGCAGTGAATGTGTTTAATGATGTCTACGAGGTAGTGTCATAGGTCACTTGCTTTTTTTTGTGGCTCTCGGGGCTGACATCAGGTTCCAGTTAGTTTGAAGAGGAACAAAAGCAGCTGGCGGCCCAGTGGCAGACGCTTCAGAGCGATCTTTGCGGCACATGTTTGGATTCCAGTGATGACTGAGAATCCACCTTCCACTTATATTTTGGTCAGTGGGGGAGGGGAGTTTATTCGACGGATACTTTTCCCATCTTTATCTCACCTCTTAACCGCACAGAAGGGAAAACAGTCCTGTCTTTTTTTTTAAAGCAAGAATGGTTGTGGGTTCAAGTTCTGCTCTAGAGGCCCCGATACAAAATCCTCATAGAATCCCTACAGTGCATGAGGAGGCCATTCAGCCCATCGAGCCTGCACCCACAGCAATCCCACCCGGGCCCTATCCCCGTAACCCCACGAGGCGAATTTTACCGTTCCGCCTGAGGACGCCAAGGACCCGGGTTCAATTCCGGCCTCGGGTGACTGTGTGGAGTTTGCATGTTCTCCCCAAGTCTCCGTGGGTTTGCTCCGGGTGCTCTGGTTTCCTCCCACGGTCCAAAGATGTGCAGGTTAGGTTGATTGGCCATGCTAAATTGCTCTTTAATGTCAGGGGGGATTAGCAGGGTAAATGCATGGGGTTACCGGGATAGGGTCTGGGTGGGATTGTTGTTGGTGCAGACTCAATGGGCCGAATGGCCTCCTTTTACACTTTAGAGATTTCATGATTCAATGATGTTTGACCTCTTCAGGGATATGTAAATATCTTGTACTTATATAAAGGGCATAATGCCTGCTTCAGGGCATGGTAAAAGACATTTCTTGCTTGTCCTTATCCAATATGGCAGTCAGCCCATTTCTGGTTGGAAGTAAAGAACAAAGAACAGTACAGCACAGGGACAGGCCCTTTGGCCCATCAAGCCTGTGCCGATCACATTATCCTATCTAGACCAATTGCCTGTATCCCTCTATTTCCCCTCGTTCATGTGTGAGTGCACATTTTGTGCCTGCTATTTCAGTAGGCCACATGGCACTGCCCAGTTTCTATGCCAGTGATTTTGATGACATACCAATGCATGGACACCTGAAGCCATCTAGTATTTTAACAAAAAGTCATTTCTTCATATGTGACCCAATGCTGTGAGTATTCACAAACTATTTGTGTGTATCGGAGTGCAGCAAGTTTCATTGTATAATGATTACAGAAAGCTATTCCAGCTATTCCAAGCTCATAAGGAGTAAATGAAAACATTAGGCGCAATCTTACTAGTTGTTCGCACCATGCTCCTATTGGAGTGAGGTCAGAGGATTTGGCACCCAGCCAAAACTCCGTTCACCGCCGCAGGATGGGAAAATCCCGCTGACGTGAACGGTGGTAACATTCCGACCATCGTTCCTCAGCTGCTATCTGAGTGGGATCTTCTAACTCAGTACAGATCTGGAATTGAACCTGCCACTCTCTGGCTTGTATGAAGCTGGACTTTTGGGGACCTGATTAACTGACAGTAAGCAAACTCTAATATCCACACAATGTCATGTAACTTTCCAAATATTCCATGTGTTAAAAATCGGCCTCTCTATGGTGGAATATCAATTAATTATTTTATTGTGTCAATACTCAATGATTTCCTGCGAAAAGATTTTTCGATAATTCCTTGAAATTCTATCTTGCCTCACCTGATGAAGGAGCAGCACTCTGAAAGCTCGTGATTCCAAATAAACCTGTTGGACTTTAACCTGGTGTTGTGAGAGTTATCTTGCCTCAAACTGAGAGTGAGGATTATGCACAGAGACGGGGCAGAATTTTAAGTTGTGTGGGTGGCAGGTTTTTGGGTGGGGGCGTGGCATTAAAATCTTTCAAATGGCTTTCCCATCAGGTTCCAGTCCATCCTGACTTCTCTGCAATTTTACACTGGGACCTAACCTTAAGTGGCCAATTATTGAGCACTGAAGGATTGTTTCCCGCCCAACCTCAATTTTCAAGCTGATGGGAGGAGCTCAATGATGGGGGAAACCTGAAAAGTAACCCTGCTCAGGCCTCGAGTGGGCCCCCTTTTAACACCTGCGCCCCTCAGAAGATCTGGCTGCTGCTCATGCTCCCCTCACACCTTCATCCCCCCGGCCTCTCCACCATCATCCTCACCACTTTCTGCCCGCCTCACTGGGCGTCACCTCTCCACCCTGCCCTGGTGTCTGAGTCCTGGTGTCTGAGTCCTGGTCATGGACTCCCCAGGACTCAGACACCACTGCAGCTTCTGGCACTGCAGGGACTAGAAAGTTGCTGGCCAATCTCTCCCTGAGGCGGAACTTCCTTCTGAGTCAGAGGTGGATGTTCTACCTCAAATGACACTTGGAGCATTAAACGGTACACGTGGGGATGTGTTTGCTATTGACTCCTGGGATGTGGGAAAGGAAACCCCATCATTCTAAAATCCGAGCCCAGGAATCTTGCGCTGACATTCCCTGGTGCCCTTATTACATTCAGCAGAATGAAGCCACATTGACAAAACTTACATGGAGGCAGGTTTAAAGAAACAAATAAGATCATGTTAAAAATTATAGATTTTACTGTCCAGATCCTAGGGCACAGGGACAATAATCTTTGGGGAACTCCTGTGCATTTTATTCTCAACCTTATTGCTGCTTTCTTCAAACTGTTCAGCTGTTCTACTTTAAAACATTTTCGCCAAAATCTGGCTCCCGTTCACATTGGCGGGAGCTTATGGTCCCGCCAATGGTGCATCCCTGCCTGGGTTTCCCACTGGTGAGAGTGCGATCAATGGAAAATCCTGTTGACAATGGCTGGACCATGAGCTCCCGCTGCCAGCGAGCAGAGCGCCACCTCCCACTCTGCCATCAAATACGCCGCAGAGAGGGAGAAAAATTCTGCCCATTTTGTTCTGGTACGTACTGAATGTATTGTTGAGATGCTAGTGTAGTGATAATGTCACTGGACTAGTAAATCATTGGCCCAAGCTACTGCTCTGGGACAGGGATTCAAATCCCACCACAGCAGCAGGTGGAATTTAAGTTCAATCAACACATCTGGAATACAAAGTTTGTCTCAGTAATGGTGACCATGAAACTATCATTGGTATCATAAAGGACACCTCTGGTTCCTTCCCTAAGGAAATCTGCCATCCTTACCTGGGGTGGCACAGTGGTTAGTACTGCTGCCTCACAATGCCAGGGACCAGAGTTCAATTCCCAGTTTGGGTGACTGTGCAGAGTCTGCACGTTCTCCCCGTGTCTGTGTGGGTTTCCTCCGCATGCTCCCACAGTCCGAAAGACGTGCTGGTTAGGTGCATTGGCCATGCTAAATTCTCCTTCAGTGTACCCGAACAGGCGCCGGAGTGTGGCAACTCAAGGATTTTCACAGTAACTTCATTGCAGTGTTAATGTGACACTAATAAATAAACTTTAAACTTATATGTGACTTCAGCGATGTACTTGACTCTTAACTGCCTTATAAAGTGGCCTTGCAAGCCACTCATTTCAAGGGCAATTAGGGTTGCGCAACAAGTGCTGGCCTTGGCAATGGTAGTCATGATGTGGAGATGCCGGCGTTGGACTGGGGTGAACACAGTAACAGTTTTAACAACACCAGGTTAAAGTCCAACAGGTTTATTTGGTAACAAATACCTGGTGTTGTTAAAACCGTTACTTGGCAATGGTCACTTTCCACGAAAGGATCAATTTTTAAAAAATTATATACACCAGCTATGTTACAATATAAAAAGGCACTGAGTATATTAAGACAGAATTACAAAACAGATATATCATTGTACACTGACTTCTGCAATATTTATTTATTTCTTAGTGTCACAAGTAGGCTTACATTAACATCGCAATGAAGTTACTGTGGAAAATCCCCTAGTCGCCACATTCCAGTGCCTGTTCAGGTGCACAGAGGAAGAATTTAGCATGGTCAGTGCGACTAACCATCACATCTTTTGGACCTTGGGAGGAAAGCCACACAGACACATGGGGAGAACGTGCAGACTCCATACAGACAGTAACCGAAGCCACGAATTGAACACGGGTCCCTGGCCTGTGAGGCAGGAGTGCTAGCCAGCGTGCTGCCCCAATATAAGCACACATTCCAGGCAGCACGCTGGCACAGTGGTTAGCACTGCTGCCTCACAACGCCAGAGACCCGGGTTTGATTCTGGCTTGGGTCACTGTCTGTGTGGAATTTGCATGTTCTCCTGTGTGGGTTTCCTCTGGGTGCTCCGGGTTTCCTCCCACAGTCTGAAAGATGTGCTGGTTAGGTGCATTGGCCATGCTAAATTCTTCCTCATTGTACCTGAACAGGTGCCGGAATGTGGTGACTAGGGGATTTTCACAGTAACTTGATTGCAATGTTAATGTAAGCCGACTTGTGATACTAATAAATAAACTTTATTATAAACCAACAGATTTATAATATAAAATATATTAATATTTAAGATACACCAATTTGTTCACAAGGCCATTAATGAAATTGAGGAATCTCAACATGAAGAGGAACATGCCAACACTAGAGTTAAGAAAGCCCACCAAAGCCGCTACTTTCTCAGAAGACTACAGAAATTTGGCATGTCAGCTACGACTCTCACCAACTTTTACAGATGCACTATAGAAAGCAATCTTTCTGGTTGTATCACAGCTTGGTATGGCTCCTGCTCTGCCCAAGACTGCAAGGAACTATAAAAGGTCGTGAATGTAGCCCAATCCATCAGGCAAACCAGCCTCCCATCCATTGACTCTGTCTACACTTCCCGCTGCCTCAGCAAAGCAGCCGGCATAATTAAGGACCCCTTGCACCCCAGACATTCTTTCTTCCACCTTCTTCCTTTGGGAAAAAGATACAAAAGTGTGAAGTCACGTACCAACCAACTCAACAGCAGCTTCTTCCCTGCTGCTGTCAGATTTTTGAATGGACTTACCTTGCATTAAGTTGATCTTTCTCTACACCCTAGCTATGACTGTAACACTACATTCTGCACTCTCTCCTTTCCTTCTCTATGAACAGTTTGCTTTGTCTGTATAGCGAGCAAGAAACAATACTTGTCACTGTATGTTAATACATGTGACAATAATAAATCAAATCAAAATCAAAAACAACATTGCTTCCCAAGTGAGATCAAGGACCCCCGAGGCACATTCTGGAATGTGGATATTTGTACCAATGGACAAATCACTAATTTTAAATTGGATACAGGGGGAAGTCTAACTTGTCTGACAAAGATCTGTGGCTGATAACACAATGCCTAAAACTATCTGCAACCAAATTATGCAAAACCACGCTACAGTTCTTAGATGCATTGCAAGCAACTCTCCAGTACAATTACTCAAGATAGCATTGGAGCGTGGCAACTTCTTGCAAGCTGTGTCTCGCATACTCTCTAATTCTATCTTTTACTCTTGTCCTACGCCTCTAAAACTGTATTCTAACTCTTTTAAACTATGATCGTATCACTGCATTCTGCACCCTTTGCTTTCCTTCTCTATGAATGGTATACTTTGTCCGTTTAGTGCAAAAAACAATACTTTTCACTGTGTGCCAGTACATGTGACAATAATAAAAAAGAATCACACAAAAAAAAGGGTCATCGGTGAATTTCCGACCCCATCATCCATTCCAGATCTTCAACAATCCCTTGAAATAGTAAAAAAGCTAGCAAAACCCCTGCCAAACCTGCACAGGTCACGTAGCTCTTGAGGCACCTATTGAACAAGGCTCAAGTGTGGCCATGGGACGCATACCAAGGGAAAGCATTCCACCAGGTTAAAGACATGCTGTTTTCACCAATATTATAGCTCCCTATGACATACCAACCACAATCACTGCTGCTGCCTCAGGTACAATACGAGGGCAGTCCAGTTTCAAGAGCAACTGAATGGGTTCAGGAGATCAGTCTTTAATGCATCTTGGGTGCTATCTGACACTGAAAAAAGGTATGCGGTTGTAGAGAAAGAGACTCTTGCAGTCCGCTGGGTTTGTGATAATACCTCTATGCCACTGCCTTCCCTGCCACGGTCTCTGCAATTGTTGCTTAACCACCCATGACTGGATCTCAGAGTTGGAACCTTATAATGCATATATTCAGTGGCAGCATAAGCCAAATGATATGTTAAAGATGCGCTTTCATAGACTTCATTGATGAACACAAAAGGTATTTACTAATAAGAAATGTACAGCAACTACATGGCTGTAGCTAGCTCCCAAAATATCACTGCCTAGGAGCCTCCCTCACCATGGGACGATTCCACACTCTGAGTCCAAATTAGTTACACAGGCCATGTAACTCTTATTCTGCTGTGTTTCCCTGAAAGGGGTGATCACCACATCCCTCCCTCTTTAAGTCCTTCATACAACCTTCAATAACTAATTTACTCGGCGCTAAATATTAACGAAACTTTATGTACATGAGTTGGACAATTATGAATCAAGTCTTTGAGGGGGTTTTCTTTTTTTAGTAGAGTGGTGTAATTCTGCTTTCACAGGATTGACATTAACAATAGGACCATTGCAGCCCAGTGAACAATAGGACCACTGCAGCCCAGAGTACAAATACAGCTCAGTGAAAACCATGTACTTCCCGCCGCCCCCCCACCCCCCCCACCCCCCACCCCCCGCCCCCCCACCCCCCACCCCCACCCCCCACACCCCCCCCCCCCCCCACACCCCCGGGTTGCAGTTATCGATTGAGAAGTCAGCGACTTACATCACATACATGGAATGGCTGCCAGTGGGATATGAAGACCAATGGTCAGTCTGAGCAGTATTTACAAAGAGAAAACTTAGAAAGGCTGTACTCCTGGTTTAGAAATAGCCACGAGAGGAATTCTTACCCCAAACGTCCGCATTGATCAGTTTCATGAATAGGAATCATAAGCGTGACACCCATTTTACCAAGTGGCTGAAGTACAAGTGGAGAGATGTATGAATAACTGAGGTCAATCATCTTTACAAAATAGTCCATTTCAGTATTTGTGTTTTTTAATAAAGGGAGATGGGAAAAATGCATTTCACACAGATAATGGGAAATAATCCATGCGCTAATGCTAGTACTTCATTGCACCCTTATCATGAAGGGATTGATGACTTTCATTTGCTGAATGCTCTCTGTTTCGATGGAGAGCTGTAAGAAGAGCAGGATTCATTGCCAACGTTTTGAAGAAAGCTGCAGTATCAAACCTGCCTCTATCCATTAGTCAATTTATGTACAGCACCATTGGTACTCATCAGCATGCAGTGGAGTGCCTCTGCTTCACAGCTCCTCGAAACCAAAGCTGTTTTTCAAAGGGTTTCATCAGCTTTGGACTGAGTCACCTTCATCACAATCGCAAGTCAGGCTTTACTGTTCCACAACGAGCAGGGAAGAGGTGGCCAGCTCCTTTGTGAGAACTGTTTGTATTCGCTCCTGACTCACCTGATGAAGGAGCAGCGCTCCGAAAGATCGTGATTCCAAATAAACCCATTGGACTTTAACCTGGTGTTGTGAGATATCTTACTGTGTCTTAGCTTTTGTATGACAGATCTGCTAAAGCAGCTAGTCTATGTAATTCACCTAGCAAGTTTGTCTGATTCACCTATTTCACACATTGGTTCAAAACTTTGTGTAGAATTCCCAGCACAAAAAGACAGGCCATTCAGTCCAACAGGCCTATGTGCACTTCCAGCAGTAAGGATACTTCATTTGCAAGCAATAAAAGAACTAACTTCACAAACTAAATCAAAGAAAAGATTTTATTAAAAAACTTCATTTCACCAATATTCAGTCCATAAAATCCCTGCTTTCTATTTATGCCAGGTCAGCTGATCAGCTGACCTCCACATCATTTTGCCATTGGTTATATTGTCTACCGGGTCAGCTGGTCAGCTGACCCTCACAGCATGTTACCATTGGTTACATTATAACAGATTCCAATGTTATCATTGGTTACGTTATAACACCATGTTGGTATTTATATCCCTCCTTCACCTCCTCCTACCTTACCTCAATTAATCCTATCACGGGTCAGGGGAGAGCAGGTAGGGAGAAATTCTTCCTATTGGTAGAAGGATTGAGAACCAAAGGATTTAAGGTGATTGGCAAAAGAAACAATGGCAACCTGAGGTAAATCTTTTTAATGCAGTGACTTGTTAGGATCTCATGGAAATCATAGAAACCCTACAGTGCAGAAAGAGGCCATCTGGCCTATCGAGTCTGCACCGACCACAATCCCACCCAGGCCCTACACATTTACCCACTGATCCCTCTAACCTACGCATCTCAGGACACAAAGGGGTAATTTTAGCATGGCCAACCAACCTAACCCGCACATCTTTGGATTGTGGGAGGAAACCAGAGCACTCGGAGGAAACCCACGCAGACATGAGGAGAATGTGCAAACTCCACACAGACAGTGACCCAAGCCGGGAATTGAACCCAGGTGCCTGGAGCTGTGAAGCAGCAGTGCTAACCACTGTGCTACCGTGCCGCCCCACGGGTCTGAACTGCCTGATAGTGTGGAGATTCAATCACGGCCTTCGAAAGAGAATTGGATCATTGTCTGCAAAGGAAAAATTTGCAATTTATTTTCAAGTCAGTGGTTTCTCTGGAGAGCCGAGTAAACAACTTCATACTTGCTGCGAACAGGTTCAAACCTGTGCAGGGAAACCCTGTTAGATTTCAAGTCCATCGCCCTACCACTTGCCATTGCAGCTAAATTTCTATGTTCCCCGTCGGGGAAAAAGTTAAAGTAAAATTGATTTGTTAGTGTCACAAGTAGGCTGACATTAACATTGCAATGAAGTTACTGTGAAAATCCCCTGGTCACCACACTTCAGCACCTGTTTGGGTACACTGAGGGAGAATTTAGCATGGCCAATGCACCTAACTCGCACGTCTTTTGGACTGTGGGAGGAAACCAGAGCAGCCAAAGGAAACCCACACAGACACAGGGAGAAAGTGCAGACTCCTCACAGACCCAAACCGGGAATCGAACCCTGGTCCCTGGCACTGTGAGGCAGCAGTGCTAACCATTGTGCCACCGTGAGCCCTGATCTCACGTGTGACAGGAGGGATATTAACCACTATACTAACAATGCAAGGCTATGGAAAAAAGGCAGGGGAGTGCACTAGTTCAATTGGAGCGAGCCGGCAGAGACCCATGGGGCTGAATGGCCTGCTTCTGTGCTGTAACCATTCTATGATTCTACGATTCTAAGTACTTTTGAAGTGTAGCCACTCTTGTAAGTTGGAAACATTGCCCCAAACGGATCAGCCATTAACGGGATTGATCCATTTGATGGTTTTGTCTTCTATAAAGTTATCTGATGTGAACATTATTAATCATTTTGCAAAGTAACATGAGTGAGCAGTGAGAATCCTGAACATAGCCCAGAGACAATAAACAGACCTGATGCGCAACCAGGAACACCAGACCAATTATCCTCCAGTTGATAGGAAGTACAGGCTTCCCTGTGGGATGCTGAGCAGGAGTAAAGAGTCAACAGAGAACACTGAAACTATAAGAAGTACATTGTAAGAAATATCGACTCTCCAAATAACTCTTGTGACCAATGCACAGGAATTGATGCATCTGACTCATGAATAATCTTTCATCATATCTTGTTATTAGTTCCAATGTGTGTATATATATATATATAGTGCCTTTATACCTTGACAAGGCGACCCAAGACTATTGTGTCAAGGTACACCCGAAAAGGACCAGAACACATAACTACAATTAGCAGCACGGTGGCACACTGCTGCCTCACAGCGCAGGGACCAGGGTTCAATTCCGGCTTGGGTCACTGTCTGTGTGGAGTCTACACGTTCTCTGCATGGGTTTACTCCGGGGGCTCCGGTTTCCTCCCGCATTCAAAAGACGTGCTGGTTAGGTGCATTGGTCATGCTAAATTCTCCCTCAGTGTACCCGAACAGGTGCCGGAGTGTGGCAACTAGGGAATTTTCACAGTAACTTCACTACAGTGTTAATGTAAAGCTACTTGTAACACTAATAAGTAAACTTTAGTGAAAAGTAAAATTAGGTTAGTTATGAGGCAAACCTCTTCACATCAAGCCCTACACCAGCTCTTGAAAACATAATCGAGTCAGATACACCAGTGAAGAACTGTTATTTTCTCAGGTTCTTATTGTTCATATTGCCAAGATATGATGGATGATTACTCATGAGTCAGATGCATCAATTCTCCCCGCACATTGACATTGCCAGAGGAGCCCATCCTTCCAATAACATTCTGAAACAAGGACACAAATCACCGATGTTGGTGGTTCAGGTCGATAGATATTCCACGGCGCTATCCTAAGGGGAGCAAGGAGCTCACCTATTATCCTGGCCAACATTGGTGCCTCAACAACAACCACAATACAGATTAAATGGTCATTTACCTTACTGCTGTTTGTTGCCTTGCTCTGCACAAAAGGACTGTTAAGCTTCCCTTCATAATAATTGTTCCCTACATAATACTGGTTCCCAACATAGAATCATAGATTTATTGAATTATAGAATCCCTACAGTGCAGAAAGAGTCCACTTGACCCATCGAGCCTGCACCAACAACAATCCCACCCAGGCCCTATCTCTGCAACTCCATATATTTAGCCGCCTAATCCCGCTGACACTAAGGGTCAATTTCTCATGGCCAATCAACCTAACCCGCACGTCTTTGGACATATATCAAGTAGCTTTCCTACATAACAATACCGAACTATAATAATAACTTGTGGAGTGTTTTGAGACCTTTTGGAGAGATGAAATAAAGGCATTAATTTGTAGAGATTGATCAATGTATAAAGCAACCTATTGAGCAACCTGATGAGGTAAACTATTTGGTTTGGCAATACAGCAGCATGATGGGGACTTAATGTAGTCGAGGAACAAGCTTCAGCCGTCTGTTGACTGTATAAAAGTTTATTTATTCTTACAAATCGGCTTACATTAACACTGCAATGAAGTTATTGTGAAAATCCCCTAATCGCCACACTCCGGCACCTGTTCGGGTACACTGAGGGAGAATTTAGCATGGTCAATGCATCTAACCAGCACGTCTTTTGGACTGTGGGAGGAAACTGTAGCACCCGGAGGACATCCATGCAGACATGGGGAGAACGTGCAGACTCCGCACAGACAGAGACCCAAGCTGGGAATCAAATCCGGGTCCCTGATGCTATGAGACAGCAGTGCTAATCACTGTGCCACCATGTCATCCCGTATCCTAGCTCATTTCCAGCCCTGTCTCCCCCCATCCCCCCAGCACCCTGTGTTCACTGATCTCCATCGGCTCCCAGTTCAGCAATGCCTCCATTATTAAACTCCCCTCTTTATTTTCAAATCAGCCCTTGACCTCGCAACTCCCAATCACTGCAGTCTCTTCCATCCCGACAAGCCTCCGAGATGTGTGCCGTCCCCCAAATTAGAAAATAGGAGCAGGAGTAGGCCATTTGGCCCTTTGGACCTGCTCCACCATTCATTATGATCATGGCTGATCATCCAACTCAGTAACTTGTTCCTGCTGTTCCCCCCCCTATCCTTTGATCCCCTTTTGCCCGAAGAGTATAACTGATTCCTTCTTGGAAACACAAAACTGTTTTGACCTCAGCTGCTCTCTGTGGTAGACAATTCCACAAGCTTAACCCTCTCTGGCCTCTTACCCACCCCTAATTATAATCAATCCCCCATTGGCGAGTGTGCTTTCAGCTGCTCAGGTTCTAAGCTCAGAGATTTCTTTTCTCAACCTCCCTGCCTCGCTCTCCACCTCCCTTTCTTTCCTTAAGACGCTCCTTAAAACCGATCTCTATGTCAAAGCTTTCAGCAAAGTGAAATATCCCCTGATGCGGCTTTAGTGCAAAATTTTGTTTGATAATAATCCTGGGAAGTACAATCAGATGTTTTACTCTGTTCAAGGTGCTATATCAATGCAAGTCATTATTTACACTCCTTACTGTATTTTGGATTTTCAGCCAGAGATTAGGCAATTTTTGGAGTGTTTGCAGGCCACAGGAATCTGGGGAAACCCGAAATTGTGATGCATTTGGCAAATTGTCAAACTGGTGGAATTATTTTTTTATCTCTCCCGTGCGCATCTGAGAAAGTATTACCGTGACAACACCTTGGTCTGATTAAAATTGTGGGATTGAGTGTGAGATCGATTGCTACACTTCGCTGGTCAACTGATTGCGAATACAGCCCCCCTCCAGTCAGTCTGTCAAATCACACCGGCCCTCACTGTGGCACTGGCATAATCAAGCTCAAATTTCATTTCAGAGTTGGCTGGGTTTTGGGGGATAACATAGTTACAGTCTCTAATATGTTTTACTGGCGTGTGCGTTTGTAGAAAGCCTGTCGAACGAAGGGGATATTCCAGCACTAATGACTGTGCCAGCCTCTCATTTGCAGCATAGCGTTTAGTCTCCTGGGACTAGCAGGGTGGCACCTCTCCAAGCAGAACCACACATCTGATAAGTTTCAAACCCTTGCTGATTTGTCAAGCAGTTGTCACAGGGCTCCATCACTCTCTCATTAATGGACCGTGGCCTTTCTTTAAAATAGCGCAAGCGCACAAGACATACTCACACTCAGTTCAACTCCTGGGTCTCTCTCAACTGGGGAAAATCTCCCAAGACTGAGGTGGAAGAAAGACTACTGGTGTAGAGTTTTATCGTGGCCTCAGCCACCCCCGTCCCCCCAAATCCTTCACAACCAATGAATTATTTATGAAGTGCCGTCACTGCTGTTGTGTCGGCAAACACAGTGACAATGGCCAACCGTGCACAGCCAGTCGACGAAACAGCAAATGATACAGTTAAGCTGTTATTATTCTCATGGTGTTGTTTGAGAGAGTAACATTGATAGTTACACAATGACAATTCCTTGTCCTTCCACCAGAGCCAGTATCTACTTCCACCGGAGTATGTAGATTTCATAGAATCATAGAATCACTATAGTGCAGAAGGAGGCCATTCGGCCCATCGAGTCTGCACCGACAACAATCCCACCTCGGCCCTAACCCTGTAACCCCACATATTTACCCACTGATCCCTCCAACCTATGCATTCCGGGACACGAAGGGGCAATTTAGATTGGCCAATCCACTTAGTCCGCACATCTTTGGACTGTGGTTGGAAACCCTCGCAAACACATGGAGAACGTGCAAATTCCACACAGACAGTGACCCAAGCCGGAAATCGAACCCAGGTCCCTAGTGCTGTGAGGCAGCAGTGCTAACCACTGTGCCATCATGCTGCCCACAAATGAGGGTGGCACAGTGGTACTTTAATGTGCCACCTGACAGACAATGGCCAGAATTCTCCTGCCGTTCACGTCGGCAGGATTCTCCGGTCCCACTGGCAGCACACCCCACCCGCGGGATTCCCACTGGTGTGGGGGTGACATCAATGGGAATTCCCATTCACAGCAGCGAGTCCAGAGAATCCCACCCATTGCAAACAATGTGCCACCTCCCGCCAGCGGGAAACATGTGGCTGGGAAGCCGGAGAATCTCACCCAATATCAATAATGCTGCTTTTCCAGGGTGCTATTGGAACTGAAAAACTATCTACTTGTTTGGGTAGATATTAAAGTTCTCATGGCGCCAAGCGGTGCCAAGGGCTGCCTTTCAACATCACCAAAAAAGGTAAAGCCTCCATAGTCCCAGGTGACCCCATAGGCTGTTTTCACCTTTGAGGGGGGAGAGCTGACTGGTGGCGATTTAACCTGAGGGTCACCATACCTCAGACGAGGGGCAAGGTTGAGAAGGCAGGGCCTTCATGAATAACCTCAGCCGGTACAGAAATTGAACCTGTGCTGTTGGCATCGCTCTGCATCACTAACCAGCCATCCAGCCAACTGAGCTAAAAAACAGATCAGCTGATTATGCTCTTTTGAGTAAGACAAATGATCAATAAAATAAACAGATTAAAGCAGGGTGACTAAAGCCACTGTGACTAAAACAAAAGGGAACTTAAAATAATCAAGTTAAAATACCATTACAAGGGTGTTATTTATTACATTGCCAATTGTGGGATCTTGCTGTGTGTAAATTGGCTGTCAGATTTGTTCACACAACAACAGGTACAACACTTACAAAGTGATTGATTGGTTGTTAAGCAATTAGGGATATCCAAAGGGGATGAAAAAATCTATAAGTACTAAGAGTAGAGGTCGGCCATTGAACTCCTGAGGCCAATCCTCGATTCAATGCTCTCATTGCTGGCCTTCTACTTCAACACTATTTGTCTGAACCCCCCCCCCCCCCCCCCCCCCCCCCCCCCACACCATCCCTTAATGTTTTAAACATGTAGAGGAAACCTATCGATCTCAACCTTGAATGGATTGAATGATTGCGCTATCACAGTTCTCTGGAGTGTCGAATTCAAGGATTCAGCACCTTCTGAGTGAAGAAATTCCTCCTCATCTCAGTCCTAATTGATTTGTCTTTATTCTGAGACTGTGTCCCCTGGCTGTAGACACCCCAGCCAGGGCAAACATCCTTCCTGCAACTAACCTGTCAAGCCCTCTAAAATATGTTGTACGTTTGAATGAGATCACTTCTCATTCTACATAAATGCAAGTTCTTTCTATCCTCAGATTTAGGTGGATTGGCCATGCTAAATTGCCCTTTAGTGTCAGGGGGACTAGCTAAGGAAAATGCATGGGGTTATGGGGATGAGGCTTGGGTAGGATCGTGGTTGGTGCAGATTTGATGGGCTGAATGGCCTCCTTCTGCTCTATAGGATTCTATGATTCTCTTTACTGAATTGATTGACACCCTGCTGAAAGTTTTAGTCACAGTTTTCCAGTCCAAGTAATGGTCTGCTCTATAGGCCAATGGTTCCCAACCTGTTGTCTGTAGACCACTGGTGGTCCGCGAGGGTATTGCAGGTGGTCCGTGGGGGGCGGCGGGGGGTAGGGGGTGGGGGGGTGGGGGTGGTGGGGGGGGGCGGAATACAGTTATGTACTTCGTATCTATTATTATCGATGTTACATTATTAATTGCAATGGGATTGATTGTTGAAAATATGTAGGAGTTAGCACAGATGGGACCTGTACCATGTTAGGCCAACACAGTGGGGTTGTTATGTGTGTAAGAGCAGTGGCTCCACTAACAACATCCATTCACTGCAGCACCCTCAGGGATATATTGGCTGCAAAGAAAATGCTGCTGATCTCATGGCCGTTTTGGAGGAAGCATTAATTTTATCAAAGCTCCGTCCACTTAATTTCTGAATATTTGCTGAATGTGAGGAGATGGGCAGTGATCACCATCAACTATTTCTGCACATCGGGGTCTGCTGGCTCTCCCTAGGAAAGGTATTCGCGTGTCTTTTCCAGTCGCATGACGAAGTGAGAATGTTTTTACTTGACGCAGAGTTTGAACTCTCACAACAAGTGATTTTCAGTGGCTTACCAGATTGGTATCTATGGCAGCTACTTTCAACCACTTAACTGTCTGAATCTGAGTCTTCAGGGAAAATCAGTGACAGTTCTTCATGTGCCGGACAAAATAGAAGCGATGGTCAAAAAAAATCGAAATGACTCGAGCAGACTCGTTTGCGAATCTGTCAGATTCTTTGGCCACGGCAGAAATGTGGCTTCCAAACAGTGTGAAACATGGTAAGAAGTCTCACAACACCAGGTTAAAGTCCAACAGGTTTATTTGGAATCACGAGCTTTCGGAGCGCTGCTCCTTCATCAGACTCACCTGATGAAAAAGCAGCACTCTGAAAGCTCGTGATTCCAAATAAACCTCTTTGACTTTAACCTGGTGTTGTGAGACTTCTTACTGTGCCCACCCCAGTCCAACACCGGCATCTCCACAGTGTGAAACATGACATCAGAGAGCATCTGGAATGTTTGAAAACACAGCCATGCGAGTACTGACCTGTTCCCCACACAAAAGTCCAACTGGATACAAAATCCCTTCACAAGCCTCGATGATAACATCCTCGAACGTCTGACCTCGAGAGAGAGCAAGACAGCCTTGTGGAACTGCCCTGTGACAAAGCTTTAAGGCTGGAATTTTCTCAGAACTACCAGACTGATGTTCGGCTTAAAGTTGTTTCAAAATACCCAGAACTGTCCAACAAGGCAGTAACGTTTCTCATGCCTTTTCCTACAACATACCTTTGCGAAACTGAATTTTCAGGGCTTGTCGCACTGATGACTAGATAATGGAATAAACTTAACATTGAATCAGACCTCCAACTGAGCCTGTTATCCAGCGTTTGACATTTGCAAACTATATAAGCCATTTCATGAGGTCAGTGTTTTCTGTTTCCACTGGTAAGCCTACTGCAGGTAAATGTGCTGCAATATATTTGTGAGTGTGTATGATAAATTATTAGAAATAGCTACATTTTTGATACTCATTAATATAAAGTTTGACTCACGTCACCCAGAGGCTATGTTAAATAAACGTACGTTGCGATCTGCAAAAGCTTTTGATGTCGATCTAGTGGTCCATAAAAAGACAAAGGTTGGGAATCGCTGCCATAGCCATGGGTAAATGCAATGAGTGAGTGGCCAGAACTGTACCACCTCGGCCACCCCTGGAATTGGCGCAGGCGAAGGTCCCACAACGGAAATCTCCGTTGACCTCGGGCAGGATCTTACATTCTGGCCCGAGCGAAGCCGCAAAATCCCACCCAGTGACTCAGTACTAATTTTACCTCATCAGTGTTACAAAGTTGCAAAAGAGTGGGACAAACTAGAGGCGGATGAGACAGAGCGCCAACGCAAGCTTGAGTCATCCCTCTGTTGATTTGATTTTGTTTAATTGCTTATTTGATTCATTCAAAATAGCAATGCAAGCTTGAGGCAGAGGGAAAGGAGGAATAAAGGATGGAAAATTTTGCAGGCCAGCCAACTTCCGTGCCTGAAATCTTGATGCGCTGTTCCACAGAACAAAGTTCTGTACCAGCCTGAAGTCTGGCCAGAGGCAAAGACAGATTGGAGAGCTGGTGCCAAGAGCTGGGTGGATGTTCATAGACTCAGAGAATCCCCATAGAACGCAGAAGGAGGCTATTCGGCCGTGTCTAAAGGTATCAGGTATTGAATTTCACAATTATAATTCTTGCAAAACAATCTGACAAGACAAAAAGTTGTGTTTGGTAACAAAATGTCTGTGCTGATGGTAAAAAACTGTGGACCTCTTTTGGAGCACAACTTCTACACAACAGTTGGAGAGAGCCACCAAGGGAATATGGTTTTGAACCAAGGCTTGTTCGCAAGGTCTGGACATTTCCTCTTAGAATAAACCTGAAAGTATTGACTTCAATTTGGGGGCCTTAATTGTGGATGTGGGAAGTCAAAGTGAGAGATGAACCATGTGCAACCAATATAGCAGCAGCGTACATCCAACTAGAAATGTTGCCATGCGTCCTAGCCACCATACCTGTATCTTTCAAAGTCGAAGCAATCGCTAAATGGTGGCATGGCATGGGCCTAATTGTTCACTCCTGCTCATAAACAGCTTCTTTTCAATAATTGGGTCATAACTTCTGAGCTCCAGGGCATCATATTGGGGAGTGGGCAAGGATACCCAAAAGATGTGCTGCGGAATCCCCTGGCTCCCAGAAGGTTTGCAAGGTATTTGCCTGGAGGTGTAAACTTCCCATGGGCAATTGCCCTGCGCTGGGAACCATTAGAAAATCACAAAGTTGGGATGGTTCTGACTATGTTACATCCATAGTTACCCAGAAGACGTTAGAAGAATTAAAAGCTCTTCTAACTTCTGGGTAACTGTTGTAAAGACCCACAGTGATGCCCCACAAGACTCCTGTCACCCCCTCCACCCCCAAACGTCCATGGGACTCCCCCGAACCCCCACGGGACTCCCACAACCATCCCCCCAACCACTCCCCGCAGGAATCCCTGCCCACCCCTTGCCCCCCACACCACCCCTCCCGCTCTCAACCTCCCCCACCAAATCCCACCAATTTACCATATACCTTCTCCCTGGCCTGTCAAGGATCTTTAAACTCAGCTGGACATTTAACTGATTTGGTTGTGTTGTAAATATGGGGACATGGCCTCCTTACGTCTGATGGAGCTGCCCTCGGCACTAAGCCCCAAGTATGCACAGAACTGCCTGGATCTCACCCTGCCTGAGTCGGAAGGTCAGGCAAAATAATTGGAAAGAAAAATGAAGGTAAAAACCAGATGTGGAGAGGCAATCCGACTCCGATTGCTTCTCTGAGGATGTTCAGGCCCATTATCTTTCTCAAGCCCACTTAAAAATTTCCAAAATTAAAATGAACAATTCCACCTTCTAAACCGCTCATCTTGGGAATGAATGTTCCTCGATTTGCTCCCTACATTAAACAATATACTTTACAATCTACTTTTAGATCATCTCAAAGCCTTCTTTTTTCCACCCAGCGCCTCTGGCACTTGATGCCGGCTGCCTTGATAGCACCTCCCCCCACTGAGGCAGAAGGTTGTGAGTTCAAATCTTGAGTCTAAAAAAAATCAAAGCTAATCCTGCAGGAGTTCCACTATGTTGGAGGTGCCACCAGTGATATGGGGCGTTAAGTCGAAGTCCTGTCTGCCCTGTTAGTTGGGCATGAAAGATCCCAAAGAAGAGCAGGGGTGTCATCCCTAGCGTCCTGGCTAATATTTAATATTTAGGTGGCACAGTGGTTAGCACTGCTAACTCCTGGGTTCAATTCCCGGTTTGGGTCACTGTCTGTGCGGAGTCTGCATGCTCTCCCCATGTCTGCGTGTGTTTCCTCCAGGTGCTCCGGTTTCCTCCCACAGTCTGAAAGATGTGCTGGTTAGGTGCATTGGCCATGCTAAATTCTACCTCAATGTACCTGAACAGGCGCCAGAGTGTGGTGACTACGGGGTTTTCACAGTGACTTCATTGCAGTGTTAATGTAAGCCTACTTGTGGCACTAATTTTTTTTATCTACAGAACTATAGAATCCTTACTGTGCAGAAGGAGGCCATTCAGCCAATCAAGTCTGTTCTACTATTCAATCAGATCATGACTGATCTGAAGTGATATTCCTCAACTGCACTTTCTCACTTTATTCCCATAACCCTTGATTCCCTTACTGATTAAAAATTTGGCTATCTCAGCCTTGAACATACTTAATGGCCCAGCCTCTACAGCCCTCTGCGGCAAAGAATTCCACCAATTCACGACCTCCTGAGAGAAGAAAATCCTCCTCATCTCTGTCTTAAACGTACGACCCTTTACTCTGACATTATGCCCTCTGGTCCTAGACTCTCCCACAAGGGGATACGACCTCTCAGCATCTACCCTGTCAGGCCCCCCCTGAGAATCCTAGATGTCTCAATAAGGTCACCTCTCATTCCAATGAGTACAGGCCCAACCTACTCAACCTCTGCTCGTAAGAGAATTCTACGACCGTTGCCATAGCAACGCAGGCGACAACTCAAGTGCCCGGCTGGCCCAGGTGGCACCAGGCCAAAGGAATATTTACACTAATTGGAAAAGTGGAATTTGAAAATCCAGTGTCTGTGAGAATTATTGTAATGATACCCGTGTTGAGAGATAGGGATTTAAACAGAAAATCTGAGTTATTATTTATTAATGAGGTTTCCCACAGGTTTCCCTGCTGCAACATTTGCACCAATCCTATTAAGGGCAGGAAGTACACTTCATTTAGCGCCCGAGCAAATGTGTCTTTGGGCCAAACAGATGGTTGGAATTCAAAATGGAGAGGTGCTTTTCACATCAAACATGAGTTCGCTGCTGAAACTCTCAGACGTAGCGGAAAATGCAGTGTGATAAATTTAAAATGCTGCCCCTGATATATTTGATGTTTTTCATTTGTAAAGGACTCAAAGCATAAAGAAGAGTTGTAAGAGCATTTAGTAAACAATAAACCGTGTGACCCAGAAAGTTAATTATGCCTCCTTTCAAATGGGGTAATACTTCACAGCTCTCCATGGGGATATTGTGATATGTTACGCAGTGTGGTAGTGATGTTGTGCGTTGTGTCTTCACGCAGAGAGAATGTGCACGGATGCTTTGGTTTCGAGTGACTTTGGTTCTTCCATCACCACTTATGGAAATCATAGAAACCCGACAGTGCAGAAGGAGGCCATTCGGCCCATCAAGTCTGTGCCGTCAACAATCCCACCTCAGGCCCTATCTCCACACCCTACACATTTACCCCGTTGAAACCTCTAACCAAACATGCACGGACACTAAGGGGCAATTTAGCATGGCCAATCCACCTAACCCGCACATCTTTGGACTGTGGGAGGAAACCGGACCACCCGGAGGAAACCCACGCAGAACTGGGGTGATTGCGCAAACTCCACACAGACAGGGACCCAAGTCGGGAATCGAACCTGGGTCCCTGGCGCTGTGAGGAAGCAATGCTAACCACTGTGCCACCGTGCCGCCCCAAAGATCTCCGACTGAGTGGGCGATCTTTGCAGCCGCAACATGGGAAATTCTGGATCCCTGAAAGAACCCAACAGCACAAAGTGCTGTCGCGCACAGGTCACAGGTTCAAGCCCCACTCCAGGAACCTGAGCACCAAATCTAGGCTGACACTCCAGAGTAGCACTGAGGGAGTGAAGCACAATTGGAGGTGCCATCTTTCAGAGGAGATGTTATACCATGATGCCTGTCCTTGTTCGAAGAAGAGGAGGGGAGTTAGCCCTGGCACTTAGTTTGCCCAACACCTCCATTGAGCCTGCATGCACGACCCAGAGACCCCCAATAGCCTTTCATTTTTATTCTCTGCCTTCCTGACGTTCTGACCTCGCCAGCCTCAGTCCCTGATGCTGTTTAAATGAAGCTCAATGTAAGTTTGAGGATCAGCACCTTATCTCTTGGGTAGGCACTTTGAAGCATTCCTCACTCAATCCTGAGTTCAATCATTTCAGATCATCACCTCCGCTTCCAGCTTTTTCAAACAGTAGGTTTTGTAACCATTCCGCCTCTTCCAAATTCAGCTTTTCCTCATTCCAGCATCATTTCCTTTTGCCTTGCAACATCACCAGCTGTTCACGCCGCCCTCCCACTGCAGCGAGGTTGGAGAGTTTGGCGGCCAGCCTGGACAGGATGAGAAATTCCCGAAGGTGTGAACGGTGGTAAGATTCTGGCCGATATCTTTGATCATTTGATCCTGCTCCTGCCTTCCACCCTATCACAAACCTTCTTCCCTTTCACTCTTTCCCTGCTTTCTCTGCCTTTGTACTTGCTTAAAATCTGATACATCTCAAACATCTTCTAGCCCCGAGGAACGAGCATCAACCTTAAATGTTAACTCTGTTTCTCTCTCTGCAGATATTGCCTGACCCGCTGGACATTTCTAATATTTTTATCACTCAGAAACAGATTATCTGGTCACTATCACTTTGGGGTCTTGCAGTGAGCAAGCCTTGTTTCCATCATCACAGCAATGACTCCACATCAAAAAGTATTTCTGAGCTGTCTTGAGGTCATGAAGGATTGTTAATGCAAGACTTTCTTCCTTTTATAAACGTTTGAACAGAAATCTTAGGGGGTTGTTGCAATACCTGGGCACAAGGGACCTCCTTAGCAAACAGAAAAAAGTTGGCTGGAGGGCATTGTTGTGATGGTGTTGATTACAGAACATGTCTGGTAGGGCAGTCATCGTAGTCTTCCATATGTTAACTGTTAAGTCTTTAACCACCTGTAACTTTCTATATACATGCAGTAAAGGATTCAGGCAAGCAGCTATCTCCATGTCTAGGTCTTATCATGTCTCTGCTGAACACTACACTGGCCCTAGATCTGGGTCATGTGCCCTCTACATCACTGTATGAGTGGTAATATACTCATCCCCACACTTACCCTGTATATACCAGACCCCCGAGTCTTTATCCCATGGATATAGAGTACATTAGTTTACTTCAAGTCTTACATAAGTCTTATGTATTTACTTCATTGTTACAACTTTAATGCTATTCAAACATGATTGCTATCGCAGTATTAGTATTATTACAATATTAGACCATAAGACATAGGAGCAGAATTAGGCCATTCGGCCCATTCAGGTTGCTCCGCCATTCATGACTGATTCATAATGATTCTCATTACCCCCATCTTCCCACTTCAAGTCCTTGTAGTTCGAGGTTCAGGCGGTCTGGAGGTTTTATAACCTTCTCGCATTTTATTCTCCACTCTGTGAGGAGAGTGGCGTGATCTGTTGGATCTGGGTCTTGTTGTTGGCTGCGAGGCTGGACTGGTTGATCTATGGTTGCTGTTATTCTCGATCATTTCTCGCAGGGTGGGCGACAATGGCATTCATCTCCTTGGTGTTGCTTTTCCTTCTTCTTTCTCCACGTGGGCCGTATGAGGCTGAGGAGGAGCATTCCTGTAGCGAAAAGAAGGTTTAGTGGTAGGCTCACTTCTGCGTTTTGATGGAGAGAGACTGGTCCCAGGGTTCAGCATTCCTTGTGCTTGTGCAGACTGGAAGTTGCTATCTGTGTCCAGGCGTTGCTATGTCCAGCAGCTGCACTATTGTCCTAGTTGGAACCAGAGGCTCCTCAGACAACTGATCACTCTCTGGTACACTTTCACTTGTGGTCTCACAGTAATCTCAGGGGCAGTAGGCCGGCCTGACCACTGGGGACTTTCCAGGACCTGGGGTGATAATGGACAAACCTACTCTACAAAGAGAGATTGAAGGTAAAATATGAGTCTGAATGTTCGTTAGTATTTGAGCACTAAAGGCTATATTGTTCTGTCTGGCTAATGGAAGTGGTAGTCTTGACATCCTCGCTTTCTGGAGATGTAGGAGTGTGCAGGCATTCTTGCTCGTGCGAGAAAAAGGCTACTTATCGACGATATACATCTGTTCAGAGATTTCCTTGCTGCCCCATGTTGTGTTCTCCCCACTGATTAGAATTTCCTCAGCAGAGTATAATTCCTCTTTGCTACCATTCCAGCTCACATCCTGTCTTTGTGCTTCTGCCAATTGTTTATGAAAGATATTGCGCTTTCTAGTGAGAACTTCCACCTTCGTTGCCAATCCGTGTTTTGACTTTCATCTCTGCTCTTTGGGAATGAAATAATTTTCCTTCAGCACTGCAGTTTCTTTATTTGTGCCCGGATCTCCTCCTGGAATACCAAACATTCCTGAGTCTTCTCGGAGAACTGATTGATCAGCCCTTTCAGAGTGGCATTAAACTACTTTTGTTTCACTTTATAATGTTTCTGATGGACAACCTCAGACATGGGGGATCCTGGTAGCTTGTTGAAGATCCTTCCACAGGTTTTCCTTTACATTGCAAGTGTCTCACCGAGTTGGGTCTACCATTCTGTTGCTCAAGCTATTCTTTATCCATCGTGTTGTTGAAGGATAATGGACTGTATTTGAATCTGATACTGAAGGACAATTAACTGCTCTTTGAACTGTTTATTTTCATGTTCAGCTTTTGCCTTCTCAATCTGTGTTTCAGTGTATAGCTTTGTCATTGCTGATAACTCCAATGCAGCTTTTCCTAAAGTAGTATTCAACATCTTACCAACTGCCATGTGTTTTCATGAATATGATGTGCAGGTTAGGTTGATTGGCCATGGTTAATTGCCCCTTAGTGCCTGGGGATTACAAGGTAAATATGTGGGGTTATGGGGATAGGACCCGGGTGGGATTGTTGTCGGTACAGGCACAATGGGCCGAATGGCCTCCTTCTGAGATGACATAGTGGTTAGCACTGCTGCCTCACAGTGCCAGGGACCCAGATTCGATTCCGGCCTCAGGTCACTGTCTGTGTGGAGTTTGCACAGTCTACCTGTCTCTGCATGGGTTTCCTCCGGGTGCTCTGGTTTCCTCCCACAGTCCAAAGATGTACAGGTTAGCTTGATAGGCCATGCTAAATTAACCCTAGTGTCAGGGGGATTAGCAGGGTAAATATGAGAGGTTACAGGAATAGGGCCTGTAAGGGATTGTGGTTGGTGCAGACTTGATGGGCCGATTAGCCTCCTTCTGCACTGTAGGATTCTATGATTCTATGTATTAATTAATCAAGAGGTCTTGCAAGACAATGACCTCTGTCTGCTGTTGTGCATGGCTGTACTACAGGATGAGTTCTTCCAGCTCAGCATTGAGACAAGCATTCTGTGATTGTACGCTGCTTTTTCTTGCTCTGTCCAGCGCAGGGCTTTTTCAAACCCACACATCTTTTTAGATTACATTCATCACCAAGCCACCACTCCCTGATGAATCTAAATCCTAAATTCCAATATTTTCCCCAGTGACACATACATACACACACACACACACACATGTGCGCACATACACACGTGCACACACACAAACATATACACACATGCACACACACGCAGGCACACAGATGTGTGCACACAGACATACACACACGTGTGTATACACGCACACACACAGTTACACACATGCATGTACACAAACACACACAAGTGCACACACACACATATGCACACACACATATGCACACACACGCACGCAAACACATGCACGCAAACACATGCAGACACACACACGCGTGCACACACACAAACACACACACGTACACACGCACGCATGAGCACACACATGCATGCACATGCACAGACACACACATATGCGCACACACAGACGCGCACACACACATGCTTGCACAGCCACCTTGGTTTGTCATTTAAAAACGTCAAACAAAAGCAGGAAGAGGCTCTGAATGGCCTTTTAAGTGGCGTGAGCAATCTGGGAAAATGACATGGCTGCAGGAAGAGTCAAGCAGCCAATGTGACGCTTTCCCACTTCCTAGCTGGTAAACTTTAGCTCCCACACACAGACAGATACAGTTACACATACACAAGGACAGTCATTTTCGCAGAGAAACACACGGACACACACAAACACACTCACAAATGCACATACACACACGCAGAGTCACAGATACACACACAGGCATTTCCCAGGGGTGCGAATAGCTCACCTCCCTGTTGCAAGAATCAACTGGCAGCCAAATGACCCAAAAAAGCCCCGATGCAGTGATAATATATGCAAACAGACAGAGGGTGGGACTTCCAGCCCTCAATGGAGAAATTCCATCCTTGATAGCCTCTGGCCAATCTTTAACTCATATTTGTCATGAGATGTGTGCCTCACTGACAAATCATAGAATCATAGAATCCCTACAGTGCAGGAGGAGGCCATTCAGCCCATCGAGTCTGCACCAACCACAATTCCACCCAGGCCCTATTTCCATAACCCCTCATATTTACCCTGCTAATCCCCCTGACACTAGGGTCAATTTAGCATAGCCAATCCACCTAACCCGCACATCTTTGGAATGTGGGAGGAAACCGGAGGACCCAGAAGAAACTCTTGCAGATACAGGGAGAATGTGCCGACTCTACACAGTCAATCACCTGAGGCTGGAATTGAACGCTTGACCTTGGCACTGTGAGGCAGCAGTGCTAATTACTGTGCCACCGTGCCGCCCACAAGGACAAGGCCAACGTTTGCTGCCCATCCCTAAGTACCCTTGAACTGAGTGGCTCGCTCATCCATTTTCAGCAGGCAGTTAAGAATCAACAAATTGCTGTGGGTCTGGAATCATAAGTAGGGCAAACTGGGTAAGGATGTCTAAGTTCCTTCCTGAAAGGACATTCGTGAACCAGACGGGTTTTTACGACAATTGGTCACCATTACTGAGACTAACTTTCAATTCCAGATTTTAATTTATTTATTGAATTTAAGTTCCACCAACTTTTGTGGTGGGATTTGAAACCATGTCCCCAGAGCAATAACCTGGGCCTTGGATGAGTAGTCCATTGGCAATCTGATTGGCTAGCAGTCCCAACTGAGTTGTGGCAGCAGCTGGAACTGCAATGGTGCCCATGTAGAAGGGAAAATGAAGGCCTGGCCCAGGTAGGTCACGCCTTTTTGGGAGGGGAAGAATTAGGCAGCCATTGAGAGGAAAGTTCGGTGGCCAGGTAGGTAGGTGCAGAGTTGGGTGCAACGTCCCAGGGGGGTGGTGTGAAGTTGTACGAACTAAGGAATAGCATGATGGGAAAATTGGTCAGCTATTTGGTACAATATAAGAACGGCTGACCAAAGCTATTTCAAAATGCCAGACCCCTGTAAGACTTGATAAGGCTGACTTCGCATAACTTAAGGCTGTATGAATAAGACAAGATAAGGTCAGGGCTGAAGGAGTCACTGACCTTTTTCTGTTCCATCAAAGGACAAGATAAGGGTGCGAATGTTGAGACAAAGAGTTTCAGGAGGTCAGCAAGTGATGACATGATTAATGACATTGCTTATGATTCTATTACTAATCAAATTCCTGAATATGCTCTGGTCACACAAACTGATAATGATTATGTATAAATACTGAACTGATTCTTTGTGTAATTGCGGACTTGAGGAGGAATTGGCAAGTTGTACCAACTGCCCTCTGAACTCAAGTTGTCAGCCAATACTGTATGCAGGCTTTTGTAAATAAAGGCGGGTTATTTTGTCAGAACGAGCTTTGTTGAGTCTTTCTATCACAGTCAAGAAGCAGGAAAGTTTCCACTTCAACAGTGGGGGGATGGGGGTTGAGGTGTCCCAATGTGGAAAGGGCAGACTCTGAATCTTTTCTTTGCATATTTATAAAAAACTTGTCAAAAGAGGGTTCCTCACTCCCGCCCACATCGACGAGGTGGGAGGGAGTTTGATGGGATGGGATGGGCAGCATGACATCCAGGTTAATAAGCTTGGTAACAAGCTCAATTATTCATTAATTATTTATTTTACAATGGTGGGCAGGCTGATTTTGGTGCCTGCCACCCAATTTATGACGGGAGCCAGTCAGAGGTAAGCCACCCTGCTGAAAACGCACAGAAGCAGAGTGCCTGTAAAATCCCACCTATACTCGCTCATACTCACAAAATGACAGTCACAAACATACACACCCATTACACACACAGGCACACCTGCAGTCTCACACGCACGTGCACACATATACTCAGACACAGTCACACACACACCCACACGCATACCCACACACACACAAACACACATACCCGCACGCGCAAGCGCACACACACGCAATCATACGCATGTACGCTCACACAGTCAAACATACACGTTCATTACTCACACAGGCGCACACACATGCATAGACGCATACTGTCACATACACACTGTCTCTCTCACATTCACACACACATACACTCACACTGTCACATACATACATGCTCATTATTCACAGACACACACATTAACATACACACAGTCACACACACTATGACATTCACACACGCAGACACAAACATACATGCTCATTGCCCACACAGACATACACACATATACATGGATGCACAAAGTCACATAGACACAAGCATCCTATAGACACTCAGACAGAAACAAATAAAAACACACACTGACACAGATATATACATGAGCTCTTACAACACAAATCACTAAGCACTTCTACACTGGATTATAGTAAGTTTGTTTATAGAAACTCTGCCTTAAAAGGCCATTTTTATTGATAAATGCTTTCTGTTGGTAATGTAAAATCCTGTGAAAGTCTGACTCCATGCCCTGAATGGAATGAGCTAGATTAGTGTGATTACTGCTTAATAAATGTGTGTGGAGGAATTACACAGATGGAACTGAGTGTGTGGGAGCTTTCACCATATTATGATTGGAACAAATTATGGAGATGTTTGCTGTCAAGCAGAAAATCTAAATATTCAGCTGGAAAATAGTATGCAGTGAGGGATAATTATATCAAATGTATTCAGAATTGTCAACAATATTGAGAGTGAATGAAGGGGGAAATCACAATGATGTCCAATTAATTTGTTTCTTCCTCCACTCCCGTCTGATAGTCTCTCTCTCTCTCATCTCCTTTGGGTTTTAATCTGATAGTTACCAGCTGCCCTCTGGTATCTCACACACAAAGCTAAATCCTCACGCATCAGCACAGACAATAAATACAACATGATATTTGACTGTCAGAGGCACCGCTTCAGCTGATTGCGGCAGGCAATAGGAGATTCCCTTTCCAATGTGTAAAGGTGGGGTAGGTGGAGGTGGGGGAGAGGGGGGTGGGTGAGAAGGGATGGCTTCACACCCACATGGACAAATTACCAATGGAATCACTGAAGCAGACAGTTTTCAGACCATAAGACATAGGAGCAGAATTAGGCCACTCGGCCCATCGAGTCTGCTCCGCCAATCAATCATGGCTGATATTTTTCTCAGCCCCATTCTCCTTTTCCCCATAACACCTGATTCCCTTATCAATCAAGAACCTATCTATCTCTGTCTTAAAGACATTCAATGACCTGGCCTCCACAGCCTTCTGCAGCAAAGAGTACCACAAAATTACCACTCTCTGACTGAAGAAATTCCTCCTCATCTCTGTTTTAAAGGATCGTCCCCTTAGCCTGACGTTGTGCCCTCTGGTTCTAATTTTTCCTACTCGTGGAAACATCCTCTCCACGTCCACTCTATCCAGGCCTCGCTGTATCCTGTAAGTTTCAATAAGATCGCCCCCTCATCCTTCTAAACTTTAAGCTGTGTGATTGTAGCTATAATTCATTCACTCCTGGGTAATTTGATGCAGGGTGTTGAGGAAAAGGCATCTATAGTGAAGAGTCTTTTAAGCAGTTAACGAGCCATTTGATTGGTGTAACTGTTAAAAGGCTTGGCATCTACAAAACACCAGTCCGGAGAGTGCTGGAATACTCCCCACCTGCCTCGATCGGTGCAACTCCAGCAACACGCAAGAAGCTATTCTATTCTATGAAGTATTCTATTCTATGAAGCTCAACACCATCCAGGATAAAGCAGCCCACTTGCTGTGCATCACATCCACAAACATTCACTCCCTCCACCACCGATGCACAGTGGCAGCCGTGTGCACCATTTACAAGACGCACTGCACCAATTCACCAAGGCTCCTTAGACAACACCTTCCAAACCCGTGACTGCTACCATCTAGAAGGACAGGGGTAGCAGATGAACGGGAACACCAACTCCACTTGCAAGTTCCCCTCCAAACCACTCACCACCCTGATTTGGAAATAACCGCCGTTCCTTCACTGTCGTTGGGTCAAAATCCTGGAGTTCCTTCCCTAACAGCACTGTGGGTGTACCTACACCACAAGGTCTGTAGTGGTTCAAGGTAGCTCACCACCCACTTCCCAAGGGCAATTAGGGATGGGCAATAATTGCAGGTCTAAAAAGCAACACCCACTTCGTGCAAATGGATACAAAACACATTTCTGGTGAAAATTGTTGAGCAGCAACTGAAAAAGAGTGGATCCTGGGAGTTTAGAGATGGAACATCATGTACATTCTTTCCGTGTTGGCAGACAATAATTCACAAACATTACAACTACACTAAGAGCATCGCCTTTCACGTCAGAAGCTCCAGTTCCTGGGTTAAATGGAGACCACAAGCCCACACGGTGGTCAGTGATTTTTCCAGAATTGGCCACTCGCGTTCAGATGGCGGGCTCGCCGTCCAATGAAGGATGGCAAACAGGCTCACAATGCTGAAGGACCAATCCCAGGCCTTCAGCACTGAAGAAGCAGCGGCCTGCAGTTCAGGTACTTGAGAAAGAAGGTGTCTCCATTTTGAACTGCTCGCTCTCCAACCTTTCAGACTTTCAATTTAAAAAGTGTCTTCAGCAGCCAGGTCACCATGGTGGAAGGAAGGCAGCTCCAAAGAGCAGCCTAAAGAAGAGGCGAGGCAGCAGAGAAGGCCACAAAACCTGCCTGCGGAGTGCCGGTTCCAACCGGTCCATTGCCAGGAGGACACCTCCAGGCAGATGGCCTACTCCCTGATGCCTTGGGTTCAGAAGGGACCCCAGAGGCCAACTTGGCCTCTGACAATCGGCCTCATTAGGTCTTTAAAGATTCTTAATTGGCTGTCTGTCACTTGCAGTTCTGCTACAGACCCCACCCTGCTAAGGTTGCCAACCCTCCAGGATTGGCCAGGAGTCTCCTGGAATTGAAGATCCAACTTCAGGACACCATTGTGTGGAATCCAGGATTAAAATCATTGGGATATTAAGTTGAGTTCATTGAGTTCTCAGGTCTCACATGCCCCACTCTCGCTACAAGTGGGTGGAACGGTGGCACAGTGGTTAGCACTGCTGCCTCACAGCGCCAGGGACCCAGGTTCGACTCCCGACTTGGGTCACTGTCTGTGTGGAGTTTGCGCATTCTCCCCGTGTCTGCGTGGGTTTCCTCGGGTGTTCCGGTTTCCTCCCACAGTCTGAAAGACATGTTGGTTAGGTGCATTGACCCGAACAGGCGCCGGAGTGTGGCCACTGGGGGAATTTCACAGTAACTTCATTGCAGTGTTAATGTAAGCCTTACTTGTGACACAAATAAATAAACTTTTTAAACTTTAAATGAGAACGTAGAATTTGGCGCTCAGTCAAATCTCCATTCACTGCAGCGGGACTGGATAACCCCAGCTGTGGGCAAGGTTGGAGATTTCTGGACATTGTGTCTTTGCAATGTTCATGGAACATTTATCTTTAACAGGTATAAAAGTATTGAAAGTGGGAAACAAAAAGGTCGTTTGGTTGACACTCAAGCATCATCCGATTGGATAATGAGTCTTGTTGCATTCCAGTTGGCACAGGAAGGAAGTGCGTCCCAAGGATGGATGTGTTGGCTGACTAATGGGTGGAGTGTGGGGGGGCAAGTCATGTGATAAAAGCTCCAGGCATACAGATAGATATATATAAAATCAGAGTTGGCAACCTCACATCCCACCTCTGGGAAAATGGCCCGGGAGTGGGATGGTCCTGGCAAAACAGCATGGTGACTGGCAACACAAATTTCCATGCTCACTCAGCTATCTCCGCCCTCACTCTCATTGAGACCTCACATCTTTCAACAGTTTTCTTATAAATCTGTTCTTGAGGTGTGGGTGGCACAGGTAAGGTTGGCAGCTATCGCCCATCAACCAGATACAACTGACAAGTTTGCTCAACTGCTTTAGAGCACAGTTAAGAGTTAACCTTACAGGTGTGGGATTGATTTTGATTTGATTTATTATTGTCATGTGTATTAGTATACAGTGAAAAATATTGCTTCTTGCGCACTTTCCAAACAAAGCATACCATTCATAGAGAAGGAAATGAGAGAGTGCAGAATGTAGTGTTACAGTCATAGCTAGGGTGGAGAGAAAGATCAACTTAATGCGAGATAGGTCCATTCAAAAGTCTGATGGCAGCAGGGTAGAAGCTGTTCTTGAGTCGGTTGGTATGTGTCCTCAGACTTTTGTATCTTTTTCCCAATGGGAGAAGGTGGAAGAGAGTATGTCTGGGATGCGTGGGGTCCTTAATTATGCTGGCTGCTTTTCCGAGGCAGCAGGAAGTGTAGACTGCATCAATGGATGGGAGGCTGGTTTGCGTGATGGACTAGGCTTCGTTCACGATCCTTTGTAGTTTCTTGCGGTATTGGGTAGAGCAGGAGTCATACCAAGGTGTGATACAACCAGAAAGAATGCTTTCTATGGTGCATCTGTTAAAGTTGGTGAGAATCGTAGTGGACATAGCAAATTTCCTTAGTCTTCTGAGAAAATAGAGACGTTAGTGGGCTTTCTTAACTATGGTGTCGGCATGGGGGGGACCAGGACAAGTTGTTGGAGATCTGGACACCTAAAAACTTGAAGCTCTCGCCCTTTCTACTTTGTCCCCATTGATGTAAACAGGGGCATATTCTCCCCTACACACATAGAGGGAAAAGATAGACTTGCATCATATAGCACCATTCACACCCTCAAAGAGGGAGGTGTAGTAGTGATATCACTAGCCTAGTGATCCAGAGACCCAGATTAATGTACTGGAGATCCATGGCAGCTGGTGGAATTTAAATTCAATTATCAAAATCTGGAACCGAAAATTAACTCAGTAACGGTAACCCTGAAACCATCACAGATTGTTGTAAAAGCCACCATACCTGGGCCGGGATTTTCTGACCCCTATCATTGTGGGGCCCACCTTGGGAGATTCAGCGCAGTCCAGCCAAAAGACCATTGGCTTTCGGGGGGACTGAGTGATCCTGATGGTAGATGGCTGGAAAACCCTGACCCTGGTCTGGTCTACATGTGACTTCAGGCCCCCAGTGAGATGGTAACTCTCAACTGTCCTCTAAACATGGTAGGTTGTTGCATAAGGTTAAGTCTCACGGGATCCAGGGTGAGGTATCTAAATGGATACAAAATTGGCTTCTTGACAGAAGCCAGAGGGTGGTTGTAGAGAGTTGTTTTTCAAACTGGAGGCCTGTGACCAGCGGTGTGCCTCAGGGATCAGTGCTGGGTCCACTGTTAATTGTCATTTATATTAATGATTTGGATGAGAATATAGGAGGCATGGTTAGTAAGTTTGCAGATGACACCAAGATTGGTGGCATAGTGGACAGTGAAGAAAGCTATCTCCAATTGCAACGGGATCTTGATCAATTGGGCCAGAGGGTTGACGAATGGCAGATGGAGTTTAATTTCAGCAAATGCATTTTGGTAGATTGAACCAGGGCAGGACTTACTCAGTTGATGGTAGGGTGTTGGGGAGAGTTACAGAACAAAGAGATCTAGGGGTACATGTTCATAGGTCCTTGAAAGTGGAATCACAGGTGGACAGAATGGTGAAGAAGGCATTCGGCATGCTTGGTTTCATCGGTCAGAACATTGAATACAGGAGTTGGAATGTCTTGTTGAAGTTGTACAAGACATTGGTAAGGCCACACTTGGAATATTGTGTGCAATTCTGGTCACCCTATTATAGAAAGGATATTATTAAACTAGAAAGAGTGCAGAAAAAATTTACTCGGATGCTACCGGGACTTGATGGATTGAGTTATATTGAGTTATAAGGAGAGGCTGGATAGACTGGGACTTTTTTTTCTGGAGCGTAAGAGGCTGAGGGTGATCTTATAGAAGTCTATAAAATAATGAGGGGCACAGATCAGCTAGATAGTCAATATCTTTTCCCAAAGGTAGGGGAGTCTAAAACTAGAGGGCATAGGTTTAAGGTGAGAGGGGAGAGATACAAAAGTGTCCAGAGGGGCAATTTTTTCACACAGAGGGTGGTCAGTGTCTGGAACAAGCTGCCGGAGGTAGTAGTAGAGGCGGGGACAATTTTGTCTTTTAAAAAGCATTTAGACAGTTACATGGGTACGATGGGTATAGAGGGATATGGGCCAAATGTGGGCAATTGGGATTAGCTTAGGGGTTTTAAAAAAAAGGGCGGCTTGGACAAGTTGGGCCGAAGGGCCTGTTTCCATGCTGTAAACCTTTATGACTCTATGACTCTATAACTGTCACCGCAAGCCACTCAGCCAAGGAGAATTTGAGAATAGTCAACAAATGCTGGCATTGTCAGTGATGCCCACATCCCATCAAAGAATGAATGGAAGGTATCTCTTGGCACATTTCAGCTGTTGAAATACTTCTTGAAGCCTATTCACTGTCGGAAACTCAGTCACCAGTTTGAGCACAGTGGGCCTGCACTAACGGCAATGTGGTAATGACCCCAATAATCTGTTTTTAGCTTTGCTGACCTAATCCTTATTAAGTATTCATATATGATGTTATTTGCAAGTAATAATCTTTGATTCATTCAACAATTGCACACACTCACAAGGACATACACACACACACACACGGACACACACACACTCACATGGACACACACACACACACGGACACACGGACACACACACACTCACAAGGACATACACACACACACACACACACGGACACACACACACTCACATGGACACACACACACACACATAGACACACACACTCACATGGACACACACACACGGATACATGGACACACACATGTGAACACGCACACTCACGGACACACGCACACACAACACATATACAGACATGCATAATGTGAATAATGTGGATCTCGTGCAAAAGTCAACCTCATGATTTTGTGACCTAAAAATATCAATTTTCATACAATAGAAGCAAAAACTGCAGATGCTGGAAATCTGAAATGAAAACAGTAATTGCTGGAAAGATTTAGCAGGTAAGGTAGCAAAGGTACCAGGACTAAAAACACAACAAAATATGGGGGGTGATTCCCCCAGCGTGCTGCGCTGCTTTTGCAGCACAGTGGGCCGGGAGACTCAAATGGAGGCCCTTTCGCGGGCTCGTCGCTGGGCACCACGGCTTCCGCCAGTCTCTGGGTGCCAGATTTCCAGCGCCGTCAGCCCCACGCCAGAAAACGGCTCGGAGCTGCATAATTTATGTAAATGTTAATTTGAATATATTTTGAATATCACTAGCAGGTCCGCGACTGAAGCGCGCATCTCCCCCCCACACCCTGCCAGGAGTGGTTACTCCAGCGGGGTTTACCACAGCCTCGGGGGGAGATCGTTGGGAGGGGGGGGTGGAGGGTCCCGATGCCACTCTGTTTAGGGATTGCGAGCAGAGGGAAGAAAGCCAGCGATTGGGGCTGGGTATTGGCGTGGGGGGGTGGGGTCGGCCTGCTTGGGGGTGGAGGGTGGGGGTGCGGGACTGTGGGGTGGGGGGGGGGCGTTCAGGGCTGCTGGTTGGGGAGGTGGGGAGGGGGGCGGGTTCAGGGCTGCCAGTGGAGGAGGAGGAGCAAGATCGAGGTGGGTCGTGGGCAGCCGAGGCTGGCCCAGCCAGTGATTGGGCCGTGGAGGGGCAGCGATGAGGGGTTGCGGGGCTGGCCAGTGATTGGGAGGCTGGCAGTGCGGGGATTCGACACTTAGAATGAGAATCACCCCAATGATTCTGAAGGAGAATCATATTCTACTCAAAGTATTGAGCGGGATTTTCCAGCCCTGCCCACGACATATTTTCTGGCAACCTTTAACTGGGGGCGGGACCTTCCAGTCCCGCCGATGTCCACAGGGTTTTGCATGCCCGCAACCTCTGCCACCAGGGAACGCGCCATGGGGGAGGTCACTATCGGTGGGATTGGAAGATCCCATCAGCAAGAAGAGAAAATTAAGTCTGGCCAGAATTCTCCAGCCGTTCACACCCAGCCGCCGCTGCCAGCGAGGACAGAGGATTGGGCGCTCGGCCAAATCTCCGTTCACTGCAGCGGGATGGGAGAATCCCGGCTGCCAGCGAGGTTGGAGAATGCTGTCAGACCTGAGTGCTTCCCGTTTTTCATATACCTTGTGTAAAAGTCAACCTATAACTTTTCAAGGATCAATACCTGAAACATTTCAGAACTAAATGAAAATCCTGGAGATGTTAATGATTAAGTTTGGACAGCACCTTGGCACAGTGGTTAATGCTGCCTCACAGCGCCAGGGACTCCGGTTCAATTCCCGGCTTGGGTCACTGTCTGTGTGGAGTTTGCACATTCTCCCCGTATCTGCGTGGGTTTCCTCTGGGTGCTCCAGTTTCCTCCCACAGTCCAAAGATGGATTGGCCATGCTAAATTGTCCCTTAGTGTCAGGGGAACCTGCTAGGGTAAATGCATGGGGTTTTGGGAATAGGGCCTGGGTGGGATTGTAGTCGGTACAGACTTGATGGGCCAAATGGCCTTCTTCTGCAATGTACGATTCTATGACTCTGTCAAATTTAATTGTATATGTATAAATACTATTGAAATTGAGTCAGTAAGCAAATGTTTAAAACATTTCTACATTTAAGTTTAGTTGTCATTTAAGTAATATGGATAAAATGTCTATAGTCTGTAATGTTATCAAATAATTAATATGAATTTTTTTGTGTTGCTGGTTTTTATTTTATTACATTGAATTTCATGCGACCCCAAATCAAGCATACTCGTCAACCCCATCTGTGACAAAGTCAACCCCATGTCCTTTGACTGAAAAGTTAGTCTCATAAATTCAACTTTTAATATATATGGTAAGCGTGCTCAATGCTAGCATCAGAATGGGTGCAACAGCATTGGCTAATGTTGTGTATTGCACTGGGGTAAATCTAGCACATGTTCCACTGCTAGCTGCCAATATTGAACTAACTTTATTTACACCTCCCCAACAGAGGGGGCAGCATGAGCAAAATGCACAGATCTTGCAATATTGTACAGCCAATACAGTCACCCTTCAATACAACTCTACGGATCAAGAGTAGGATTTTATTGTCTCGCTCTTCCCGAAACCATAAAATCCCACCCGAGGTCAACGGACCTCCAATGCTCTGCCCCTCGCCCGTTCTGATTCCTGTGGTGGGCGAGCTGGTAAAATTCTGGCTCAAATGTCTGACTATCTCTCCAATGGCTCAAACCTCTGCTATTCCATCAGGAGACCTTTCCAAAACTTTCAGTGAAGAACAATTTCCTAACATCACTCTTGAACTTCCTTTACACCGGCTTGTAGCAAGACCTCTTGTCCAGGGGCAGGATTTGATTGATTTGATTTATTATTGTCACATATATTAGTATACAGTGAAAAGTATTGTCTTTCCATGCTATACAGACATAGAGTACATAGGAGAGAAGAAAAGGAGAGGATGCAGAATGTAGTGTTACAGTCATAGCTAGGGTGTAGCGAAAGATCAGTTTAAGTGGCACAGTGGCATGGTGGTTAGCACTGCTGCCTCACAGCACCAGGGACCTAGGTTCAATTCCCAGTTTGGGCCACTGTCTGTGTGGAATTTGCACATTCTCCCCGTGTCTGTGTGGGCTTCCTCCAGGTGCTCTGGTTTCCTACCACAAGCCAAAGATGTGCAGGCTGGATGAATTGGCCATGATAAATTGCCCCTTTGTGTCAGAGGGACTAGCTACGGAAAATGCATGGGGTTATGGGGATAGGGACTGGGTGGGATACTGGTCAATGCAGACTTGATGGGCCGAATAGCCTCCTTTTGCACTGTATGGTTCTATGATATGATAGGTCCATTCAAAAGTCTGATGGCAGCAGCAACTGCTATTGAGTCAGTTGGTAGGTGGTCTCAGACTTTTGTATCTTTTTCCCGACGGAAGGAGGTGGAAGAGAGTATGTCCGGGGTGCGTGGTGTCCTCGATTAACCCGCGCATTGCTTCAGATGAACCATTTCAGCTCCAAACCTCCTTTCAAGGCTGCAGGGTCATTCTAACTTTTCCTTGGCCACTCAACCCTCTGACTCTGGAATTGTACCCACAAACCTGCTCTTGGAGCAAGGAGAATCCATTGAGCACTGGATGTAGCCAAATTACACAGCACACTTGAGCATAGACTATCGTCAGACCCCCGCCCCCACCCTCCCAGCTGAAGCTAGGGTTAGCACATACGCAGACTATAGGGAAGTAGCCTGTAATGTGCTAAGGTTCACTGGGTGAGTTACCAAGCTCTGTTAACAAGGGCAAGGAGTAATGGTGTTTCATGTAGAACACAGCAAAATCCTGGCCATCACTAAGTTACAAATAAGAAAGAACCCCCACTTATGTAGACAAGTTGTAGAATGTCGCAGTTTCAGTAACTTTGCATCCCAACAGTATCATATTAAATGTTCTTTCCACACAGCAGTGGAAGTTCGTCTGCCTGATGGAAGAGTCAAACATCCAGATACACAGTGTCAGCTCCCCTGTAGGTCATCTCACAGAACAATAAGTGCCTGTATTGCAGTAAGGCACTGAGTGTGTGCTAACACCACTCACATCTGCCTCGCACAGCCTCCAGACTCTGTCACGAACCGTTCCCCAAGACATGTTATGCAAGACAGATGTCCAAATAGTTCTCCTTCATCTTTGAGAACACCTACGCATCTAATTGAAGGACTTCCTCTGGCCCACACATGAGGTTCAGGGCCAAGTCATTTGCAGCAAAGGCAGTGACTGTTTGGGGAAGGGGAGTGCTTCAGCTTACAGTGACCACTCACTGCATATCCCGGGGTGATGAATTGGTCTCACAGCAGTGCCCCGCTTTGCCATATGTGGACATGTATTAAAATAGCTGGTGATGAGCAATCCTGGTAAATGGTATCGACCTTGGGTGGCTAGAATATCAAGCAGCCCTGTGGCAGTCCTTCACCATGCTGAAGGCAGATGCCCATCTCACTGTGGATGAGGAAACTGAACCCTGATGTGAATATTTCTCAATGTATTTTTTCATTCTTGGCCTAAGACCTTTTTTTCCTTTGGTCTCTGACAAGAGATTGCAGGACGACTGGGGAAGATGGAGCCCTAGACGGTAAGATGTCAAGCTGTCGTAGACATGTCATTGTATAGGCTCCACACTCAAGGTTGCGCGAGGCAACTAATGAAATGAAGGGATACCAAGCTTGTGTTTTAAATACATGTAGACTATAAAGGGAGAAAGTAAGACTGAAGTCACACAACAGTGGAGGGGAGGTTTATTTTTATTCAATCATGGGATGTGGGTGTCGCTGGCTGTCCAGCATTTATTGCCCATCCCTAATTGTCCTCTAACTGAGCTAGGCCATTTCAGAGGGCTTTTAGGAGTCAACCACATTGCTGTGGGTCTGGAGTCACATGTAGGTCAAACCAGGTAAGGACGGTAGATTTCCTTCCCTAAAGGACATTAGTGAACCGGATGGGGTTTTTGCAGCAATCAGCAATGGTTTCATGGTCATCAGACTTTTAATTCCTGACTTTTTAAATTGGATTCAAATTCCACCATTGGCTGTGGTGGGATTTGAACCTGGATTCCCAGAATATTACCCCGGGTCTCTCGATTACTGTTCCGCTAGCACCACCTCCCTCCTTGTTGATTCTGGGGTATGCACAGTCCCCAGAGAGCAAAGCGGAGGAGAAGGGTGGAGACCCATCGCATTAGACCTCTGCCTCACAACGTTGCCATGGTTGGTACTGAATCTATGACTGCAGGAGACACATGCCCAGCATGGGAATGTGAATTGGGCAATGTTGCCAGCCCTGCCACGTTACGTTCTTCACTCAACACATGCCGAGCAGACAGTTGCCCAAAGTAACTTGACATTGGGCTTTGTGTTAGGACTGTCATGGCAGACAATGGAGCAAAAAGTGTAATTTTCAAATGTATTTTTTAAATTGTATTTTCCAGACCCTCCCACTTCCACCCTGGGTTGATGTTAGCGCTGCTGTTTTTTGGGCAGTAGCCTGGAGGCCTGAATGGCAGTGACTGGGACATTGTTGCAGCTTTTCAGCCCCACAATTAGATTTCTGTTTATGCCCTCTAGGACCTTAGCAGGAAGTGGACCTGCAAATGGTTTGGACCAAAGAAACCATGGGCACCTCCTGTCAAGGGACAGCATATCTCAGGTGCTTAGTCTCTATATGGTATCATTGAATCCCGACAGTGCAGATGGAGGCCATTCGGCCCATCTAGCCTGCTGCAATAACAATCCCACCCAGGCCTATCCCCGTAACCCCATGAATTTACCCCACTAATCTCCCTGACTAGGGGACAATTTAGCATGGCCAATCTACCTAGCCTGCAGATCTTTGGAGTGTGGGAGGAAACCGGAGCACCCGGAGGAAACCCACGCAGACACGGGGAGAACATGCAAACTCAATACAGACAGTGACCAGAGGCTGGAATTGAATTCGGGTCCCTGGCGCTGTGAGGCAGCAGTGCTAACCACTGTGCCAGCCTGTCACCCGTCCATTTTTCCATATTAATTTAGGATATCCATTTAGGCTCCAGAGAGAAAAGATGAGGAGTTTTGCTTTGAATGTGGTGAGGGCTAAAATCGATGGACCATCTCTGAGTACAGAGCGGGCAGCGATTTGGGCAAAGCTTTAATTGAATGCAAGATCCTTTCAAATATTTGCTAGTGAATTCTCTCAGGAGAGCACAAACGATAATGTAAAATCCAATTTCACTGATGGGCAAATAGTAAGAGAAACAGTCACTTCTGAAGATGATTGTTGCTGTGGTTGCTGAAGATTCCTATTCATTTAGCAAAATCCATAAACCCTGCAAGTAACAATTTCATTATCGCTCGTGCTTTCCACCCACAGTGCAAGCAGAAAGCTAACAAATATAAAGTAGTGTCATTTTTGCATTGAGTGTTATATGTGGTGATAGTTAATTGGCAATGTGACAGAGATAATAGACAATATTTGGTAAATACAAGGTGGTGAAATATGATGACATTGAGCAATTCATATCAGGTCATCAGCACCACAACTGTGATCACCAATATCACGCGTAACCCATTGTATAATCCAAAAGTAAAATACTGCAGATGCTGCAAATCTGAAATAAATTAGAAGATGATGGAAATACTCAGCAGGCAGGTAAATCTTGTGGAGAGAGAAATAGAATTAACATTTCAGGTCAATGACCTTTCATCAAAATTCATGAATAAACGTTTTGGGAAAGGAAGACCAATCCCAGTCTACCTTGGTGTCAGCCTTGGCTTAGTGATAGCACTCTCATCTCTGTGGCTATCAAGATTCAACCCCATGTCCTGAGACATATCAATCCAGTCCTGAGGGAGTACTGCACCGTCAGCGATACTCTCCTGGAAAGCATGTTAAACATGGACATGTGTGATGGCACAGTGACATAGTGGTTAGCACTGCAGCCTCACATAGCTGGGGATCCGGGTTCAATTCCAGCTCTGGGTGACTGTCTGCGTGGAGTTTGCATGTTCTCTCAGTGTCTGCGTGGGTTTCCTCCGGGTGCTCCGGTTTCCTCCCACAGTTCAAAGATGCGCAGGTTGGGTGGATTGGCCATGATAAATTGCCCCATAGGGGGATTAGCAGGGTAAATACAAGGGGTTATGGGGATAGGTCTGGGTGGGATTGTTGCCAGTGCAGGCGAGATGGGCCGAATGGCCTCCTTCTTCACTGTAGGGATTGTATGATTCTATATTTATTCTTCTAGCGGGACATAAAGGATCGTGTGGTGCTATTTTGAACAAGGGCAGAAGCGTTAACTTGGCCTCCAAACTGACATTTATTAGTCAGCCAATATTACTAATGGAATATCCAATCATTTGTCTCATTGCTGATTGTGGGATTTTTCTGTGCGTAAATTGGCCACTTCATTCCATTGAATGTGACATTACTTCAGAGGTACATAATTTGCTGTGTAGCACCTGGAGATGTCCTGAGGCCAAGAAAACCATAAAATCCCTTCAGCGCAGAGGGAGGCCATCTGGCCCATCGAGTCTGCACTAACTCTCCAAAAGGGCATTCCACCAGCCACTCCCCTCCACCCTATCCCCATAACTCCATGCATTTACCATGTTAATCCATCTAACCTACACATCTTTGGACACTAGCTTTTAATTCCATATTTATTAATTGAATTTAAATTCCACCAGTGGCTGTGGTGGGATTTGAATCCATTTCCTCAAAGCATTAGTCTGGCCCTCTGTCCAGTGACTATGTCACCATTTCCATTAGTTCTGGGATTGATGGTTTGGAAGGGAACAGAAAGATCTTGCATCATACAGTGCTCACAGCTGGAAAAGGAACATTTTTGATTCCCCTTTTGCAAAGGGGGTGGCACGGTGGCACGGTGGTTAGCACTGCTGCCTCACAGCGCCAGGGACTCAGGTTCAATTCCAACCTTGAGTAACTGTCTGTGTGGAATTTGCAAGTTCTCCACTTGTCAGCGTGGGTTTCCTCCGGGTGCTCTGGTTTACTCCCACACTCCAAAGATGTGCAAGTTAGTTGGATTGGCCATGCTAAAGTCCTTGGCGCTGTGAGGCCGCAGTGCTAACCACTGTGCCACCCCTTTGCAAAAAGGGAATGAAAAATGTTCTTTGTCCAGCTGTAAGCACTGTATGATGCGAGAATTTTCTTTCTGTACCCTACCAAATCATCAATCCCAGAACTAATGGAGATGGTGGCATAGTGATATTGGCACTGGACTAGTAATCCAGGGGTCCAGATTAATGCTTCGGGGATACGGGCTCAAATCCCACCAGAGCTACCAGTGGAGTTTAAATTCATTTAATAAATATGGAATTTAAAGCTAGTCTCAGTGATGGTGACCACAAAACCATTGTCAATTGTTGCAATGAAAAAAATCCATCTGGTTCACTGATGTCCTTTAGGGAAGGAAATCTGATGTCCTTACTTGATCTGGTCTTCATGTGACTCCAGATCCATAGCAATGCGGTTGACTCTTATCTGCCCTCTGAAATGGGCTCACAAACCATTCAGTTCAAGGGCAACTAGGGATGGGCAACAAATGCTGGCCTTGCCAGCAATGACCACGTCCCATGAAAGAATATCCAAAAATACATTGCTGAGGTTAAGAGAAACAGGCGATTGATATTAATTTTTGAACATGTTTAAATCGGTAATACCTGGGAAACTGGATTAAATGGGAGGAGAGCTATGTTACTGAACAAGTTCTTTCAATAAAGCAAAGCTTAGTATTGACTTCAAAAAACAGCTTAGATCCTACAGGGGCGGCAGGGTGGCACAGTGGTTAGCACTGCTGCCTCACAGTGCCAGGAACCCAAGTTCGATTCCTGGCTTGGGTCACTGTCTGTGTGGAGTTTGCACATTCTCCTCATGTCTGCGTGGGTTTCCTCCAGGTGCTCCGGTTTCCTCCCACAGTCCAAAGATGTGCGGGTTAGGTGGATTGGCCATGCTAAATTACCCCTCAGTGTCAGGGGGACTGTCTAGGGTAAATACATGGGTTATGGGGATAGGGTCTGGGTGGGATTGTGATCGGTGCAGACTTGATGGGCCGAATGACCACCGTCTGCACTGCAGGATTCTATGAGCAAATGAAAAAACTGATTCCTCTCTTCCAAAAAGAATTGGACTGGTTTCTTCTTTAGACACGAGTGGAGTTTTCTTTTAGCCACTCAGGGGCAAGTGATAATAAACAGCTAATCTTTTGCTTTTCTTCCAGTTCTCCAGAATAAAACTCCAATCTTTCCCCGCAACCCCCAATCTTTGTACTACGTCTAAATAACTTCACCCTGATTGAGACAGGCAATCCTTCTAACCCCATTCTCTGGAACTACAGAATGTTAGGTTTCTGGTGCCTTTGGGACAGAGCATGCCCCGCTGTGCCGCTACAGTTGGGAATATAATGAGCTTATCTATAGTTCATGATCAGTGTACAAATGGCTTTTGAATTACTCCCAGGCATTATTTTGCCTTTCCCCACTGGGTCTCTGCTCAGCAGCAGTTAAGAGTGAAATAAGAAACAGAAATAGATTTTAATGACCGGTCTTTAACTGCAGCCCACACAGGAGCTAACAAGCTGATTCAGAAAAATGCCAGCGAGGAAATGGCTGTCAGTGCTCCCTAGTCAGTAGTTTGTCCAAAGAATGATTTTATTTTTGCTCCAACACCCTGGCAAAAGGGGAATGAGAAACGTTCTTTATCCAGCTGAGAGTGGGGCCAGCGGATGGTCATCGAAAGCAGTGCAGACTTGGATGAGGTGCTGGAAGGCTGCCAACGTGAGTGGTGGGGAGGGAGGTTTGGGGGGGGGGGGGGGAGGTGGGGGGGTGTGGTGGGTGTCAACAGCAGTCAGGAAATGGCTGGAAAAATCAGAGGGCAGAAAAATAAAGCAAATTGTAAAAAAATAGATGTCATCTCTCATTCTCAATAATGCTACCGGATCTCAAAATATTGTGTTAAAGGTTATAGTCTTGGAATGCCAATGGGTGCTATCAGCAAACGCTTAAAACTGCAAGATTTGTATTTTATGTCATGCCTTTCACAACCTCAGGACCTCCCGAAGCTCTTTACAGCTAATGAAGTAATCATTGATGTGATATGGGAAATGTGGTGGGACACAGAAGTTCCCACAACAGCAATGTGATGATGTCCAGATAATTGGTTTTGGTGGTGTTAGTTGCGGGATAAATATTGGCCTGCCTCAGTGACTCCTGGCTGTGGGGAAAAAGGTAAACATCCATTCTTGGCCGGTAATACGTGACCTCCCTGTTGAACACAGTGTATGGGAGAACAGGATCCAGCACAGTTGTGGTACCCATTCAGAGTGCAATGCCCCCCCAACACTCCATGTTAAGACGGACACATGAAACACTTGGTCAAGTTACCTTCAGCTGTCAGAGCCTTCAAGAACAAAACAGAAAACTTAGCACCAAACATTTTACTTCATTCTGATGGCTTTGCAGTGTTCCCAATGATTCACATGTACTGTTCATCCGTCGTGAGTCTTCAGCATTGGAATACAGTCCAATTCAAGCAAGGCATTGTTAATTGCAATAGGGAATTGTAGGCCATCATTCGCTGATGTATGGCGCAATCTAGAACAAGAGATCACAGGTATCGATTGCGAGGCTGTGGATTCAAAAATGAGATGGGGAGTGTGGTGACCCACTGTAATTACATGTTGTATGCCTGGACACACCCCTGCTGCACCTGGCCCGAGACTCCTCCCTTTCCACCTGAGACTCCTCCCTTTCCACCTGAGCGAGGTCTAAAGGTGATGGTTCCTCCTCCTTGCCTCAGTCTGGGCCAGGTTAGCTACAAGGATGTGCTCCAGTTCTTTGCGATTAAAAGCCTGTTATTTCACTCACTCGCTGGAGTCCTCGTATCGTAATTGATAGTGCATCAGGGAGGAACTACTTCTTGCAGAAAGTGCTGAATTTGTGGAACTCGCTGCCCCATAGCGCGGTGAAGTCTGAATCGTTAAATGATTTCAAGAGGGAGATAGATATATTTCCAAAAAAAAGGGAAAGAGGGATATGGGAAACAGGTGGGGAGGTGGATCTGAGACCAGGGAGAGATCAGCCATGATCTGATTGAATGGCTGAATTTGCCTACTTCTGCTCCGAATTCCTATGTAAGGGCTGCTGCCACATGCTCCTTCCTGTGATGGCACATTTCCATGGCGATCTGAAGATATTTTTGTTTATTCTTTCATTATTTTGTCGCTGGCTGGGTCCAGCATTGGTTACCCATTCCTAATTGCCCATTTCAGAGGGCAGTAAAGGGTCAACCACATTGCTGTGGCTCTAGAGTCACATGTAGGCCAGACCAGGTCAGGACGGCAGATTTCCTTCCCTAAAGGACATTAGTGAACCAGATGGGATTTTACAACAATTGACAATGGTTTCCTGGTCATCGTTAGACTTTTAATTCCAGATTTTTTTTATTGAATTCAAATTTCACCATCTGCCATGGTGGGATTTGAACCCAGGGCCCCAGATCATTACCCTGGGTTTCCGGATTACTAGTCCAGCGACAATACCACTGCACCACTGCCTCCCCCAGATGTAGTTCTTTAAATTTCCGTGTTCCATTGTGAAGATCTTGGCACCTAGTTACATGCAGACTGTTCAAGGAGTCAATCAGACCTGATGCATCTCTGGCACAAGTCCTGGTCTCTTAGTTTTGGCCATCAGGTGGGTCTACCGGACCAGTCAAGCTCTCCATTCAGTGTATTCTTTGGTGACCATCACCCATTCTAATGAGGTAGCCTTGACATCATGGTTGAGGTTATTTAGCATTGCCATGATACTTTCTGAATTAGAATGTGGCAGTGCTTCTGTCTTGGGGACTCTATGCTCGCAATGAATCCTAAGAATCCCAAGAATCTTTCACAGCAGTGCATGTGAATGCACGGTAGCACAGTGGTTAGCACTGCTGCTTCACAGCGCCAGGGACCCGGGTTCGATTCCCAGCTTGGGTCACTGTCTGTGTGGAGTCTGCGTGTTCTCCCTTAGTCTGCGTGTGGGTTTCCTCCGGGTGCTCCGGTTTCCTCCCACATTCTGAAAGACATGCTGGTTAGGTGCATTGACCCGAACCAGTAACTTCATTGCAATGTTTGTGTAACATTAACACTGCAATGAAGTTACTGTGAAATTTCCCCCCTTGTGACAAATAAATAAGCATTAACTTTAATATGAAGTGAATTCAATCTGCGTTCCTGCTTCTCATTGTAATCTGGGTTTCAGCACCTTACAGCAGACTCATAATCCGCAGGCATTGTAGATTCTTTGTTGTGTGGTAGTTGAGAGTTTGGCGATTTTCCAGGTACTTGCCTGAAGCTTTCTAAATGCCACAGTGGCAACAATATGAGCTGATATGACCTCATCAAGCTTCATTTCACCTGAGACAGTTGAGTCGAGATAGCAGAATTTGTCTACGTTTTTCACTGTAGGCGCGGTGCTGCTTCAATCATTGGCACTGTCTCTCATTGGCCGATCGTGACGTCAGATTCCTCTGCTGCAGTTGAGAATAGAGTTCAATGTTCGGCAAAAACTGCATCACACGCAAACAAAATCCACAAGATGCACTGCAGGGACTCACCAAGGTTCCTTCGGCAGCATCTTCCAAACTCATGACCACTTCTTTCGAGAAGGACATGGGTAGCAGATACATGGGAATACCGCCACTGGCAAGTTCCACTTCAACTTACTTGCCATCCTGACTTGGAAATATATTCTGTTCCTTCACTGTCGTTGGGTGAAAGTCCTGGAACTCCCTCCCTAACAGCAGTGTGTGTGTGTGCCCCTACATTTCAGGAACTGCAGCAGTGCAAGAAGGCAGCTCACCACCACCTTCTCAAGGGCAACTTGGGATGGGCAATAAATGCTGGCCAGCCAGCGATGCCCACATCCTGCAAAATAAATAATGAAAAAAACAGGAGCTCATGTTTCAGAACAAGTTTCACTTTGTGATAAGTTGATGGTGGGGAGGTAGAAAGTTTGCAAACTTGGAGGTGTTGAATTTTGAAATCGACTGAGATCTAATCAGTGCCTAATCTAAAGGATTTATTTCTTTTCTGGTCATCAGAGGTTTCCACAGTTCAAATTAGACTGAAACTCTCCATCAGCCAGAAACAGCTCCTGAAATTGAGTAAACAAACCTTCTTTTTCTCTGATTTCAATGCAGTGAGTGACAGGGTAGGAGCTCCTGGTCACTGGTCACTGCAAGACCCCAGTGTTGCACATGATAACTCATCGAGAGACTCCACTCCCCTCCTGTGCAGCATCCCCATCTCTCCAGTCTTTTCCTGTGTTCCTAACCAAGCAAGCTTGCAGGCTTCCTGCTCACAAACAATGTGTGCAGTGTCACTCTCACATCTGGCTGCCTCTTCGGTTACCTCTTTGTGCCTTCTCTTCCCCTCCCCCCTTCTTCGCTTTCATGTATGAGGCACGCTGATGAAGGATAAAAATCTGTTGTTTTTTCTGGGTTGGAGGAAGGGGGGCAGAGAGGTATCCTGGACCCACACTTTGGACTCCTCTGCCTGATCCTATCTTAATTGTTTTCCTCCATTTGCCAGCCTCTGACTACTTTTCGACTATGTGGTACATTAACATGTTAAATGCATGATATTAATGTAATGTTTTCTTTTTACCTTAATAGGAGGAGGATCTAGAGAGAGAGAATTAGAGGACCTGTATCACTCACACTTTTCACAACCTCTGAACATAACAAAGCACTGTAATGTGACAGCCAATTTGCCCAGAGTAAGGCCCCCATAATAGCAATGAAAGACCTGGCTTTGGTGGATTGAATGAAGGATAAATGTTGTTGAGGACATTGGGACAACTGGTCTGCTCTTCTTCGAATAATGCCCTGGGATTTTCTATCCCCACCTAAGGGGACAGTTCATGGCATCATAGAATCATAGAATCCCTACAGTGCAGAAGGAGGCCATTCGGCCCATCGAGCCTGCACCGACAACGATTCCATCCAGGCTCTATCCCTGTAACACCATATATTGACCCTGCTAATCCCCCTGACACGAATGGACAATTTATCATGGCCAATCCACTACACTCGCACATCTTTGGGGTTTGGGAGGGAACCAGAGCACCCGGAAGAAACCCACGCAGACACGGGGAGAATGTGCAAACTCCACACAGACAGTGACCCAAGACCGGAATTGAATCTGGGTCCCTGGCATTGTGAGGCAACAGTGCTAACCATTGTGCCACCATGCCGCCATGGTACCTCCATTTAATACATCATCTAACAAGATGGCACTGCCAAGATTGTAAGATTCCCTCAGACCCCACTGGTGTGTCAGCCCAGATAATGTGCCCTGACCCTGCCGTGGGGTTTCATATAACCTTATGATTCAGAGAGTGCTGCAGACTGACCCAAGGCGGACATAGAGGGATGGCGCAGACTCAGTTCTATAGCAGGGCTCACTATGTAGCATGTGTTGTCCACTGAATTTATATGAACAACGTGCTTGGTACATGGTAAACTTTAAACACAGATACATTGAGATGTGGCTGCAATTGATTTTAAGCTCTTCACTTATTCAGCTGATGTCCTTGCTATAGAGGGAGCACAGCGAAGGTTTACCAGGCTGATTCCTGGGATGACAGGTCTGTTATATGAGGAGAGACTAAGTCAGTTAGGAAGATATTCACTGGAGTTTGGAAAAGTGAGCGAGGATCTCACAGAAACTTATCAAATTCTAACAGATTTGACAAGGTAGATTCAGAAAGGTTGTTCCCGATGGTGGGGGAGTCCAGAACTAGAGGTCATAGTTTGAGAATAAGGGGTAAACCTTTTAGGACTGAGGTGAGGAGAAATGTCTTCACCCAGAGGGTGGTGAATGTGTGGAATTCATGGTCACAGAAAGTAGTTGAGGCCAAAACATTGTGTGATTTCAAGAAGAAATTAGATATAGCACTTGGGGCTAAAGGGATCAAGGGATATGGGTTGGGAGGGGATGAGGATATTGAATTTGATGATCAACCATGATCATAATGAACGGTGAAGCAGGCTCGAAGGGCCGAATATCCCATGTCTGCATCTATTTTCTATAACTGCATCACTTGGTGTTGTGTTAATCTATCCAGATTTGAATGTTCTACTGATGTCCAACAGGACTATGGCGTAATGATGGCCTGAAGAGAGGATATTCAAAATTAGGAATCGTACCTGCTAGCACTTGAGCTCCAATGCAGTACTGAGGGAGCAGTCCATTGTTGGAGCTGAGGCCCCATTTGCCTATTCTATTGATTCGGACAGTCGTTGATGATTTTACACTACTTATCCAAGCAATAGAGAAGGTTTACCCAGCATTGGAAATCTGGGATTCTCTTCCCCAAAATGCTGATCAATTATAATTTTCAAGACTAAGACTGATAAGCTTTTGTTGACTCAACATTTCAGGGGATATGATTGACAGGAAGATAAATACAGTTAAGTACAGATCAGCCATGGCCTATCTGAAGAGTGTGGACCAGGCTCAAGTGAATGAATGGCCGATTCCTGCTCCAATATCTGGGAGATTCCTCCTCAATCAAAAACCCAGTAACAGATTAGTCTCTGGGACCCTTGTGGGACATGACTGGTGTAGAAAGGCTGACAGGTTAACAGTGATTGTCATCCAAGGATTGGAACATTGTGGGATGTGCATTGAAAGGATTTACTGATGTGATAAGGTACTTTTCTAAATGCAGGTGTCACAGCTAGTGTGGGAGAGGAGAACTGAACTCAGCAGGGGATTGGCCAAGGGGCCAGGAAAATTAGCAGCACCTTCACTGTAGACTGGCTGTTTCTGCACTGTTGGGGAGCACTTCAGCGGTCACGGGCATTCGGCCTCTGATATTCGGGTAAGCGTTCTCCAAGGCGGCCTTCGCGACACACGACGACGCAGAGTCGCTGAGCAGAAACTGATAGCCAAGTTCCGCACACACGAGGACGGCCTCAACCGGGATATTGGGTTCATGTCACACTATCTGTAACCCCCACAGAGTTTCACTGGCTGTCTTGTCTGGAGACAATACACATCTTTTTAGCCTGTCTTGATGCTCTCTCCACTCACATTGTTTTGTTTCTTAAAGACTTGATTAGTTGTAAGTATTCGCATTCCAACCATTATTCATGTAAATTGAGTCTGTGTCTTTATATGCTCTGTTTGTGAACAGAATTCCCACTCACCTGAAGAAGGGGCTTGCAGCTCCGAAAGCTTGTGTGGCTTTTGCTACCAAATAAACCTGTTGGACTTTAACCTGGTGTTGTTAAACTTCTTACTGTGTTTCTGCATATACATGAAATAGACAGCACAGACAGGAGGTGGATGTTTTACTATATCTATCAACAGGACACAGCTGAATGTCCTTGCTAATAGCACCAAAACTGTAATTAAGACATGATTAAGTGACCATTGTCTGAACAGACATTCTATCTGTCCACCACTAAAGATTATGACATTACCAATGGGAGGCAATTAAACAGCTATTGTCTCGGGCTTACCTCTTTCTATCATATGTAAATAATTTACCGGTCTGCGTGATGAGAAACAATTATCTTTACTGGAAGTTGTGCCCTATAAAAAGGCTGACTGAATTCTCCAGTTCTCTCCTTATCAATAAGATAAGGTAATAAAGGATCCATCACTCGCAAAGGCTGTGTCCGAATATCTTCCGAGCTCTGACACTACTCCTGTCTCAGCTGCAATCTTGTGAGGGAAAGAAGATGGCACAGATTCCCAAAGCCAACATCCAATGTCGAAATGGTTGCAAATCTCTGTATTAAAATAATCACATGGAGGTATTGCTTTCCTGTTGCCATGGTACTGCGGAACCTAGCCCAGTGCACATTCCACTGCTCCTGAAGCTTCAACCAATCAAATGCACAAATGCAACACAAGATAACTGCATAAGGGGCAGCATGGTAGCACAATGGTTAGCACTGCTGGCTCACAGCACCAGGGACCCGGGTTCAATTCCGGCCTTGGGTCACTGTCTGTGCGGACTTTCCATGTTCTCCCCTTGTCTGCATGGGTTTCCTCCGGGTGCTCCAATTTCCTCCCACAGCCCAAAAATGCGCAGGTTAGGTATTGTCCATGCTAAATTGCCCCTTAGTGTCAGGGGAATTAGCAGGGTAAATATGTGGGGTCATGGGGATAGGGCCTTTGTAGAATTGTTGTCAGTGAAGGTGCGATGGGCTGAATGGCCTCCTTCTGCACTGCTGGGATTCTATAAAGAATCACCTGTAACTATAATGAAGGTTCCGAGAGACTGCCACTTTGCACAGTTACATCCTCTTGTGTTGTATAAGCAATTTACTAAGAAAGCTCACCCAGGTTAATGTAAGCATTCATCCATGTTCAGCTGCGGTAACTGTTCTTAAGGGAATTATGGACCAGTCAGCCTAACATCTGTCATCAGGATATAGTCAGAGTCTATAATTAAGCGTGAGTGTAACACCTTGCACATTTTCAGATCAGAGAGAGTCAGCTTGGGTCTGTAATGGGTAGGTCCAGCCTGATGGACCTCAGTAAATGTTTGAAGACGTGACTAAAGTTGGAAGAGGGGCGTTATTTCTATGGAGTTCCAAAAGGCAGATTATAGATTAGTTAAAGTTATAGCTTATGAAATGGAAGGCAAATTGATGACCTGGTTCGGAGATCAGTTGATTGGCAGGCGACAGAGAATAGGGATAATGGGCAGGTTCTCTAATTAGCAGGAAGTGGCTCGTAGAAGCCCACAGGGATCTGATGTGGGACCTCAACTCTTCACCATATTTACTAATGAGCTAAATGATGAGATAGAAAGCCACATAACCAAATTCGTTGATGACAAAAAGGTAGGCGGCATCATAAATAGTGTAGATGGAGACGCATAATTATGAAAGGTTATTAATAGATTACATGAATGGGTGAAACTGTGGAAAATGGACAGGACAGGAAAATTCCCCCCATAGAGTCCCTAAAATGGGAATAGAGGGATACAAACAAATGGTCTAGTTGGGCACATGAGCAGCGCAGGCTTGGAGGGCCGAAGGGCCTGTTCCTGTGCTGTATTGTTCTTTGTATTCTTTGTATTTTGTAGAAGATGCCTGCAAGTCTGCACCAACTCTCTGACAGAGTATCTTGCCCTCTCCCCCACCCGATCCCAGTAACCTCACACATTTACCATAGATAATCCATCCAACCTACACATCTTGGGGCACTAAAGGGCAATTGAGCACTGCCAATCCACCTAACCTGCACATCTTTGGATTGTGCAAGGAAACCGGAGCACCTGGAGGAAATGCAGACAAGGGGAGAACGTACAAACTCCACACAGACAGTCACCCAAGGCCGGAATTGAACTCTGGTCCCTGGAGCTGTGAGGCAGCAGTGCTGACCACTTTGCCACTGTGCCATCAATCTAGGAAAATGTAGGAACCTAGATTGGAACCTAGAACAGAACAGAGTACTTTATAAATGGTAAAAAGCTGGAAACAGTGGAGGTCCAAAGAAATTTGGAGATCCGTGTGCATAGATCATTAAAATGTCATGAACAGATAGAGAAAATAATCAGAAAGGTTATTGGAATGGTAATCTCTATATCTAGAGGACTAGAGTACAAGAAAGTAGAAGTTACACATCCGCCAGCCAAAGCCCTGGTTAGACCCTGAGTGGTGCAAGCAGTTCTAGGCAATCCACCTCTGGAAGGTGCATTGGAGGGAGTGCATCATAGCTTTACCTGAATGATACCGAGACACTGAGGATTCAATTAGGAGTAAAAATTACACAAACTCGGGTTGTAGTCCTTGGGATTTGGAAGATTCTGGGCAATTTCATTGAAGCTTTCAAGAATTAAGAGGAATTGACAGGGTAAATCGAGAGAAACTATTATTCTTGGTGAGGGAGATTAGGACCATGGGACAGAGTCTTGAAAAAGGACCAGGCCTTTTACGATTGTGTGCACAATATTTCCTAATTTCAAAGGCTGATGGAAGTCTGCAACTCTTTTCCACAAATGATAATTAATGGTAGATAGAATGTTAATTTTACTTCTGAGGTCTGGGATCTTTGTCAACCAAAGGTATCAAGGGATATGGGGCCAAGGCGGGTCTGAAGAATTAGATTACAGATCAGGTATGATCTAATTGAATGGCAGAACTTGCTCAAGGGGCTAAATGGCCTCCTCCTGTTCCTTTGCAACAATCATTTTTCTTTTTTTGAAACGAAATATCATTTAGAAATAGTAAAAGTGATCATAAAATTCAGCATGCCTGACGCATTTGGATCTCAACCCCATCTACCCACTTTCTTGCCAAATACTTCGATCCCTTCTCTCTTCTGAAACACATTCAATTGCCTCTTACAGTCTCTCCCACCGTTGACCCCAATGGCTTTGTCGATTGACCCATTGCACACACCTATTCCCTTTGAGTGAGATTGAGTGGCCTCCATCTTTAACATTCAGCTCACGTCCCCTTTGAAGTTAATTCTCCCCATAATGAACCATTCTACTTGATCAAAGTGGTTTGTTTACGCATGCATTCTCTATCCTCTTTCCTGGTGTCATAACATTCTATTTTTCCACATGATATCCCAGGATTTTACAGTTATTCTGAGGATCACTTTTATAACACACTTTGTGGATCCATTTTTACCTTAACCATTAACATACTGAAACTGGGTGTTTAAATATTTGATTTGGAAACCTTGTAGATGCCGGTAAGGCTTTTATTACAGGAAGGCTCCACAAGTCTCTATGGACCAAAGTTATGAGGGCTTTCTTCCAACTCTGTGGTCAGTTAGTGAATGAAATAATTGTATTGGTCGTCTGACCAGGGGAAATATCATAAATAATTCATTGCAAGCTTGAAATCTTCAAAATAAGTTAACTTAAAACTCTCAATTTACTCAAGAAAACCAGAAGAAACACCTTAACCTTTCTTCTTAAATGAAGTTCCTGATAAACTGGCCCAGTTCTGTGCTCTGACAATAGTCCATGGGGTTTGATTTTCAGGAGATAATGGATAGAATCACAGAAAGTGACTCTCAGAACAACTGTAAAAGTCCTGGGTTCTTAGGTGAAAAAATGAAATGTGACATTGCTTCGTCATTGTAATCTAGTGTCTGCAGGTAATCTTAGCAATGTTTTTTTTATTCATTCATGGGACATGGGCATCACTGGCTGGCCACCATTTATTGCCCATCCCTAGTTGCCCGAGGGCAGTTGAGAGTCAACCACATTGTTGTGGCTCTGGAGTCACATGTAGGCCAGATCGGGTAAGGACGGCAGATTTCCTCCCCTAAAGGACATTACTGAACCAGATGGGTTTTTCCAATAATCAACAATGGTTTAATGGTCATCAGTAGATACTTAATTTCAGGTATTTTGTATTAAATTCAAATTCCACCAACTGCTGTGGCGGGATTTGAACCCAAGTCCCCAGAACATTAGCTGAGTTTCTGGATTAATAGTCTAGCGATAATACCACTAGGCCATTGCCTCCCCATGGTGATCTTCAGGTTAATGTTTTTAGAACAGTAGGTGGTATTGGCGGAGCAGAGGCTGATAATAAACTGGAACATCCTGCAGTCATTTTTCTGGTAGAAGGCGTGGTGGTAAACTGGCACCATCTGTAAACTGATGTGTAATGTTTCAAAGTGGAATTCGTACACTAATCTATAATCTTCCTCACTGCTTATAGAGGAATAGTGAGAGCTAATAGTGGGAGCTTTCCCTGGCGTCATTCTTCTATCCTCCACCCATTAATACAGATTGAATTCCTGTAAGAGTTTCCCTTGCGATAATTATTTCACTAACTAAAGCTGGGCCTTCTCTGTCAGGACTATGCAAAGAACAAATGATTGTTTAAGTTAAATTTGCCGATTAATGCTTATTTGCACACTCATAAGAGTTGGGGACAAGTAGGGTTGCCAACCATAATTCAATGTATTGCTGAAGGTTGATCACATGACTTACCCCCGTGCTCCTCATTAGTCGGCCAACACATCCACCCTTGTGACTCACTACCTTGCTACACCAATTGGAAAGCAAAAAGACTCCTTATCCAATTGGATGACGGTTGACTGTCAGCTAAACAGCCTTCCTCCCCCCAGCCTCTCCCAGTTTTCAGTGTTTTTATATCTGGTAAAGAGAAATGTTCAAAGAGAATGACAGAAAAGGGTTTTTTTTATGTCCTGATAATTTTCCTTCAGAATTCCACACAACAGAGTCCTGGAGATTAATCTTCAATTCCTGGGAACTCCAGGCTCATCCTGGAGAGTTAGCAACTCTAGATCATAGGTTTGGATAATAAATTTGCAATTTTTTAATCTAGGTGTATGAGCATGTGCATGTGTGTGTATATTGCGTGTGTTGTGCACGTGTGTATTTGTGTGTATGTGCTGTGTGTGTGTGCATTGTGTGTGTTTGTGTGTGTGTGCTGTGTGCATCTGTGTGTGAATTTGTGTGTGTTTGTGTGTGTTGTGTGTATGGGTGCGTTTGTGTGTGTGTGCGCTGTGTGCATTTGTGCTGTGTGTATGCGTGTATGTGCTGTGTCCTATGTGCGTGTGCTTGTGCATGTGTACTGTGTGTACGTGTGTGCATATGTGCTATGTGCATGTGTGCTGTTTGCATTTGTGTGCTGTGTGTGTGTGTGTGCGCGCAGGAGTGTTTGTGTGTATGTGTTGTGTATATGTGTGTGTGTGCATTGTGCACACACGTACATAACCCTAATTTATCAAGGAGATGTTTTAAAATGCTTGTGAGAAGTAAAGGACAGTGCGCACGAAGGAAACATTACGCATATTACATCAGACGTGTCAAAACGATTCTCTCACATTTTAGCAGCAATATTAAAAAATACCCAGCAACTGCTTCCCCATGTGTTTGAATCTTCCTTTACTGTCTGTATCTCTCTATTGTAATGGTGGTAAGGCCCCATTCTGCAGTGACTATTACGTGGACAAGGATGTTATTGTTGCTTTGCAGAGCTCCTGTCAGCCAGTGTGGGTATTGTGACTGATGGCTTCCCCATATGTTGTCCTCGGTGTGGTTGCGCTGCTGATGAACTCTTTTATCAAGTTCTAACTGCATTTACGTTCAAAGGAAAAGTCAGGAAGCCGGTTTTGTTTTCTTTGGGGGGACGGGGAGCGGGGAAAGGAGATACCTTGTGGTGGCCAAACCGAATATTACATGGGGAATTGATGAGCTAATCACTACAGTTAATGATTGAAACCCCAGAGGACAGAAGGTGGAGTTTGGACATCAGAAATGAGAAGGCCAGTGAGGTAAAAGTTTTGCACGTAAAGCGTCATCAGGACATGGAGGGAGTTAGCAGGGAAGTACCTGGAGGAAAAGTGTGGGAATGGGTAGGGGAGAAGATTGACGGGGGCGATTCTCCCAGCCCGTTGCCCTGCTAGAGCAGGGCAACGGGGCAGGAGACATCAACGGAGGCCATTTTGCAGGCTCCCCACTGGGTGCCACGACCTCCACACATCTCCAAGGCCCAGATTTCTGGAGTTGTCAGCTCCGTGCCAGCAATCAGCTCGGAGCTGATTTAAAATTAAGGTCAGCATTTTAATATCATTAGCGGGCCCGGGACTGAATTCTCCGGGCTTACTAGTCTCTCTCTCCCGCTCCCCCGCCCCCCCGCCAGGACTGGTTCACTCCAGCAGCATTTACAATTGCTCCCCACTCACGGCAAGCTGGCAGCCCAACCCTGCTGGAGTGAAGAGGGGCCATGGAGGCCCCCCAGGAGGTCAGGGGTAAGGGGGTGCCCTCTGGGCATTGTCAACCTGGCACTGCCAGCCTGGCCCCTTGGCACCGCCAAGGGGCAAACTGGCAATGCCCAAGAGGCACCATGGCACTGCCCACCGGGCATTGAGCAGTGCCAAGGGGGTGGGGCCTATTGGAGGCGGGGCCTATGGGGGAGATCTGAGGGGATGGGGTTCCCGCTGCCACTCTGCAGTCGGGATCAGTGGCAGAGGGAGAGAAGGGGCTGATTGGGGCTGGCCATCAGGGTGGGGGGCTGCTGAGGAGGAGGGGGGGGGGCGTGTCGGAATTGCTGGGTGGGGGGGGGCGCGTTGGGGTGGTCGGGGCAATCAGACATCGGAGCTGGCGGAGGGGAAATTGGGAGATGTCTGGGAGGCAAGCGATTGGGGGGGTGGGGGATTGCACGGTCAGCAATTTGAGGTCGCGGGGCTGGCCAGCGATCGGGAGACCGGCAGTGTGGGGCTACTGTGCATGTGCCAATCTCTGCTCATGCGCTGTGGCCCGCTTAGTGCTATGCTGCCGGCCTCTCCAGCGGGAATAGGCCCCGCTCACTGATTTTCAGTGTAAATCTTCCTGAGTCTCTCTGTGATACACAACCTGTTTAATCAAAAGATCAAGCTTAGGCCTATGTTTGTCTGAACCATCACTGGAAAACTGTTGACTAAAATACGTAACAACACAGAGGCAACCTGGAATCTCCATTCACCTGCTGTATCGAACCATAGAATCCCTACAGTGCAGAAGGAGGCTATTCGGCCCATCAGGTTCGCACTGACTCTCCAAAAGAGCATCTTACCCAGGCCTACCCCCTCCACCCTATAGCCGTAACCCTGGGCATTTACTATGGTCAATCCGCTTAACGTACACATCTTTAGACTGTGGGAGGAAGCTGGAGCACCCAGAGTAAGACCACACATGAGGCTAGCTGTACTGTCCTCGTCCACTCATGTATTCTCACCATCTCCAAATGAAGGCGCATCAGAGTACAATACTGAGGTAGGACACGAGAGGTTGGTCTGATCCATTAGAAATCCTACCAAATGGAAGTGAGTTGTTCTGAATGTCCTTAGTGCTGAACCAGTTTGTACTATTTGATTGGGTCTAGTTTCTCCACTTACCATTTAGGATGGAGGTGAGGAGACATTTCTTCACTCAAAGAGTGGTGAGCCTGTGCAATTCATTGCCTCAGGAAGTAGTTGATGCCAAAACATTGAATGTATTCAAACGGTGTCTAGACTTGGGGCAAATGGGATCAAAGGTAATGGGGAGAAAGCAGGATTAGGCTAGTCAGCCATGATCGTGATGAATGGTGGAGCAGGCTCGAAGGGCCGAATGGCCTCCTCCTGCTCCTATCTTCTATGTGTACTTGTTTCCCAGGTCCCTGCATGGTTCTCGGGATGACAAGGTACCCAGGTACCTCGCTCCAAGGTGACCATCCATTATGCCACACCACCAGTCAAAGCACAAAACAGACCAGGATACCTCATCCTTCCAGTTTCTCCCCACCCCCTCACCCCCGTTCTCAGCAGCCAGCGAGCAGCCCCAATAATGTAAGGTACCAATAACCCACCAAGGTATCAACTGTGGTGCCGTTTCTTCATTTTGTGTTTAAACCCGGGGGATTTTTCACAGTCAGACGACAGGGAATAAACTCAGTGGGAGAGTTTAACACTCCAGTGTTTAACACTGCAATGGAGAGTGTAGAAAGAAGCAGGATGGAAAGGGTTAATCAGAATCCAGCCACATATACCCTTTCAAGAGGATAGTAATTAAACAGACCGGATACAGGAACTGCCGACAAGTAGTTTGGGTTTCAGCATTTTATGGAGTTAATGTAAAATGCACATGTATTAGGGACGCACTTAAGCCCAAATAACTGTATTTATTTGCTTGAGGTAATTACAAAGCCTGCTGTTGTTTCCTGCTCTCTGCCTTCTTTCCCCTTAGCTGTTGTGTGATATCCACAGGACGAGGCAGTCAGCCTTATGTCCCCCATGCTGCACCCACCAGCTCGTGAAAGCTCGAATAGGAGGAGAAACCCAGTTGAAATTGTATCTTCACCTTCTTTATTCAGAATGTCTTAAACAGGGCTGTGATACATCGCTTGTGTATCAATGTTGTAGCTGGAGAAGAATCCCCGGTGACGTGTTATTTTAGGCTATTCTCCATTTTTTATTCATCTGTGGGACATGAGCGACGCAGGCTGGTCAGCATTTATAGCCCATCCCTAATTACCCTTGAACTGAGTGACTGGCTAGGCCATTTCAGAGGGCAGTTGAGAGGCAACCACATCACTGTGGCTCTGCAGTCACATGTAGGCCAGACCAAGTAAAGACAGCAGATTTCCTTCCTTGAAAGACATTATTGAACCAGATGTGCTTTTCTGACAATCAACAATGGTCATCAGTGGATTCTTAATTCCAGATTTTTTTAATCGAATTCAAATTCCATCATCTGCCGTGGTGGGATTCGAACCAGGGTCCCCAGAACATTAGCTGAGTTTCTGGATTAATAGCCTAGCAATGATACCACTAGGCCATCACCTCCCCAATTTCGTCCTATTGTTATATATCAGGACTTGTCGTAGCTGCAACTACAATGGAGAAGCTGATAATGCCTTGTTCCTAGACTACCCTATCCTCACTGCTTCTTTCTCAGGATCTTGAAATTGTACACCTACTCCTTTCCCTCAGTGTACCCTCCCTACCACAAGCAGCAAATTCCTATTCCATAATCACTGCTTTATGATTCCCCTCAGTACCTCTCCTATGTTTCCAAGACTTGGTCCTATCCGCACTAGGCTTTGTTTGTTCAATAAAAGGTTAGAGGGGCTCTTTCCAATTATTGAATTGATTTCAAACTAAGCCATCTAATTTACATGGGTGCCCAGGATCCCAGCTAATATGTTAGTCATTGTGCTTCAACTCAAACTAGTGCAAAATTCTCGAGCCTAATTCTGCTCTAGCCCTTATGCCATGGGTCACACCACATGATTCTACATGCATGGCATGTCCAATACTTAAATAATTCCATTCAACAGCCCGATTGCATATTCTTATTAAGCTGAATCCCTGTCGTTTGGTTAAGAAATCTTTTGGTTTAAACACAAAATGAAGATAGTGGAGCCAATATTGACACAGGTTAATGAATCGTAGATTAGCACAGTCCTTGTGTCAAGGATAGTCGCTGAATTGAAGTCGGTGGTACAATGGTTAGCATTGCTGCCTCACAGCGCCAGGGACATGGGTTCGATTCCTGGCTTGGGTCACTGTCTGTGTGGAGTCTGCACATTCTCCCCATGTCTGCGTGGGTTTCCTCCGGGTGCTCCAGTTTCCTCCCACAATTCACAGATGTGTGGGTTAAGTGGATTGGTCATGCTAAATTGCTCCTTAGTGTTAGGGGGATTAGCTAGAGTAAATACATGGGGTTATGGGGATAGAGCCTGGGTGGGACTGTGTTCACTGCAGACTCTATGGGCTGGATGGCCTCCTTCTGCACTGTAGGATTCGATTCTATGAATGTTTTCACATGAAGAATATGTACTTCCCCCATCAGGAACAAGACACTATTCAGCTCTTGAGCTGGTTGCTCTGTACTTATTCTATCCTATCTTGGCTCTGTATCCATTAATACACCTGGCCAGCAAAAATCAATCGATCACAGGCAGGAAGTGATTGACTGATCCATCCTTCCACCACTGCTTGCAGGAGAAAGGTCCCACCTTTGTGGGAAAATGTGAGCTTGTCCATTTTGGCAGGGAAGAATGGAAAATTTAAATAGAGTGAGATTACAGAACCCAGTGTTAGAGAGGGATCTGGGTGTCCTGGTACATGAGTCACGAAAAGTTAGTATGCAGGTACAGCAAATGAAATGTTGGTGTTTATTGCAAAGGGGAATGGAATATAATAGTAGAGGTGTCTTGATGAGACCTCATCTGGAATGCTGCGTACAGTTTTGGTCCATTTATTTGAAAAATAATATAACTACATTAGGGTGTCCAGAACTAGGGGTCGTAGTTTGAGGAAAAGAGGTAAACTTTTAGGACTGAGGTGAGGAGAAATTTCTTCAGCCAGAGGGTGGTGAATGTGGGGAATTCACTCCCACAGAAAATAGTTGAAATCAAAACGTTGTGTGATTTCAAGGAGAAATTAGATATAGCCTTTGGAGGTAAAGTGATCAAGGGATATGGGTGGAAGTCAGGATATTGAATTTTATGATCAGCTAGGATCATAATGAATGACAGAGCAGGCTCAAAGGGCTGAATGGCCTACTCCTGCTTCTAGTTTCTATGTTTAAGTTATTCAGAAAAAGTTCACTCAACATATTCCTGGGAAGGGCTTATCCTATGAAGAAAGATTGAATAAGTTGGGTCTGTACAAATTGGAGTTTAGAAGGATAAGAGGTGATCTTATTGAAACATGTAAGTTTCTGATGGGACTTTACCGGATAGAGGCAAGGAGGGGTTTTCCACTAGAACTAGGGTAGACATTTTAAGGATAAGGTGGCTTCCTTTTAAGACTGAGATAAGGAGAATTGCTTTTTCTCAGAGGGTCATTAACCTCTGGAATTCTTTTCCCCAGAGAGCAGTGGTGGCTGGTTCATTGAATTTATTATCAATGCTGAATTAGATAGATTTTAGATGGAGAGGGGAGTTAAGGGGTCTAGGGTACAGAAAGGAAAAGTTAAAGTTAATTTATTTGTCACAAGCAAGGCTTACATTTACACTGCAATTAAGTTACTGTGAAATTCCCCTAGTCGCCACAGTCCGGCAATGGAGTCGAGACCACATCAGATAAACCACCATCTTAGTGAAACAGGCTTGATGGGCTGAATGGCCTACTCTTGCCCCAAAGTCCAATGTTCCTCTTGCTAGCTTGAATCTGATATTAAGGTTATATCTTTTTATCCCGACCAATGGAAAATGTTTCTTTTGATCTATCTTATCAAATTCTAAAACCCTCATTCAAATCACTTCTTAATCTTCTCTCTGCCAGGAAGTACAAACCTAATTTATATAATCTATCCTCATAATGTAATGCTTGGAGCCTTCACAAACATCACAAAGATTATTATTTGTGGTAATTAAGGCCTTTACGGAACACAAGGTATAAAAAGAGCAGCAACACTGTTTGAAGTCAAATAAACGGCCATCAATCACAATCCTTAACTCTGAGCTTTCTGTTCAACCATCGCTCAGTGATTCTGTGTACTCAGAAACATCTATTGTGGGCCAATCGATCTCATCAGCCTGTTTAGCATCTCATTCACACATGCATTGTTTAATTTTTCCAAAGCTCTGAGCTAAAGGACAAATCCTGTGTGAGTGATGACGCCGTGATGTGAGGCAGAGGAGCGAATATCGAGGAGGAGGGGGGGGGATGTAGATGGGGGGTGTTCGGTATTAGTCAGCCTGTAGGGTAGGGTTCTGGATTGATAAACTGGAAACACCAGCCACAATTCCATGAAAATGTGTTACCCACACTCCCAGAATAAGGGCAGGGAAGTAGAACCCCTAAAGGACAGATGGAGGCCATTTGGCCCATCAAGTCTGTACCAACCACAATCCCAACCAGGCCCTATTCCCGTAACCCCACACATTTACCCTGCTAATCCCCCTGACACTAGGGTCAATTTAGCATAGCCAATCCACATAACCCGCACATCTTTGGAGTGTGGGAGGAAACCAGAGCACCCGGAGGAAACTCACGGGGAGAATGTAGTAATTCCACACAGACAGTGACCCGAGGCGGGATTTGAACCCGAGTCCCTGGTGCTGTGAGGCAGCAGTGCTAACCATTGTGCCGCCCTTGATCTGAGCACCAGTCCTTAGTATCATGCTATGAAAGTGGCAGGTCTTCTGATGACTCTATCATACTTCATCCTAATCTCTGTGTAGGAAGGTACAAGTTACTTGTTTTAAAATTCATTCATGGGATGTGGGTGTCACTGGCTAAGACAGCATTTATTACCCATCAATAATTGCCCTCTAGAAGGTGGTGGTGAACTGTTTTATTGAACTGCTGCAGTCCATGTAGTGTAGGTACACCCGCAGTGCTTATAGGGAAGGAATTTTAGTTTGATCCAGTGACGGTAATATATTTCCAAGTCAGGATAGTGAGTGGCTTGGAGGAGAACCTGGTGGTGTTCCTATGTGTCTGCTGCCGTTGTCCTTCTGGATGGTAACTGTTGTGGATTTGGAAGGTGGTGTCTAAGGAGCCTTAGTGAGTTTCTGCAGTACATCTTGTAGATGGTACACATGGCTGCCATTGTGTGTCAGTGGTGAAGGGAGTGAATATTTGTGGAAGGGGTACCAGTCAAGCATGCAGCTTTGTCCTGGATGGTGTCAAGCTTCTTATATATGGTTGAAGCTGCAAGTGGAGGGTGTTCCATTACACTCCAGACTTGTGCCTTACAGATGGTGGACAGGCTTTGGGGTGTCAGGAGGTGAGTTACTTTCTCCATGGAGTAAGATAGAGGGTTACAGGTAAGCCTAGTAATCGCTAAGGTAGGGACATGTTCGGCACAGCTTTGTGGGCTGAAGGGCCTGTATTGTGCTGTAGTTTTTCTATGTTCTAGCCTGTTACATGCTCATGGAGCCACAGTATTTATGTGGCTGGTCCAATTCAGTTTCTAGTTAATGGTAATGCCCCAGAATATTGATAATGCGGGATTCAGCAATGGTAATGCCAAGGAACAATGGTTAGATTCTCTTATGTTGGAAATGGTCGTTGCTCAGCACTTGTGTGGTGCAAATGTTACTTGCCACTTGTCAGCTCAAGCCTGAACATTGTCCTATATCCAGTTTCGGCAAGAAGGACATGATGCAACCTCTATTGATAACACTGGATTGTTGGCGGTGCAGGCTCGATGGGCCAAATAGCTTCCTTCTGCACTTCAGGGATTCTATGAATTGTTTAAGCAAATGAAAAATTAATTTAGTCAAATGTTCACTAATCATCATTCTGTACTGCCAGCTTCCAATGTTTTCTAACACTGGCCTCAATATAAAGTAAACCTGTATCTACACCCAGGCCCTATCCCTATAACCCCATGTATTTACCCTGCTAGTGCCCCTGACACTGAGGGATAATTTAGCATGGCCAATCCACTTAACCCTCACATCTTTGGAGTGTGGGAGGAAACCGGAGCACCCGGAGGAAACCCACGCAGACACGGGGAGAACGTACAAACTCCACACAGACAGTCACCCAAGGCCGGAATTGAACCTGGATCCCTGGCGCTGTGAGACAGCAGTGATGACCATTGTGCCACCGTGCCGCCCAGCGCTTGAACTTTAACCAGAAGAAAAATAATTGAAATCAAATTTTGATTTAAATGAGAGGTTGTTCAGAAGGGTTGGGGTAAGGCACACTGCAGAATAAGGGACCATGGTGGTACTGATACAGAATGGCGGCTAGTGGAAAGTCATGGCTTTGATGATGATAGACCAGCCTTCCGTCGTTGGGAGGATTGAATTCGACGGGAAATACATGGGAAAACTGGGATCGAGGAAGATATGTAGAGAGACTCTAGCGTAGAGATTTGCATTCTAATTAGTATTCTGTAACTTGATTTCTGTGTCTGTGCACTGTTGGAGAACAGGGACCACTCCATCTGACGAAGGAGCTGTGCTCCGAAAGCTTATGGTATTTGCTACCAAATAAACCTGTTGGACTTTAACCTGGTGTTGTGAGACTTCTTACTGTGCTTACCCCAGTCCAACGCCGGCATCTCCACATCATGAAAGACTCTTACACAGTCAGGGTTGTTATTATACGGTGACTGAATAAGTTTAATTCCCCTTCTGTGAACAGTTATTGAAGAATTGCTGTTATGTTATAGCTCGGTTGTTTATAATTAGGCCCATTGATTTCCAAGAACGTGGGAGCATAAGAAAGAGGATGAGGCCATTCAGCCCTTCGAGCCTACTCCATCATTCAGTATGATTATCTCGACCGTACTTTCCCACACTATCCCCATATTCTTTGATATTCTTAATGTCGGAGCCTGTTAATCTCTGTCTTTAATGCACTCAACCACTGAGCACTCTAGGATAGAGAATTCCAAAGCTTCACCAAGTTCTGTGAGTGAAGACATTTCTCCTTATTCCGATCCTAAATGGCTAATCCCTTATCTGGAGCCTATGACCCCCTAATTCTAGACTCTCCAAGTTATGAAAACACCCCCTGGAACTCTACTCTGTGAAATCCCGAAAGAATTCAGTATGTTTCGATGCGGCCATTTCTCAATGTACTAAATTCTAGGGAATATAGACCTGGCCTACACAACCAATCTCTCCTCATAGGACAATCCCCTCATTCCAGCATTTTGTCTTGTGAACATTCATTGTACTCCCTTTCAGACAAGTTTATCCTCTTTATATATATACCTCAGGTTGGGTGTAGCCAAGAGCGTGTATAACTGTAGTAAGACCTCTTCACTATAATACTGCACACCCTAATGATTGAGTAAATCACAGAATCCCTACAGTGCAGAAGAGGCCATATGGTCCATCAAATCTGTAAAAAGTAAAGTTTATTTATTAACCACACTGCAATGAAGTTACTGTGAAAATCCCCCAGTCGTCACACTCGGCGCCTGTTCAGGTACACTGAGGGAGAATATGGCATGGCCAATTCACCTAATCTGCACATCTTTGTCGTGGTAGGAAACCCACATGGACACAGGGAGAACATGCAAACGCCATCAGACAGTGACCCAAGCCAGGAATCGAACCCAGGTCCCTGGAGCTGTGAGGCAGCAGTGCTCACCACTGCACCACCGTGCTGCTCTCTGGAAGAGTGTCTTACCCAGGCCCTTTCCCTTGCCCTATCCCTGTAACCCCACACATTTACCATGGCCAATCCATCTAACCTACATATCGTAGGACACTAAGGGGCAATTTAGCATGGTTAATCCACCAAACTTGCACATTTTTGGTCAAACTTTATGAGCATTTTTAAACAAGATTTTCCTGCATTTTTAAACTGATGTTCTGGGGATCATAGTGCACCATCTCATTCATCTTTCCATGAAAAGCAGAAGGCAGTGGTACTGGAAATAGAGACAAGTGTCAACATGCTGGCTCTTATTTGTTGTCAGTCTCATTAGAAGCATTTTCCAGCGATGCTTGAAATGCTCCCTCTGCTGGATACATATAAAATTACAATATAGCTTCTTCAACACCAGAGCTGGAATTCTCCAACCTCGCCCGCAGCTGTGATTCTCCAGTCCCACTGCTGTAAATGGAGACTTGGCTGAGTTCCAAATTCTCCGTTCTTGCTGGCAGTGGTAGCGGGTGTGCGAGACCGAAGAATTCCAGCCCAGCTTTGGGTTTTGCTGCCAATTTCCCACCATTTCCAGTACATTAAAGTTTATTTATTAGTGTCACAAGTAGGCTTACATTAACACTGCAATGAAGTTACTGTGAAAATCCCATACTTGCCACACTCCGGCGCCTGTTCGGGTACACAGAGGGAAATTTCAGCATGGCCAATGCACCTAACCAGCACGTCCTTCGGACTGTGGGAGGAAACCAGAGCACTTGGAGGAAACCCACGCAGACACGGGGAGAATGTGCAAACTCCACACAGGCAGTGACCCAAGCTGGAAATGGAGCCCGGGTCCCTGGCGCTCTGAGGCAACAGTGCTAACCACTGTGCCACTAAAACAGTGACTACACTTCAAAGCATACTTTAAAGCGGAGTTTAAGAAAGGTACAATATGAATATAAGTTTCTTTCCCCGAATCTTTTGAATGATTTATTGGAACTTCTTAAAAGTTCTTGAGTTCTATTTTTAAATCAACCATACAACTGAGAGGATAGATCGTGTTAATGTCACAATAAAGTTAATGTCTAGCCTGTCATCATTCCCTCAAAGCACTGTTCACGCAAATGTTCACGCAAAAGAAAAGAAAGAAATTCCAACTAATTCCGCACCCTGGCTCTCTTGCAGAAGGTTCTGCCCGTTAATGATTGAGTCGCACAGACTCCAGGCATTGACCCGATCAGTACCATTCTCCAGGTTCAAACCAAACACTGAGACAAACCATGGTTTGCAAATGCCTGTTTCCGTTTAACGAGGGGAAATGTCAGTCAGGATTGTTAAACCCAACCTTCTCCGAAAATCCCAGAAAATTCATGGATGTCGTGTCGGGAGAAAATTCAGATCCGTCTTAGTCGTGATGCCCCTCATGGCTACAGGGGCCACCTGACCTTCAGCCGGCATGGAGAGGGGTTTGGGGGGGGGGCACCCAAGGTTTGAAGGTGGCTTCTGATGGAGACGCCATTCCCTACTTCTCCCCTGAGGCCTAAGGCTGATCATTTTGGGGTTTCCCTCCGACATCACCCACTAGCCTGAAAATTGAGGCTGGGTGAGAAACCAAGGAAAGGTTCATTGACCTCGGGAGGGATTTCCCGCTTTTGGGACGAGCCTGGGCGGAAAATCCCACCCTTTGGCCGGAGATGTACCACCTCGCCCACACCGAGGCTCGCAGAGCAGAAATCTCCATTGGCCTCGGGCGGGATTTTATGATCTTGCCCGAACGAGGTCGTAAAGTTCTGCCCTTTGTGTTCAAAAGGACATCTCAGTTCTGGGTCAGATTGAGTAGCTGAGTATAAGACTGATTTTTCTCAGCTTTCACTATGAACTTTGCCCACCAACTCTGTCCATCGCGGGGTGCGCTCCTGATTTCTGCCGTTGAAGCAAAGACTCTACATACTCTCATCACACGTGCAATTAGATTTGTCATCAGAAAGCAGCGCCAAATGTAATTCCGGCTTCCAAGGGGTTAATCCAAGGCTTTGTGAGGTTGCAGAGTCTGCGATTAGCTCTGTCTTTTCTCAAAGATCTGTCTGTTCTCCATTGGGCTGCAGTACCTAAGAGCATGGGCGGATGTTAACTCAGAGAAACGGTATTTCCACCGCAGAGAGTTTAATGATTTAACAGGAACAGATTGTATAACATATGGAAACAGAGACGGGACAGATACTGCATCTTTAGTGCTCCAGTTTTAATGGTTAGAAATCCCCAGCGCAAAGACAGTAGTGCAATTGAAGGAACTTGCAGTTCGGAAACACCTCACTGTGGCGTGACCTGAAAACTCCATTAATAGTGCAGCTGGAAAGCTGTGTTTGGTAAAAACTGACCTGCCGTGAGAGACAGACTCAAAAGACAGGAGAGGAAGAAGTGTGAGTAACACAATGTGAACAGACCCACCCTGGGGACTGGGTCTGAACTCAGTCCATACTGAGAGGTCCCTCTTCGCACATACTGGAGATCAAACCTGGGATCTTCTGCCCTGTCTGGTTTGTATTGGGTGGGGGGAAACTGTACATCCTGAAGTGAAGAGTCTTCCAGGACTCCATTGGCACTTAAAGACCTGCAGAACTTTTATCAGTTGTCACCCTTTCTGATGGTTCCCAGTTATCTGGGCATATGGTGATCAACAAAAATATGGAGGTGCTTCACACTCACCTGGAAGCCCCAGATCAGTGCCGGGAACGCAAAGTCATATTGTTAGCAAACACCTTTGAGCCGCAGGAGGTGATCTTCATGATGTTCAGTCAATGCCTGGATGCTCATCGATTCGCGGCACGGTGGCACAGTGGTTAGCAGTGCTGCCTCACAGCATCAGGGATCAGGGTTCAATTCCTGGCTTAGGGTCACTGTCTATGCGGAGTCTGCACATTCTCTCTGTGTCTGCGCAGGTTTCCTCCGGGTGCTCCGGTTTCCTCCCACAGTATGAAAGACGTACTGGTTAGGGTGCATTGGCTGTGCTAAATTCTCCCTCAGTGTACCCGAACGGGCGCCGGAGTGTGGCGACTAGAGGATTTTCACAGTAACTTCATTGCACTGTTAATGTAAGCCTACTTGTGAATAAACTTTAACTTTAATCAATTCGAGCTGTGTTCGGTTCCTGCTTGTTGTGCGTGATTTGATTTGCTTTATTATTGACACATGTATTGGGATACAGTGAAAAGTATTGTTTCTTGCACGCTATACAGACAAAGCATACCGTTCATAGAGTATATAGGGGAGAAGGAAAGGAGAGGATGCAGAATGTAGTGTTACAGTTACAGATAGGGTGTGGAGAAAGATTAACTTAAATATGGTAGTCCATTCAAAAGTCTGATGGCAGCAGGGGAGAAGCTGTTCTTGAGTTGTTTGGTGTGTGACCTCAAACTTTTGTATCTTTTTCCTAACGGAAGAAGGTGGAAGAGAGAATGTCTGGGGTGCGTGGGGTCCCTAATTACGCTGGCTGCTCTGCCGAGGCAGCGGGAAGTGTAGACAGAGTCAATGGATGGGAGGCTGGTTTGCCTGATGGACTGGTCTACGTTCACAACCCTTTGTAGTTTCTTGCTGTCTTGGACAGGGCATGGGCCATACCGAGCTGTGATCCATCCGGAAAGGATGCTTTCTATGGGGCACCTGTAAAAGGTGGTGAGAATCGTAGTTGACATGCTAAATTTCCTTAGCCTCCTGAGAAAGTGCAGGCGTTGATGAGCAAAATGGACTCGCATGTATGATGCCCGTGCTGCTGCTACCGTCACCCTCTCCCCCTTGGGCAATCTCCCACGCTAAAACCATCACAACCTCAGCATAATCTTCCAATCCAGGTTTCATGCACCAAATGCTCTCCAAGGCTGATTGTTTCACCCACCATAACATTGACAGTCTCCTGCCTCTGAAACCCTCTTATTCATGTATTACTACTAATCACAGCACGTGACAATTATCTTGTCCAGAGAATTGCTCGGTAAACAAGTACTATAAATGTATTATATATGTACTATACATGCACTATACTATAAATAGAGACAGCTGGAACATTTTCGGGGAGGAGCTCTTGTAGGTTAGTAGCACTGAGTAAGTGTTACAATAAACCAACCTGAACCTAAAGACCTGTCTGGAGTGATTCTTCCATCCACAACCACTTACTGTGAATAACAATCCATTTTCCTGATGCCACTTGCACCCTGGTCCCATATCAAACCCTGCCTGTCCAATCACCACCCCTACACCCTCAGTCTTGCTGACCTCCACTGGCTCCCCATCCCCTGCATCCAATTTAAAACCATTGCCCCAAGGTTGAAATCTCTTTGTGACCTTGTAACCTCTGACCTCTGCAAACCGTATACTGCCCCCACCCTTCTCCATACTTACTAAACAGCAAACGCCAGTCAGTCATGGCACGGAAAGACCACCCCCTTCTAGAATAGGACTTTTACTTAAATTCATTTTGCTCAAACCCTTATGATAGAATAATAGAATTCGTACAGTGCAGAAGGAGGCCATGCTGCCCATCGAGCTGGCATCGACAACCATCCCACCCAGGCCTATCCCCTTAGCCCCATGTATTTACCCTGCTGGTCCACCTGACACTACGGGGAAATTTAGTATGGCCAATCAATCTGACCCACACTTATTGGACTTATTCTTCAGGCTCCTCCATAATAAGCTGGCAGGAAGATATTGGTTGGTGGTTTCCGTAGTTATGAATCAGAGAACCCCAGCTGCTGCGTTTATGCTGCCGCTGTGTGTCTGAACTTATCATTGATCCTGGCACAACAGGATCATGGGAACTGGGAGGCCAGAGGCTTGCAGAATTACAAAACCTCATTGCTGCTCAGATTGTTGCCTTCTCCATCTTCACCTAGCAACCCGATTTCACTGAGATAGCCTGGGAACCAATCTCTGGCAGACCAACAGTCAGGGAGTACAGTTCTTTCTGACACATCTGATGGGGCTGGCCTTCATTGCCTTCTGTCCATCCATTCCACCCTCCCCCACCCCCCCCCCCCCCGGCCATTGTCCCTGCTGATTAAAGAAGGAATGGGATTGGTTTCCTCTGGTATTGGGGAACCTTCTCCCCCTCTCTCTCTCTCTTGAAAAACAAAGACTTCTCATACTGAAGGGGTCTGGAATCTCCATTTCCTCTCTTGTACTAAGGGTCTGACCTCACTTCCTCTGATGCCAGGGGAGGTTTGATCTCACTTCCTCTAGTGCTAGGGGAGGTTTGATCTCACTTCCTCTGGTGCTCGGGGAAGTTTGATCTCACTTCCTCTGGTGCTCGGGGAAGTTTGATCTCACTTCCTCTGGTGCTTGGGGAAGTTTGATCTCACTTCCTCTAGTGCTAGGGGAGGTTTGATCTCACTTCCTCTGGTGCTCGGGGAAGTTTGATCTCACTTCCTCTGGTGCTCGGGGAAGTTTGAGCTCACTTCCTCTAGTGCTAGGGGAGGTTTGATCTCACTTCCTCCTGTTATGGTGGGGGGGGGGGGGGGTTTAGACTTTATTTGTTGATTGGCTACAGTCAGTTAGTCTCAGATTTAGAATGGCCTGGGAACCAGTCTGATTTGAAGTGAATACATGAAGCTACCTCTGCCAGAACATCACACTCTTGCTAAGATTAATGACTCCTTTAATGTTGCCCACAAGTGCTGACAGTTCAGGGACCTCTCGGTTCTGGTTAAGTGAAGAGGGTTTTATTCAGTGAATCAATATTCTTAAGCTAAGCTGAGATAAACATCTTCCCGTGCTTGCTGAGAAAGCAGAGTTGGATATTGGCCAGGGCTTAATTCATACAAACTGGAGTCATACTGCCTCTGCTGCTACCCTTAATACTTTGGCAAGAATGCAGATCCGACCTCCCTTTGTGATTTGGGAGGACGGATCACAGACTGCATTATAAGGTCATTATTACTCCCCAGCTCTACTTTTAGTATCTCACCCTTGTCTCCCCTTCATCTTGTACCACAGCCACCCCAGCTATTGTTCCCCCATGTGTTTTGATTTGGTTTGATTTATTATTGTCACATGTATTAGTATACAGTGAAAAGTATTGTTTCTTGCGCGCTACACAGACAAAGTATACCGTTCATAGGGAAGGAAATGAGAGAATATAGAATGTAGTGTTACAGTCATAGCTAGGGTGCAGAGAAAGATCAACTTAATGCGAGGTAGGTCCATTCAAAAGTCTGATGGCAGCAGGGAAGAAGCTGTTCTTGAGTCGGTTGGTACATCACCTCAGACTTTTGTATCTTTTTCCCAATGGAAGAAGGAGGAAGAGAATATGCATGGGGGCCTTGGTTTTGCTGGATGCTTTTCTGGGGCAGCGGGAAGTGTAGACCGAGTCAATGGATGGGAGGCTGGTTTGCGTGATGGACTGGGCTACATTCACGACCCTTTGTAGTTTCTTGTAGTCTTGGACAGAGCAGGAGCCATACCAAGCTGTGATACAACCAGAAAGAATGCTTTCTATGGTGCATTCTGGTTCCCTTTCTAAATCTTTTCTCACCTGAACCTGCACCATCTAGTCCTGTGGGCCTGACGATTCTCCAAGTATTGGGGAGGAATTCCCTCAGAGATGCTTCAATAAGGAACTACCCTCTCAGTTACTTACTCATAGCTACAGCCTGCTGTGCCGCTGAAGCTGGAAGGCCTCTGATTGCCCCACAGTTTTTGAGTGCCGGCCCAACTCCTGTAATTGGACCAACATCCTGTTTCCATGCCAATTCTGGGTCGACATTCCAACGCTTGGCTGTTAGCCCTGGAGACAAGTCCAGCCATCAGAACCTGTCCCAATCCCTATTAACCCACCACGTTTAGCCCCATGATTCTGTGGCCAATTTTATGTTATCGGCTGATGCAAGGATTAAGTCTTTATTGCTTTTCACTTTGAGAATAACCAAGTTTATAATGACTACAAACATATGTGTGCACTGAGACCTGTGCTCAATGGTATTTAATGGTGAGTCACATTACTCTGCACATCTTCCAAAGTCAATGAGATAAGATGGTGGCATGTGATAGGCTCAGTAAGGAGCAGAGAGAACGTCACAGATTTCATTACGTTTCATTGGCACTGGACAGTTCATACACCCTGGTTTGGACCGATGTGAAATCTGTTCAGAAAGTGATGTTGAGCCTAAGCAGAGAGTCTAACACTAGGAAGAGCAAGAAGCAACATGTACCAGCGTGGTAGCAACAATGCACAATGGTTTACAGAACATCCTGGACACTCCCATGTAAAGCCACAGTATGTACTATCCCTCAGTCATGGTGTCCGACCTTCCTCAACCCCCTCAGAGCAGCATTTCATAGAAACAAAGAAAAGAGGGGCAGGATGGAGGCCATTCGGCCCTTCAAGTCTGCTCTGCCATTCATTATGACCAGAGTCATACAGATCTACAGCACAGGAAAAGGCCCTTCAGCCCATTGTGTCTGCACCTGTCAAAGCCAAACCACGCAACTATTCTAATCCCATTTTCCAGCACTTGGCCCAGAGCCTTGTATGCCTTGGCATCGCAAGTGCTCATCTAAATACTTCTTAAATGTTATGAGGGGTTTCTGCCCCCATCACTCTTTCAGGCAGTGAGTTCCAGACTCCCACCACCCTCTGGGTGAAAAATTATTTCCTCACATCCCCTCTAAACCTCTTGCCCCTCACCTTAAATCTAAGGCCCCTGGTCATTGATCCTCCCACCAAGGGGAAAGGTTTCTTCCTGTCTATCTAGGCCCTTAAAAAATTTACACATCTCGTCTCAGTCTTAGGGCGGCACTGTGGCACAGTGGTTAATGGTGCCAGGGTGCTGGGTTCAATTCCAACCTCAGGTGACTGCGTGGAGTTTGTGCATTCTTCCCGTGTCTGTGTGGGTTTCCTCCGGGTGTTCCAGTTTCCTCCCACAGTCCAAAGATGTGCGGGTTAGGTGGATTGGCCACGATAAATTGCCCCTTTAGTATTCCAACTTACTTCAACTTTTACAGATGCACCATAGAAAGCATTCTTTCTGGTTGCATCACAGCTTGGTATGGCTCCTGCTCTGCCAAAGACTGCAAGGAACTACAAGAAGTCGTGAATGTAGCCCAGTCCATCATGCAAACCAGCCTCCCATCCATTGACTCTGTTGACACTTCCTGCTGCCTCGGCAAAGCAGCCAGCAGAATTAAGGACCCCACGCACCCCGGATATTCTCTCTTCCATTTTCTTCCATCGGGAAAAAGATACAAAAGTCTGAGGTCACGTACCAACCGACTCAAGGGCCCATGGTATTCGAGGCAAGGTACTAACATGGATTGACGATTGGCTGTCAGACAGAAGGCAGAGAGTTGGGATAAAAGGTTCTTCCTCAGAATGGCAACCGGTGACAAGTGGTGTCCCGCAGGGTTCAGTGTTGGGGCCACAGCTGTTCTCTTTATATATTAACGATCTAGATGACGGGACTGGGGGCATTCTGGCCAAGTTTGCCGATGATACAAAGATAGGTGGAGGGGCAGGTAGTATTGAGGAGGTGGGGAGGCTGCAGAAAGATTTAGACAGTTTAGGAGAGTGGTCCAAGAAGTGGCCGATGAAATTCAACGTGGGCAAGTGCGAGGTCTTGCACTTTGGAAAAAAGAATAGAGGCATGGACTATTTTCTAAACGGTGACAAAATTCATAATGCTAAAGTGCAAAGGGACTTGGGAGTCCTAGTCCAGGATTCTCTAAAGGTAAACTTGCAGGTTGAGTCCGTAATTAAGAAAGCAAATGTAATGTTGTCATTTATCTCAAGAGGCTTGGAATACAAAAGCAGGGATGTACTTCTGAGGCTTTATAAAGCACTGGTTAGGCCCCATTTGGAGTACTGTGAGCAATTTTGGGCCCCACACCTCAGGAAGGACATACTGGCACTGGAGCGGGTCCAGCGGAGATTCACACGGATGATCCCAGGAATGGTAGGCCTGACATACGATGAACGTCTGAGGATCGTGGGATTATATTCATTGGAGTTTAGGAGGTTGAGGGGAGATCTAATAGAAACTTACAAGATAATGAACGGCTTAGATAGGATGGACGTAGGGAAGTTGTTTCCATTAGCAGGGGAGACTAGGACGCGGGGGCACAGCCTTAGAATAAAAGGGAGTCACTTTAGAACAGAGATGAGGAGAAATTTCTTCAGCCAGAGAGTGGTGGGTCTGTGGAATTCATTGCCACAGAGGGCTGTGGAGGCCGAGACGTTGAGCGTCTTCAAGACAGAAATTGATAAATTCTTGATTTCTCGAGGAATTAAGGGCTATGGGGAGAGAGCGGGTAAATGGAGTTGAAATCAACCATGATTGAATGGTGGAGTGGACTCGATGGGCCGAATGGCCTTACTTCCGTTCCTATGTCTTATGATCTTATGGTCTTAAGAACAGCTTCTTCCCTGCTGCTGTCAGACTTTTGAATGGACTTACCTTGCATTAAGTTGATCTTTCTCTACACCCTAGCTATGACTGTAACACTACATTCTGCACCCTCTCCTTTCCTTCTCTGTGAACGGTATGCTTTGTCTGTATAGCGCGCAAGAAACAATACTTTTCACTCTATGTTAATACATGTGACAATAATAAATCAAATCAAATCAAGATGTGTAGGTTAGATGGATTAACCATGGGAAATATGTGGGGTTGCGGGGATAGGCCGGAGGAAAGGACCTGGCTAAGATACTCTGTCAGAGAGTCAATGCAGATTCAATGGGCCATTTGGCCTTTTCTGCACTGTCAGGATTCTATGAATGGTTTACCCCATATCCTTAGATTGTGACTCGGGGAGGTCCGAGTATCAATGCCAGCTTTATGTCGAGTCTATTCAGTAAGTATTTTTGAGTTTCTGAATTTGAATCTGAAGACTGCATTTGCCCACTCAATAGGAACAAAAATGGTTGGGACCAGTATTCTTATTTCCCAGTTGTTACTGTTTTAGTCCATTCCTGGCAGGATTCTCTGGGAAACCTCAGTAACAGAGTCCTCAGAAACACTGGCAAAGTAACATCATCGGCAACTGTGTCCAAAGCAAAATAGAATCATTGATCAAGAGGGGGTTTCTAAAAGGGGTTAAATATTGAGTATAAGTGGGGCAAAACCAGAATACTGTGCTGCAGTGTGTGTGAGTTTGTCCTGTGTGATGTGATACAGGTTCGGTTCCTGCTCTGTGTAAATTCAGCTGACACCAGAAGTATCACAACTGGCTTCAACATTCACTCGCCAGGGAGCGGGAAACATTTGGAATATCAGCTCCTACTCAGTGAGGGGTGAATGCTGTTCAATAACATTGGAGTGAATTTAAAATTCTCTTTTATGTGAGTCAAAATAGGAGCAGGAGCAGGCCATTCGGCCCATTGTGCTTGCGCTATCATTCAACAACATCATGGCCGATCCAATTGTGGCCTGAACTTCATTTTCCCTCCTGTCTCCATCACTTTCCTGTCTCCCTTGTATTTCAACAAAGACTGGCAACAGCTCCATCTGGTGTCCAGAATGTCAAACTACACCATGCTCAGGCTCCGAAACCTGAGGCTTGGAACCACTAATCGGGTGAATTTTCTCTTGGATTCATCTTCGACAGTGGTTTGGTACAAGCCCAGTTACAGCAGTGGAAGAGGAAGAGCCTCAAGGAATTTCAACAAGATGTTTGTATGATACATTTTATGACGCGGTTAAAATAACGTGGGTGGCACAGTGGTTAGCACTGCTGCCTCACAGCGCCAGGGACCCGGGTTCGATTCCCAGCTTGGGTTACTGTCGATGTGGAGTTTGCACGTTCTCCCCCGTGCCTGTGTGGGTTTCCTCCGGGTGCTCCGGTTTCCTCCCACAGTCCGAAAGATGTGCTGGTTAGGTGCATTGGCCGTGCTAAATTCTCCCTCAGTGTACCCGAACAGGGGCCGGAGCGTGGCGACTAGGGGATTTTCACAGTAACTTTATTGCAGTGTTAATGTAAGCCTACTTGTGACACTAACAAAATATAAAAAATAAAATGGGCCAGGAAGGTCAAGGATTGTGGGGGACAGGCAAGGAGATGGAATTAAGGTTAATCAGTATGAGAAATTCCCTCCTCAGTGACTGATACTGAGCAGCGTTCACCCCTTGCCGAGCAGGAGCAGATATTCCCAATGTTTCCCGCTCCCTGGCTAGTGAATGTTGAAGCCAGTTGTGATACTTCTAATATTTGTTGAATCTATACAGACCTGGAACTGAACCCGTAGCACGACACACAGGACACACACACTACGGCACAGTATTCTGCTTTTGCCCTATTTATACATTTTCAATAACCTTTTAAAAACCTCCTCTTCATCATTGATTCTATTCTGACTTGGACACAGTTGCTGATGAAGTTGCTTTCACTGCAGTGTGACCGAGGTTCCCTGGAGAAGCTTGGCCAAAATGTGATCATCAGATTCGGTTCAGAAATTGAAGAACGCTTACTGCTCTGCGATATTGGAAGATACCTCCTGCGCAATATGCTGGAAGATTCTAAATGTCTTTGTAAAAGGACATAGTTTTTGTTTTCACCGCACAGATTTCCCCTCATTGTTTGGACTGAGGTGGGTTTCCTGTGTCTGAGCTCCACCTGCTGGATTATTGCTGCATAACCACCAGCCAGAGGGGCCACCCTTTCTCACCACTTCCTCTGCTCTGGGAAGATCTCTGCTGTTCTTGTGCACCCTTAGACAGCTCCTTCCTGAAAAGGGAGGCTGATCCAAACAGTACAGGCAAGAAGAGAGATTGTGAGCTGGGGAGGTGGCGAGAAGGAGGCTCAATCGGAAGTAGCCAGGTGGAGAGAAGTTGAGGCATTGAAGAGTCCTGCAGGAGGACAGTAACTGGGTCACGGTGAAGTGGAACTTTTCATGATTAATTAGGATAACTTGCTTTCCAACGACGTGATGAACACTGGTGGCTGCAAGGTTATTTTGGTGCAGATGCTAACACTGTTCAAGACCACGTTAAGGTAGTTCAGACAGGAATTTAATGGAAACACTGGGATACGTAGAGAAGGAGAGAGGGAACGAGAGTGAGTTCTGGGAGCTGCAGCAGAACTTGTCACACTGAAGTACGAATTTCACCCATCTGCTCATTCTGCCCTCTGCTGGAGACTTACTGCAATAACACTCCAGCATCACCTCTCCAAACAGACTTTCGGCTGGATTCTCTACTTTTTGAGATGCCAGTTCCCACTCTTAAAGTGAGGGGGAAAAAAATCGCAGGCTGACCCAAGCAGAAGAGGGAACTCTCCACTGCTGTCTCACAGTGCCGGGGACCCGGGTTCGATTCCCGGCTTGGGTCACTGTCTGTGCGGAGTCTGCACATTCTCCCCGTGTCTGCCTGGGTTTCCTCCGGATGCTCCGGTTTCCTCCCACAGTCCGAAAGACATGCTGGTTAGGTGCATTGGCCACGCTAAATTCTCCCTCAGTTTACCCGAACAGGCACCAGAGCGTAGCGACTAGGGCATTTTCACAGTAACTTCATTGCAGCGTTAATGTAAGCCTACTTGTGACACTAATAAATAAAAGATGTTCCCCGCAGCTAAGTGCAATTTTTATCTAGATTTACCACTGGGTTCTACTTTTCCCCCCCTGATGACATCTCCTGTCATCAGAACAGGAGGAGGCCATTCAGCCCATCAAGCCTGCACCTTTCAATTAAAGTAAAGGCAAAATACTGCGGATGCTGGAATCCGAATCTGAAACAGCTCTGACAAAGGGTCACCCTGACTCGAAACGTTGGCTCTATTCTCTCTCCACAGATGCTGTCAGACCCACTGAGATTTTCCTGCATTTTCTGTTTTTTATCTTTCAGTTAAATTCATGGTGGCTCTTAGCCCCAGCATCATTTACCCGTCTTGCTCTATATTCCTTAAATAGTTTTATCTAACAAAAAAATTTCTGATCCCAGATTGAAAAGCCCTAATTGTACCCCTCGGCATCCACAGCGTTTCAGGAGGGAGAATTTGTCTCCTGGTTTTCCTCCGCAGTAATTTTAAGATGATGACCCCTCTTTCTTGATGTCCCACAGCCCCCTCAGAAAATAGTTTCTCCGTATCATAGAATCCCTACAGTTCAGACGGAGGCCATTCAGCCCATCGAATCTCCACTGACTTTCTACCCAGACCTTATTCCAGTACCCCCATGTATGTACCCTACTAATCCCCCTAACCTACACATCTTGGGACACTAAGGGGCAATTGAGCATGGCCAATCCACCTAACCTGCACATCTTTGGACTGTGGGAGGAAACTGGAGCATCCGGAGGAAACCCACGTAGACATTGGGAGAATGTGCAAACTACACACAGACAGTCACCTGAGCCAGGGATTGAACCTGGGTCCCTGGTGCTGCGAAGCAGCAGTACTAACCACTATTATACACCTCATCAAATCGTTTTCACATTTTAAATGCCTTGATCAGATTTCTCCTCAACTTTCTAGGCAGATGGAAATTTCCAGATTGTGAACCCCTCAATGGTCTCAAGGCCACCCTCTAGCCCAGTGATGGGCAACCTGGTCCACATGAGTGGCCCTCCTTCACCTCAGTGGGCCGCAAGGTTGAAATCGGGCTTGTTCACTAACCATGACCCCATGAATAAGATTAAATACGGTTAATACGCGCCAAATACTTAATAATGAATTATAGAAAATGCTTCATCATTTACATATGAACAGAACTGTCATCAACTTCAACTGGGAAAAACAAAAGGAATATTTACACGTTGGACACAGAGGGAGCGGAAGGCTCTCGCTGTCAATTTTGTGAGCAGTCAGCACGCACCTCACTTTGTGTGAATCGCTTAAGTTACAGCGGTTAGAAAAACTACACGGATAGAAATCAGCAGAATGTGGCAACCCTGTGCATGGGCAGCGGTTAACAAAATATCTGGTGGGCCGCACTGAGAACCGTAATGGGCTGCATGTGGCCCCCGGGCCGCAGGCTGCCCCCGGCTGGTGTAACACCTCATCCAAATAGCATTCTTCCCATGTGAGCCTGGGCTGTGAATGATTCGCTTTGTGTTTGACCTCAGACACCAGAGGGGTGATAAAGAGGAGAATGATTTTTAACACAATTAATTGGTGTGGTCTGGAATGTGCTGCCTGAAAGAGTAGATGGAAGGCGGTACAATGTTAATGGTCGCAGGGGAAAGGGCTAGATTCTTGATAAGGACACAATTGCAGGGTGATGGCGAACGGGTCGGGGAACAGAACTGATTGGAGTGAATTGGACAAAAGCCAGTACATTCTCAATGGGCCGAATGGTTTCCTTTGGTGTTGTCTGATACTGCATCATCACACTGAGTTGGGCCACCTGATGCTCAAGCAGACAAGTGGATAAAGTTGGGTTTGTTAACCCCGACTGATTTCTCCCCTCTTCAGTTGGGTGTCATTGTGGGCTAGTTGTTGTCTCCCCCACTGCCACCTCAGCCAACCAGCCAGGCTGAGTAGGGGACCTAGCTCCGGGTCAGCGTGCCTCAGCATCACCGCAAAAGACCTCCATGAGGCGCCTGGATGGCAACAAGAAGTGGAAAGTCGGATCTCATTGAAGTCAGACTTCAGTGCAGTGCTGTGGGAGTGCTGCACTGTCACTCCGATGAGACCTGTCTGCTCCCTCTGGTGATCCAAAGGCCCTTGTCACAAAAATCAATTCATACCCTGGTGGTTGACCACCCAGTATTAGTATAATCGATTATCTGGTCATTATCACATTTGTGGGAGTATGTTGTGTACATGTTATCTGCCATGTGTCCCGTATTACGGCAGTTCAAAAGTACTGCATTGGTTATAACATTCTCTCAGACATGCATGGTGATGAAATTGAAGTACAGTTGCAGCAAATGATTAGGAAGGTAACTGGTATGTTGGCTTTCATTGCGAGCGTGTTGCAATGTAAAGAGGTCTTGCTCGTTAGTGTAGAGGTTAGTATCCCCGCCTGTCACACGGGAGACTGGGGTTCAATTCTCCGACGGGGAGCTGCCAAGTTCCATGACAGCATGGCGGTAGTGTCTGTTTTGGGGATGGCACAAGTGGTTAGCACTGCTGCCTCACAGCGCCAGGGACCCAGGTTTGATTCCCGGCTTGGATCCCTGTCTGTGTGGAGTTTGCGTGTCCTGGCTGCCTCCTGCCACCACGAAACACACGGCGGAGGGGGAGGAAAATGGCACTCTGTGGGCGGGTCTTTACAGCATCGCTTGTTCCGAAACCGAAAAGTCCCGCCCGAGGTCAACGGACCTTTCTATTGTCCGCCCCTCGCCCGCTCCGATTCCCGTGGAGAATCATTTGTAATGATGCAGGTGGAAAATGAGGTTTCATCCATCCCAAACCAACAGGAATGGTCTTCCAATGGCTTTTTGTAAATTCAACCACGTGAAAATATCAGACACAGAATTGTCACGGCCTAGAAGGAGGCTATTCAGCCCATTGTGTCTGCGCCTGCTCTCCGACTGAGCAATTCACCTCGTGCCAGTTCCCTGCCGCCTTCCTGCACATTTTCCTTTTCAGATAACAGTCTAATTCTCTTTTGATTGTTGCGATTGAACCTGGTTCCACCACACTCTCAGGCAGTGATTCCAGATCCTAACCACTCGCTGTGTGGAAAAAAAAATCCTCAAATCACTTCTGTTTCTTACGGTCATCACTTTAAATCTGTTCCCTCTCATCCTCAATCCTTTCATGAGTGGAAACAGTTTCTTCCTAACCACTCTGTCCAGAGCCCTCATGATTTTGAAACGCCTCCATCAAATCTCCTCAGCCTTGGAGGAAGGAAAGAACAATCCCAACTTCGGGCAGCTCGGTGGCACAGTGGTTAGCACTGCTGCCTCACAGCGCCAGGGATCCGGGTTCAATTCCAGCCTCGGGCCACTGTCTGTGTGGAGTTTGCACATTCTTCCCGCGTCTGCCTGAGTTTCCTCCGGGTGCTCCGGTTTCCTCCCACAGTCCAAAGATGTGCAGGTTAGGTGGGTTGGCCATATTAAATTGCCCCTTAGTGTCCGTAGATGTGTAGGTTGGGGGGTTAGCCATGGTAAATTGTGTGGGGTTACAGGGAAAGGGTGGGGGAAAAGATACCCTGTTAGAGAGAGCCATTGTAAGAAGTCTTGCAACACCAGGTTTGTGAGACTTCTTACTGTGCCCATCCCAGTCCAACGCCGGCATCTCCACATCAGAGAGAGTAGGCTCGATGGGCTGAATGGCCTCTTTTTGCACTGTAGGGATTCTCTGATTCTCCAAACTGTCGTCAAAACGTGAAGTTCTTCATGAAACACTCTTGTGAATCTTTTCTGCGCTCTCTCCAATGCTGTCACAAATTAGGAGCAGGAGTAGGTCATTCAGCCTCTTGAGCCTGCCCCACCATTCAGTAAGGTCTGATTGCGACCTCACCTCCAGCTTTTCATCTGCCCCTCCATTATTCTTGATTCCTCTTGTCAATCAAATATCTATCTAACAAAGCCTTGAATACATTCAGGGAGTATTGGTATTCATGGGGACTATCCCTGCAAATATTGACACTCCCAGGAATCTCCTGCAGAAATATTGACTTACACTTTGACTAACCTATTGCAAACAATGACACATTCCCAACTCTGATGATCAAAAGACAGTACAAGCTTCTCAAGGGAAAATAGCCAAACCTCAAAATTAAAAACAGAAAATGCCAGAAATCCACAGGATCTCTGTTGAAATCTGAAGAGAAAAGAGCGCCAAACACCATCTGGAACTGTTTACAAATACGTGGGTGGCATGTTGGCACAGTGGTTAGCACTGCTACCTCACAGCGCCATGGGCCCGGGTTCGATTCCCGGCCTTGGGTGACTGTCTGTGCGGAGTCTGCACATTCTCCCCATGTCTGCGTGGGTTTCCTCCAGGTGCTCCGGTTTCCTCCCACGGACCAAAAGACGTGCTGGTGAGGTGGATTGGCCATGCTAAATTCTCCCTCAATGTAACCCGAACAGGCACCGGAGTGTGACGACTAGTGGATTTTCCCAGTAACTTCATTGCAGTGTTAATGGAAGCCTACTTGTGACACGAATAAATAACCTTAAGAAATGGATCACCCATTTAAGGAGGAGATGTGGGGAAGAAGTTCTCTCGGAGGGGTGTGAGACTTTGGAATTCTCTTTCTCAATAGGCGATAGAAGTAGAGTCTTTGAATATCTTTAAGGCAGAGATAGATAGATTCTTGATAAGCAAGGGGGTGAAAGGTCATCAGGGGTCAGCAGGAATGTGGAGTTGAGGTTAAAATTAGATCAGCCGTGATCTTATTGAATGGCAGAGCAGGTTCAAGGGGCCGAGTTGCTTTCCCCTGCACCTAATTCGTATGTTCGTATGAATTTACATGTTTCAGGTCAGTGTCTACATGAGAATGGTTCAGAAGAAAGGTCACACTGGAACATGAAGTCTGCTTCAAGATAATGGCAGGTTTACCATTCATTTTGGCACTCTCTTTCCAGTTTCAGATGTCGAGTGTATGTAGTTTTACTATTCATGTTTTTAAGTGTATAACAGAAACTTTGGCATTAATTTAATCTAACATGCTGGGTGGATTAAAATCAAGCAAGGTACCAAAGCAACTTGACACCCCATCCTCTCAGTTCCCCAACGAGTGAGTTGGCTTACAAATCCCCTCTCCACCCCCCCCCCACCCCCCACTCCACACCCACCCCCTCCACCCCCGTGTTTTATCAGTTTTGATTGTGCCCCCCCCCCCACCCCCTCCACCTCCACCTCCACCCCCGTGTTTTGTCAGTTTTGATTGTGCCACCCTTAGTGGTCCAATGATTCCAGTATCACTTACCAAAAGATAATTCCACAAGTGTCCGCTCCTCTGAGAAGGATGCGGTAATACAATTGGCTGAACATGAGATCTAATGAATAGAGGAACTGACCAAGATTGTAAAATTAGTCAATCAACCTCGAGATTCAAGCACTGTCTTTGCTGCCTCAATTATTTGACCCACTACTGGTCCAGTTAGGGTTCTCAAAGTCTTGGTACCTTCACCCCGCCCCCTGGCCAAGTTCTCAAAGAGAGAATGCCCTTGTTCGGCCACAACTAGAATATTACTACCAATTCTGGTCACCGCACTTTAGGAAGATGCTTGAGAGGGTGCGGAGGAGAATGGTTCCGGGGATGGGAGATTTAAGCTACAAGATTGGATTCGTTCTTCTCCTTGGAGCAAAGAACAAGACTGAGGGGAGATTTGAAAGAGGTATATATGATTATTACAGTTTCCAATAAGGTATGCAAAGTAAAGCTGCTGCTGTGAGCTGATAGTACAAGGAGGGGGGGCGGGGAGCACAGAGTTAAGGTTCTGGCCAAGAGGTGATGAAGATGGTTAATGATTTAAAAAGGAAATTGGATGGGCAATTGAGGGAAATAAAATAGCTGGGTTATCTGGATGGAGCAGAGGAATGGGACTGGATGATTGCTCTACAGAGAGCCAGTATGGACTCAATGAGCTGAATGGCCTCCTTTTTTGCCGCAATGACTCAATGACTATCGCATTTAGCTGCTTCTATTTGAAACATTTATAAGAGCCTCTATTTCCATCTTTGTGATATTGTTTGACTTTGTCGTGCTTCAGCTCTTCTGCTGCTGAAACCCTCATCCATGCCTTTAGTACCTGTAAACTTGGCTATTTCAACGCACCGCCGGCTCATCTCCTGAATTCTAACGTCCAGAAATTTGGGGTAATCCAAAACACTGCTGCCCACCTTATAACTCACCCCAAATCCCGTTCCCCTAATGCTCGCTGCCTCTCTCCCCTCCCCCCCCCCCCCCCCCCCCCCCCCCCCACCCACCGACCTACACTGGTTCCCGTTCAAGTGACGTCTCGATTGTAAGATTCTCGTCATTGTTTCTACGTGCCGTGGCTTTGCCTCTCTTTACCTCTGCAATCTCCTCCAACTCCACAACCCTCTGAGATATCCTCACTCCTCTATTTCTAGCCCTTTCTGTCCTCTCAATTATAGTCGCTTTAATGATGGTGGTCGTGCTTTCAGTTACCGAGACCCCAAGTTCTGGAATACCCTCTCCACCTCTTTGCGTTATTTTTCTTCTTTAAAATTCTCCTTAAAACTTAGCCCTTTTTGACCAAGCTTTTATGTAGCTCAGTGTGAAACTTTGCTTTTGTGATGTTTCATTACATTAAAGGGTCTTATACAAATAAAAGTTGTGTTGTTGTTATTCCCTCAGCCATCTTCCCTCCATCCTAACTATTCTGCGGATAGTTGGGAACCTGTCTCGGGGGCAGGGAATTCAGATGGTGTTCGTAAAGCAGAAGTGGAAATGAATAGGGTTGGGAAGCATTTTTCGATCAGGGCCAGTGTGATCTCCTGGACTCGTTTCGATCGCCTCAGGGGGTCGGAGAGGAATTTCCCAGATTTTTTTTCCCCATATTGGCCCTGGGGTTTTCACTCTGGGTTTTCGCCTCTCCCTGGAGATCACATGGTCTGGAATGGGGGGGTGGGGGTGAGTTAATAGGTTGTGATGAACAAAGCATCGTAGCTGTGAGGGACAGCTCGGTGGATAGGATATTAGGATGTAGATAGGCTGGAAAATTGGGCGGGGATCCTGGATTCAGGATTCAATCCTGGACCGGGGAGCGGCGCGGGCTTGGAGGGCCGAAGGGCCTGTTCCTGTGCTGTATTGTTCTTTGTTCTTTGTTCTTTGTTATTCCAGTCAATGCTGTTCGACCCAACGTGTCGACCTAGTTTGCTAATCCATAATAATTGATCAAAGCTTTCTTATTGGCAATTCCATCAAAGGTCAGATGGACACCACATGAGATGTTGTATTGGTTTCTTAAGCACAACAGTCTGCTATCATCTGCCCTCGATCTTAAGACCCCCAATGAAGTCCTTGATGTCCAACACAATCACAGAAGAGTTAACGTTCTTGGAATCATTGATAGGAAATCATATGTCCCTCTATTTTTCCAACCAAATGGAAATGATAGGCCAGTGTGGCTGCCAAGTGGGATATTATGGTCCATCCAAAGGAAACGGCAATTTAAATTGCCCACCGCATTCACTGGGGTGAGTTGGGGAGGTGCGGGGGGGGGGGGGGGGGGGGGTAAAATGGCATTTTTAAATGATAGAATTGTCCCAAAGTAGTGCTTACTCATGAGTTTGTTGGAATTGGAATCAATCTCCAGGACACTGCTGTGTGCAACCCCGAGGATAAATCTTCAGGACATTAAAATAAGATCATTTGTTTTGTCATTTTCTTTGAACATTTCTCTTTACCAGTTCGAATTATTGAAAACAAGGAGCAAACAAAAAGGATGTTTGTCTGGCAATCAAGCAATGTTCGTTTGGGTAATGCAGCTTTTGTGCTTTCTAATTGGTGTAGGAAGTCAGTCTATCACGAGGATGGATGTGTTGGCCAAATAACGGGGGCAAGTCATGTGATGAAACCTTCAGGAATGCATTTGTTAGAATAGAATGTTAGAATCCCTACAGTGCAGAAGGAGGCCATTCGGTCCATCGAGTCTGAACCGACCACAATCCCACCCAGACCCTATTCCCGTAGCCCCACATATTTACCCTGCTGATGCCCCTGACACTAGGGTCAATTTAGCATGGCCAATCAAGCTAACCCGCACATCTTTGAGAGGAAACCGGATCACCCGGAGGAAACCCACTCAGACACGGGGAGAATGTGCAAACTCTACAATGACCCGAGGCCAGAATTGAACCCGGGTCCCTGGCGCTGTGAGGCAGCAATGCTAACCACTTTGCCACCGCGCCGCCCACATTTAATGACAGTTGGCAACCCGACAATGCATTCCGGGTTAAAGTTAAAGTTTAAGTTTATTTATTAGTGTCACAAGTAGGCTTACATTAACACTGCAGTGAAGTTACTGTGAAAATCCCCTAGTCGCCACACTCTGGCGCCTGTTCGGGTAACACTGAGGGAGAATTTAGCATGGCTAGTGCACCTAACCCGCACGTCTTTCGGACTGTGGGAGGAAACCGGAGCACCCGGAGGAAACCCACACAGACACGGGGAGAACGTGCGGACTCCACACAGACAGTGACCCAATGGCCAGAATTGAACCCGGGTCCCTGGCGCTAACATGCTGTTTACAAATAAATGTTCTCCTCATCCCCAGCACTGTCCATTAAAAACTGTTACCATTGTGCACGGCCAGTTTAAATTCCTTTGCGCTGCTATTCAGGCAACATTTGTAACATGGGACTAAGCCGGAGTGTTACCTTCCATTTGGCTGATTGGTCTGTATAGCTTTACGGGAACATTACTCTGGTTCTTTTCCAATCTTGTTAAAATTTGTGTGCTGCAGTTATTGATTTTCCTGCCAGCAGAAACAGTTTCTCCCTTTCTCTGTTGCATTTGCTTTTGATGTGCAAGGTATATAAAGGAGCCTGGCCTCAACTAATCCCCTTGTTACTTGAGCTCGCACCTCATGATTGCTTTTGAGGGAACTTGGCTCTGTTAATTGCTTGTCATGCCACCAATCGCCTCAGAGTGGGGACAAAACTGCCTCGAAACGGAATAAAGCTGCCTCCTCAAACTCCACATCACAAAAAAACAATCAAATCCAAGATTTTATGAGAAGGGTGAGGGGCAAAGTTCCCTGTGAAAATCTCCGTTCATGCAACAAATTAGCATGGTGGCACAATGGTTAGCACCGGTGCCCCACAGTGCCGAGGGCCCAGGTTCGATTCCGGCCATTGGGTCACTGTCTGTGCGGAGTCTGCACGTTCTCCCCATGTCTGTGTGGGTTTCCTCCGGGTGCTCCGGTTTCCTCCCACAGTCCAAAAGACGGGCTGGTTAGGTGCATTGGCCATGCTAAATTCTCCCTCCGTGTACCCTAATAGGCGCGGGGAGAGTGGCGACTAGAGGATTTTCACAGTAACTTCATTGCAGTGTTAATGTAAGCCTACTTGTAACACTAATAAACAAACTTTAAAATTAACCTGTTCATGTAAAATAAATCCTGAACATAAGAACATAAGAACTAGGAGCAGGAGTAGGCCATCTGGCCCCTCGAGCCTGCTCCACCATTCAATAAGATCATGGCTGATCTTTTTGTGGACTCAGCTCCACTTACCCGCCCGCTCACCATCACCCTCAATTCCTTTACTGTTCAAAAATTTATCCATCCTTGCCTTAAAAACATTCAGTGAGGTAGCCTCAACTGCTTCACTGGGCAGGGAATTCCACAGATTCACAACCCTTTGTGTGAATGAGTTCCTCCTCAACTCAGTGCTAAATCTGCTTCCCCTTATTTGCTCTTTTAACTCATTAATGTTAAACATTATAATAGCACCCATGGGAATTTTATATCAATGAGTTAATTCATGCTGCAGGTTACATGGAACTAAACTGGGGAACTTTATCAGAGTTACAGCAGATACACTGAGAGTCCACCAGGTGGAGTCATTTCCCACAATTGGGTCAGAATTTTGGCTACTGTGGTTGGTCGTTCGAGTTGGGAAATTTCTCGACTCAGCAGACTTGGTACAAAGGGGCCCATTAGATGCAATTTTCACTCCGGGAATGTGTCGCGGTACAGTGGCACAGTGGTTCGCACTGCTGCTTCACAGCACCAGGGTCCCGGGTTCGATTCCCGGCTTGGGTCACTGTCTGTGTGGAGTTTGCACGTTCTCCCTGTGTCTGCGTGGGTTTCCTCCGGGTGCTCCGGTTTCCTCCCACAGTCCAAAGATGTGCAGGTTAGGTGGATTGGCCACACTAAATTGCCCTTTGGTGTCCAAAAATGTGTAGGATAGGTGGGTTAGCGAGATAAATAAACGGGTTTACGGGAATGGAGCATGGGTTGTGTCTGGGTAAGATGATCTGTTGGAGAGTCAGTGCAGGCTCGATGGGCTGAATGGCCTCCTTCTGCACTGTTGCAATTCGACGATGATTCCATGGTGATGATTCTGTTGGGTCCATTGATCCCTGGAAACAGACTCTAGGTTAAAGGGATGATCCTTTAAACAGAGATGAGGAGGAATTCCTTCAGCCAGAGAGTGGTGAATCTGTGGAACTCTTTGCCGCAGAAGGCTGTGGAGGCCGGGTCATTGAGTGTCTCTAAGACAGAGATAGATAGGTTCTTGATTAATAAGGGGATCAGGGGTTATGGGGAAAAGGCAGGAGAATGGGGATGAGAGAAATATCAGCCATGATTGAATGGCGGAGCAGACTCGATGGGCCAAGTGGCCTAATTCTGCTCCTATATCTTATGATCTTTTGGTGGCCACTGGGGCAGGTAAGTGCCTGTGTAAACTGTTTAAAAGGCCTCAGATCAGTTCTCTGGGACTTTTCCCAGTTCTTTTAGAAGCTGCTATCCCTTCTGAGCATCACTTCTGACAGCCGCTCATCCACCCCACCTATCCCCCAAGCCACCTCACGACTACTATCCACCTCCATACGGCCTTATCCTCCCCACTTCCCCACCGCTCCCATTCCCATTCCACCTCCATAGTCTCTCATCCTGTATCCACCCTGGGCAGACCTCAGGAGCCATGTGGAAATGAGAAAAATAAACTTCCAACAATCTAATACAACTCTCGCCCATACACACCTCATGGTACAAAAACTCCCATTCATGAAACCCATTTAAAACTTTTAAATTTCAAGTAGTTAACCGTTTATAAAAACGAACACACTTCGAATTAGACCGCACATCAAAGACAGCCAACCCTTTGAAAAACTCTTTAAACTGACAGTCAGAATGTGAACTCAAAACTTTTTGCTGAGATAACTATAAATTTTGAAACTCAACCAAGCATTCATAGTGGTATAATACTAACCCTGGGGAATTGTCAACAAAGAGCTCTCGAAACTGTATGACTAGATGGTAATTATTTTCTAACCTGTCGCAGGTGCCCTGACGATCAAAGCAGTCCAGTAGAGGTTTTTTTTTAAACTCACTGACGGCTTTTTAAAAATTCATTCATGGGATGTGGCCATCGCTGGCTAGGCCAGCATTTATTGCCCATCCATAATTGCATTTGGGAAGGTGGTGAACTACCTTCTTGAACCACTTCAGCCTTTCTTCATGTTTAAAGAGCAGGGAAATTAAAAATCTTCAGATCATGGCCCTTTAACAGACCTATCCCACCCTTCAATGGCATTTACATTCATTCTGTCAATTCATAGAGTCATAGCCCTTTAGTCCTACTTGTCCATGCTGCCCTTTTTTTTAACCACTAAGCTAGTCTCAATTGCCTGCGTTTGGCCCATATCCCTCTATCCCCATCGTACCCATGTAATTGTCTAAATGTTTTTTAAAAAACAAAATTGTACCCGCCTCTACCACTATCTCTGGCAGCTTGTTCCAAATACTCACCACCCTCTGTGTGAAAAAATTGTCCCTCTGGAACCCTTTTGTATCTCTCCCCTCTCACCTTAAACTTATGTTCTTAAGTTTTAGACTCGCCTACCTATGGGAAAAGATGTTGACTATCTAACTGATCTATGCCCCTCATTATTTTATAGACCTCTATGAGATCACCCCTACGCTCCAGGAAAAAAAGTTCTAGTCTTTTCAGCCTCTCCTTAGAGCTCAAACCATCAAGCCCTGGTCGCATCCTAGTAAATATTTTCTGCACTTTTTCTAGTTTAATAATATTCTTTCTATAATAGGGTGACCAGAACTGTACACAGTATTCCAAGTGTGGCCTTACCAATGTCTTGTACAACTTCAACAAGACATCCCAACTCCTGTATTCAATATTCTGAACAATGAAACCTAGCATACCAAATGCCTTCTTCACCATTCTGTCCACCTGTGACTCCACCTTCAAGGAGCTATGAACCTGCATGACTCCCACACTGCAATTTAAGGCCTTTGCAACACTGAAAATGGAGTCTGTTTGAACTGAGCACTAAGTTTAAATGATCCTGTTGAGTTTGGATTTCCTTCCATCGTGAATCATGCATTGCCCCCTTCCCCGCTTGCAAAAATTTGATCTGTCGGAAATGGAGGTGAGGCGCTTGTATCTGAGTCCAGCCCACCATTGGTAAACGGCATGGACTCATCCATGAAAATCTGGCTCATAATGATTCTATCCTGAAACTGGGATCTGGAATCATGGAAAGGTGATGGCGCAAGAGGAGGACCTTCAGCTTGGTATCAATGCTGGTTCTCAGCAAGAGAAACTCAGTCGGTCCCTTCCCCTGCCGTTCCCTGCAATCTGTTTCTCTTCAGGTCTTTATACAACTCCCCTTTTGAAAGCAGTCATTGAATCTGCCTCCACCACACTCTCAGGCAGTGCATGCTGGATCCTAAGCACTTGCTGCATTAGAAAGCTTTTCCTCTTTGAATCTTTCACCCTCCACCTGAATGTGTGTGTCCTCTAATCCTCAATGGGAACAGCTTCTATCCACTCTATCCAGACCCCTCATGATTTTGAACACTTCTTTCAAATCTCCTCTCAACCTTCTCTTCTCTAAGGCGAAAACCTCCAGCTTCTCTCATATCTCCACGTTAACTGGTCCATTATCCGCGGAACCATTCCTGTGGATTGTTTCTGCAACAGGGCGGCACGGTGGCACAGTGGTTAGCACTGCTGCCTCACAGTGCCAGTGTTCAATTCCTGGCTTGGGTCACTGTCTGTGTGGAGTTTGCATAGTCTCCCCGTGTCTGCGTGGGATTCCTTCATTATGCCGATTTAAATGCACGCAAATGCATTTAAATCAGCCCGCTGGCAGATACGGGCGCGCGCCAGATCAGCCATTGGTAAAGGCGCAATTGGCCTTGGGTTGGGTCTGGACCGCGCTTTAGGCCCGACGCCCAACTTTACCACGATTTTGCGCCTGAAAACGGGCACAGAATTTTGGTAAAATCGGGCTCTTAGTGTCAGGAGGACTATCTAGTGTAAGTGCGTGGGGTAAGTGCGTGGATTGTGGGAATGGGGCCTGGGTGGGATTGTGGTCGGTACAGACTCAATGGGCTGAATGTCCTCCTCCCGCACTGTAGGATTTTACGATCTCTAATGCTAAGTCAGTGTTTTCTATGTGAAGGGTACAGGAACCTTCTTTCTGTTAAATGTGGAGCACTTCATTTCAAGGGAATAACATCTCATTGTGAAGTATTGATGTATTCAGCACTGAAGAACACAAGAGACAACATCGATGTAAGACTTTTGTTCTTATCCCATCCCCCAGTTCAGTCATTTGTCTCTTTGTTACTGTAATTTTCTCCCCTTTTTTAATGCTCATGTTTGGGGTGAATTCAAGAGCTGGCTACAGCCTTTCCATGACTCTCCTGAGTCCATTTAGACACTGAGACAGCCATTTTAACTGGTCTGTCATGTTCCAGTATGTCATAAACTCTCGGGTCAATACCTTACATTTTTTTGAAGCCACACAGGACTGGAGGAAGATGGTCGCCGAAGGATTACCTTGATTGACCTGCATTGAAACACTCTCCTGTCTCAAGAGGGAACAAAAGGAATTTTCCAGACTCAGGCTGACTCGATGCCTTTTCCCTGAAACTAATTTCAAATTGAATGGGTCAAGATACCAGCTGTCTCAAACTCTGAAGGAGAGAAAGTCATCACAGAGGATGTATAAGGGGCCGCATGGTGGCACAGTGGTCAGCACTGCTGCCTCACAGCGCCAGGGACCGGGTTCAATTCCAGCCTTGGGTCACTGTCTGTGTGGAGTTTGCACATTCTCCTCGTGTTTCCGTGGGTTTGTTCCAGGTGCTCTGGTTTCCTCTCTCAGTCCAAACATGTACAGGTTAGGTGGATTAGTCATGCTAAATTGCCCCTTAGTGTCCCAAGATGTGTAGGTTAAGGGGATTAGCAGGGTGAATGCATGGGGTTATGGGGATAGGGAGGGGAGTGGGCCTGGTCAAGATGCTATGTCGAGAGTTGGTGCAGACATGATGGGCTGAATGGCCTCCTTCTGCATTGTAGGGATTCTATGATAATTTACCTGGTCACCCACCTTATTTGGAAAAGGGTTTTGGACCTGTAACTGGACACATGATTGAAACAGCCATGTTTATTTCCCACTTTTAAATCAGCAAGAATCGCCTCCACAGCAACAGAGTAACCATTAGAAAGCCTTCGAACCAACTGCAGTTCATTAAAGCAACCAAGCTAATAAACGGCAATACCTTGAAAATGGGAGAAGGATTCTCCCCAACCTGTTCTGACTCAAGTTTATTTTTAAAGTTTATTTATCAATCACAAGTAAGGCTTACATTAACATTGCAATGAAGTTACTGTGAAATTCCCCCAGCTGCCACATTCCAGTACCTGTTCGGGTCAATGCACCTAACCAGCACTGGGAGGAAACCCACGCAGACATGGGGAGAATGTGCAAACTCCACACAAACAGTGACCCAAGCTGGGAATTGAACCCAGGTCCCTGGCGTTGTGAGGCAGCAGTGCTAACCACTGCGCCACTGTACCTGAGAATGAACATCTTGGAAAGTCAACTGCAAGAAGCCTCTCAACTTACTGAGAAACCCCTGCTTACAAAACCTTCACTTCAATTAAAAGCATCAACACATCTAACAATCTCCAGGCCTGCCACACCAAATAGAGATTGAGGTTATTATACTTTGTAATCGTGTCTCTCCCTCATTTGTATCTAATCTTTGTGTGAGAGATAGTATGTGTTAGTTAAATGGGTGAGAGATAGTGTGTGGTAGTTAAGTGAGTATAGGGTGTTAATGGTATGTTAATTATATTGCTAAGATACACCGCTGAAGGGTATTGCTTAATTAAGTCCTTTGAGCACATGTAAATAAAGAGCACCCGCTGGCGGGTTAGATAAGAAGGTGAGTGCATGGCGTTGTTAGTGTTATTGACGCCATGGTGACTGATTCATTCCTCATAGTGGCCAACAGAACTTACCTGTTTTAAAGCAAGGAAGGTGCTTGCTACATTCGGTTGTAATCTCTTTGCGTTCACTGTCCTACTGTTGGGCGGCTTTGAATAAGGGCCCTTGCTCCTGTAGCGTCGCATCTTCTGTTTTTCACTGGCACAGGTCTGCCACAACCAGTGGGTGCCATGGAGTGCATCCTCACTCCTGGGGAAGGTTTTTTTTTTGGTTTAGTTAGTTAAATTTCCTTTTGACATTTAGTTAGAGTGCCCCACCAGGGGCTGTCAACCCTCTTTGATTTGTTGATATTACAGATTTATTTGTTTTAGTCAAAAGAGTATAATTAAAGGAGAGCTGGGACACCGGGTGCATGGGGGTGGCGGGGGGTGGGGGGGGAGCTATGAGACTGAGCAAAGTCAATAAACACAGGGAAGAAAAGCTCTGTGTTCTAACTTCACCAATCTGTGATCATTGGTAGCAGAGAATACTTGGCCTAAAGGTGAAGGTTGGAAACTAAGACTTATTTTTGAATTTAAGGTTGTAACTGAAGGTTTTTTTTGGAGAAAAATGAATGAAAACAAGTGTAAAGTATCTGGGTAAGGTTCCCCACCCATTGTCCTGTGAAGCTGAATCTTCCGACCAGAAGAATTAAGTGGACACAGGTTACATCCTTACCAAAGAAAAAACAAACTATGGCCTTGGAACTTTCGCTTCCCACCAAAAGCGAGATCAGGTGCAAAGAATTTCTGAAGATAGAGGCTCCTAAACACTGAGGAAGGTAGGGATAAAAACTTCAAATTTATTGGCAAAATTTATCAGAAAGATTATATGTTTTATTTATACTTTGATGAATGTCTTGAAGAAGGGGTACGTAGTGTCCACTGGTACGATGGGCGAACATGGTGGCACAATGTTTAGCACTGTTGCCTCACAGTGCAAGAGATCTGGGTTCAATTCTGGCCTTGGGTCACTGTCTGTGTGGAGCTTGCACATTCTCCCCATGTCTGTGTGGGTTTCCTTCAGATGCTCCGGTTTTCTCCCACAGTCTAAAGATGTGCAGGTTAGGTTGATTGGCCATGCTAAATTGACTCTAGTGTCAGGGGGATTAACAGGGTAAATATGTGGGGTTATGGGGACAGGGCTTGGATGGGATTGTGGTCGGTGCAGGCTCGATGGGCCGAATGGCCTCCTTCTGCACTGTAGCAGTTCTATGATCAAGGTGTCGTGTGACTGGTGGATACTGTGGGGGAATGGTGTCTTTTATTGACCCCAAAAGTCGCATTTTACTTTGAATTTTTTTCTAAGTCTCCTTTGTGATTTTCCCCCTTTCATTTGTTAATTTGTCCTTGAGTTACTTTGTTAATCTGATTTAATTTGTTACCTTGTTTTTCTCAGAGTACATAGAGAGCACTCAATGTGCCTGAGCCTGGCCAAGATGGCCGCCAACAGGGTCCAGGTAACGGGTGGTCGAAGGTGCCATCCGACTCAACTATCTGTCCCTCTACTGTGGCTTTGTTTGCAGCTGTGTGGCCTGGGAGGGGGCGTATGCTGTGTCCTCCAGTACACTTGAGGCCTTCCATTCTCAGTGGGCACCGCAGGGGCTGGGGAGCATCGTCACCGCCACTCCTCCCCCCCACCGCCCCCCTGAATGACATTTTAATTTGATTTTGTCATTTTCCTTTGACGTTTTGATTTTTTTGTCACAGTGCCCACACAAGGGGCTGTCACTGCCTCTCATTTTTCATCTTTCATTTAATTTATTGATGTTTGTCTTTATCGAAGAGGCTATGAATAGGGGATGGCTGGGACACTGGGGGTTACAGGAGAGCTAAGAGGCGGAACACAGTTAATAACTTCCTCTTGGTAAGGAAAAACTCTATGTCTTGGTTATGCACTTATGTTGGCCTTTATTTCAAAGGAAATGGAATATAAAAATAGGGATGTCTTGCTGAAACTGTACAAAGCACTTGTTGGACCACAAGTGGAATGCTGTAAACAGTACTGCTCCTCTTATCTAAGAAAAGATATTCGGGGCAGTGAGCGTAATCTCACTTTACCTAAAAGCACCAACTCCTCTTAAAAAAAAACTACAGGCCTGCCTCACAGCGTCAGGAACCCGGGTTCAATTCCGGCCACGGGTCACTGTCTATGTGGAGTTTGCACACTCTCCCCATGTCTGCGTGGGTTTGCTCCAGGTGCTCCGGTTTCCTCCCACAGTCCAAAGATGTGGGTTATGTAGATTGGTCATGCTAAATTGATCCTAGTATCTGGGGATTAGTGGAGTAAATATCTCTGTGTCTGTCGGTAACTCATTGTGGTCAGTGCTCTTGTCTCATCCGGTGACTCGTTTCATGCCAGTGTGTTGATTTTTGTTTCCCTTTTCTTCCGTGAAATGACGTAAACCTTTTATGGGTTACGGGGATAGGGCCTGGGTGGGATTGTTGTCCGTGCAGACTTGATGGGCCGAATGGCCTCCTTCTACACTATTGGGATTCTATGATTCTATTTACCCTACTAATCTCCCTGACACTAAGGGGTGATTTAGCATGGCCAATCCACCTAAGCCACTCCACTCACATTATCTGTATCTTTAAGACCTGGTTGGCTTTAGAGATTCGCATTCTAATCAGTATTCTGTAACTTGATTTTGTGTCTCTGTGCCCTGTTTGAGAGCAGATTTCCACTCCATCTGACGAAGGAGCAGCGCTCCGAAAGCTAATGGCATTTGCGACCAAATAAACCTGTTGGACTTTAACCTGGTGTTGTTAAAACTCTGACTGTGTGGGAGGAAACCAGAGCTCCCGGAGGAAACCCACGCAGACACGGGGAGAATGCACAAACTCCACACAGTCATCCAAGACTGGAATTTAACCTGGGTCCCAAGAGCTGTGAGGCAGTAGTGCTAGCCACTGTGCTGCCGTGCTTTGCTGTTTGTGGGATCTTGCTGTGTAGATATTGACTGTTGTATTCCAACAGGGCCTCACCTTCAAAAACACTACGATGTGCTTCGGGACATCCTGAGTATGGGGCGCACAAAATGAAAATCCTGTCTGTTATTTTTATTAAGCTAATTAACACAGAGCTAGCTGCGGGAGAGACCCAAACAAACAAATGCTTTATTTGCTGAGAAATACAAATCAGAGGTTTCTTGGTAACCCGGTTGACATTCCTTACAATCCTTTTATATTTGCAAATGACTCACCTGGAGCTCCGAGGGAACAAATTCCATTTGAACAGTTTAATTTGGTGATTGTTATCATTTTCGCTATGTCTAATCTCTGCCCCTGAGGAATATGCAATTAGTCCAACTGACTTTCCAACAGCCAATTATAATTATTTTGCAAAATGATATTCCAGTTGGGAGATAGCCTGCATACTTTAGCCTCACCTCCTGTTACCATGGAAGCCGGCCATCTCCCCCGCTCTGCAACCCTTTGAGGATGCCCATTGAAAAGGTTTATTCCAGCTGTTAATTAGACAAACTCTTCTAACTCTAGGTTACACTGTGTTTCCTTAGATCTTGTGTGTGTTGTTGGCAACAAACCCATGGTAACTTTCCCTTTTGCTGCCTCACAGCACCAGGGACCCAGATTCAATTCCTGGCCTGGGTCACTGTCTGTGCGGAGTCTGCACGTTCTCTCTGTGTCTGTGTGGATTTCCTCCGGGTGCTCCGGTTTCCTCCCACGGTCCGAAAGACGTGTTGGTTAGGTGCATTGGCCGTGCTAAATTCTCCCTCAGTGTACCCGAATAGACACCGAAGTGTGGCCACTAGGGGATTTTCACAGTAACTTCATTGCGGTGTTAATGTAAGCCTACTTGTGACAATAAATAAACTTAAATTTTTCCACCCTTGGAGAGCCTTAACAAGCCTCATGATAATAGCCGCTGTTGACTAAAATAAATAATCACGGTGGCACAGTGGTTAGCACTGCTGCCTCACAGTGCCAGGGACCTGGGTTCAATTCCGGCCTTGAGTCATTGTCTGTGTGGAGTTTGCACGTTCTCCCTGTGTCTGCGTGGATTTCCTCAGGGTACTCTGGATTCCTCCCAAAGATGTGCAGGTTAGGTGGATTAGCGGAGTAAATGTATGGGGTTATGGGGATATGGCAGGGGGTTGGGCCTGGATAAGATGCTCTGTCGGAGAGTCGGTGCAGGCTCGATGGGCTAAATGGCCTCCTTCTGCACTGTAGGGTTTCTATGATTCTACAACTTTTGCTTCCTAGAAGTATTCAGAAAAGCCCTGATGAAGGGTCAGCTCGACTCGAAATGTTAGCTCAATTCTCTCCCCACAAATGCTGTCAGACCTGCTGAGATTTTCCAGCATTTTCCATTTTTGTTTCAGAAAAGTTTGATATTGTCATTGTTTATCTATATTAGGCATGCTTGTCTGTCCTGGCTGTTTTGATTGGTCAGCTCAAGGAGTGTGTCTTTTGATGAGTTTGGTGGACAATACTGGCTCGAGTGAAGGCATGTGGGATACGTTTAGTTATCAGTGCCTTTTTTCATTCTTTCATGGGATGTGGGTGTCGCTTACAAGGTCAGCATTTATTCATCATCATGTGTGCTCTGGCTGAAACTGGGGTCCTTGGCTCATAGCCGTCCATCCATGTTTCGCTATCTTGTGCCATTCTTTTCATTTTCCAACAACTTCTTTCAATTTTCAAGCCATCCAACATTGATATTCTCTTCCTTCCATTTTTTCCATGAAATCTTCCTTTCCTAACATCTCCTCGAAGTCCTACCCTGTCTCCCTGCCTATTCTTAATTATACGTTCAGCAAATTGCTTTTCTCCTTCACTCCCCACAACCCACTTTATCATTTACTTTTTATGTCCAGCAGATCCTTTCAATTCTCTTACAAACCCACATTTCAAAGCTTAAAGTTTATTTATTAGTGTCACAAGTAGGCTTACATTAACACTGCAATGAAGTTACTGTGAAAATCCTCTCGTCGTCACACTCCGGCGCCTGTTCGGGTACACTGAGGGAGAATTTAGCACAGCCAATGCAACTAACCAGCACGTCTTTCAGACTGTGGGGGGAAACCGGAGCACCCGGAAGAAACCCACGCAGACACGGGAAGAATGTGCAGACTCTGCACAGACAGTGACCCAAGCCGGGAATCGAACCTGGCTCCCTGGCACTGTGAGGCAACAGTGCTAACCACTCTGCCACCGTACTGCCCCCTATTTAGCAACTTGGTCTCCTCTCATCAGGTTCAAATCTCACACCCATACAAAACAACACTCCAAATCAAATTCTTTACAAGTTTTGCTTTTTGAGTTGTTTATTCAGAATTCTGGTTAGCACCTGCCTCTTCTTTTCAAATACACTCGCACCCACTGCTATCCTTGTTTTTATTTGTTTGTTGCATCTTCTCTCTACAGATGTTCTGCTTCCTGAATATGTGAATTCTTGCACCTGTTCTAGTTCTTTTCCTTCTCTGAATATATAAATATATTGCAGTGATTTTGAGATATGCATCACTGATTTTGCCAAGGTTCACTTACATTCCGAAGTTCATGCCTGCTGTTTCCAGTCTGTCTCCTAGACCTTGTAACTTTTTCTGTTCTTACTACAAGTGGTTGTTATCTGCAAATTTAACTGATGTTATCATTGCCCCCACCAAATCTTAACACCAGATTACTTGTCTTCAAACACCTCTTTGATCATTGCTTCGAAATGGACGTTGGAGAGGATTGGTGATAAATATCACCAGTTGACAAACTCCTTTTCCAATGACTCCAATTCCCCTCATCTTGAGGTTTCTTGTGGGTCGTCTATCTCTCCGGCCTACCCCACTGTTCTTCCACACTGTTAGGAGCTTAATCCAGTCAACCTGATTGAATTCTTCTGGAAGATCGACAGAACAAACGTAAAATCTTAGAATCCCTACAGTGCAGAAGGAGGCCATTCAGCCCATCAAGCCTGCACTGACAGCACTCCCACTCAGGCCCTATACCCGTAACCCCATGTATTTACCCTGCAAATTTCCCCTGACACTAAGGGGCAATTTAACATGGCTAATCAACCTAACCCGCACATCTTTTGGAGTGTGGGAGGAAACCGGAGCACCCGGAAGAAACCCACGCAGACACGGGGAGAACATGCAGACTCCACAAAGACAGCCACCCAAGGCCAGAATTGAACCCAGGTCTCTGGCGCTGTGAGGCAGCCGTGCTAACCACTGTGCCACCCCATGTGAAATGGGCATCTAGTGTTGCAAAGCAATGTTGAGTACATGGAAGCTCAAAGAAAGGACTCCCTATTTTACTGCCTGCTGCACCTGGAAACTGAAAATTCCCCAGACACAAAGAAGAGGAAAACCTCGCTTCGTAATTCCATTTATGTCAGCAAGAACCTGTTTCTAACCATCTGGGGTATACACTGATCAGATACCAACTAACCCAGGAGCACAAATTCACACTTCATTGAGTGTTAACTATTTCTTGTTCTGGATGAAAATGCACTAGCAGTCAAGCTAGATATTGCTTCTATACTTTTTTTCAGCGTTATTCATAATTTCTCCTTGTTCCACAGACTAGGTTGTAGTGTCAGATTGTTCTGTGTTTGATTGAGTTTGGTAAATGATCTGTGCTCAGTCAACACCCAGGCTTAATCAGAGAAAAGCAAACAGATACACAGAAGCTACTAGAATTGGAGTTGTCGGCACGTCTGCTGACATTTTGTAATTGCAGAGCTATTAAAAAAGCTCTTGGAAATAAAGCTGTGGCAGATTTAGAAACTAGTGTTATAAATGGGCCCTATTTTACCGTTTTGATTTTAAGTGCTGGGTGGACTTGAAACTGGGAGGGTTTCAGATCTGACTTTTAGACCCGTTCTAAATATCAACGATTCCGAATCACGCTGCAGAAGCCTGTGGGCGGAGCTTAATGTGCCCGAAACTCTGCAGCTCCGATCGGCACCTCCAACTGCGCATGCGCAGAAAAAAATGATACAATGCGGTTCCCCTGCCACACCACTCCCAGGCCAGACATTGCCCCCCACCCCCACAACATTACTGACCCACATCTCCCTGCCACCCAGACCGATCGTGGCCCTGTCTCCCCCCCTTTCCCCCCCCCCCACTCATCTCAGGCAGAGTGTCAGCGGACCCCCTTCCCCCTCCCCCACTGATCTCCAGCAGAGATCCATCAGACACTAGGCACCGACCTCCTCACGAACTGGAGCGCCCGAATTGGACTTTTTTGGAGCATGTATGTTTGTCGTCGATTCTGGATGGGCGAACGCGGTGGCAAAGGGTTGCCAATAAGGTTGGGCATGCAGCCCATTAAATCAATTTAAATGCATGCAAATGCATTGAAATAGCCGTCGTGCCCACTTCAGGCATGGTCCCGATCGCAGCCATTTTCAGGCCTTGGTAAAGGGGGAACTGGCGCGGAGGCGGGCATGGATCGCGCTACTCGCCTCACACCTGACTTTACCAAGTTTTTGGTAACGGGCGCGACGTGATGATAAAATCAACCCACTGTGTTGCTTTGAGGGAAATCAAATATCTAGGGTGGAATTTTCCCGTCCCGCCCGCCACGGGAATCATAGTAGGCGGGACACAGACCATGCAAAGGTCCGTTGACCTTGAATGGGATTTTCGGGTATTGGGGTGACCGCAGCTGGAAAATCCTGCCTCTTGTATTCTTGTAATGATATAAGTTCTGAAGTTTATTTGTTGTACAATGCACAAGGTACCAATCACTCAAAGGATTGGTTAAACACATTGAGATTCACTTATTAAGGATAGATACATGAGAACAGTCTTATGCGTCAACAACTAGGGTTGTACTTAGGATATGTGAGCTTTCTCGACCTGCGAGTTCATACTTATGTTCATTCTTGAGTAGCTATTCCATGCTATATAAAAGTAACGTTTATTTATTAGTCAAAAGTAAGCTTACATTAACACTGCAATAAAGTTACTGTGAAAATCCCCTAGTTGCCACACTCCGGCACCTGTTCAGGTACACTGAGGGAGAATTTAGCATGGCCAATGCACCTAACCAGCACGTCTTTCACACTGTGGGAGGAAACCGGAGCACCCGGAGGAAACCCATGCAGACACGGGGAAAATGTTCAAACTCCACATAGACAGTGACCCAAACCAGGAATCGAACCAGGGTCCTTGGCGCTGTGAGGCAGCAGTGCTAACCACTGTGCCACCATGCTGCCCACTATATGTTTTTGGCTTGTCTAGCAGATATCTCTGGAATGCGTCCTTGAGAGTGGATGCGATCACCAACTCAACAGTTGCACGTTGGAAAGTCATCTGCTGATAAGGTGGTCTGTGGATTCTGTAGGCTAATGTTGAAATGACGTGACTCTAGTCGATGAATATGCAAGTTTAACCCGATTCTGAACCAGTTCTCCAAAGTAGTTCATATCTAACGGAGATGCTTCAGACCTTCTGTTCAACCAAACGTATTCAGTCTGTGCAGACCTTCAGTCCCAATTTCTCGGCGGAGTTTTATGACTTGCTTGTCTGGTTCTGGACACACCTGAATGAAGAAAGCATAGCTCCGTGCACATTTTAAACACTTTGAGATTGGATAGGTGGTCTGCTGCACCCCAAACTGGAGAACTTTGTGGATATTCTGCTGATGTCCCTCTGCAGTGGCTGGGATGAGTGTGGTTGTAGCCACTTTTACACACTTTTCTGAAGCTCCACCCATGAAGAGGAGTTATGGGGGGGGAGTGAGTAATGGTGCTTTTGGTTTTTATTCAATTTATTCTTCAGCAATTCCCCTGTCATAGTCTCTCCTGACCCAATATTTATGACTTTATTTGTTTTTTATTCTGTTTGACTCTCCCTTGCCCGCTATTGATTTGGCCACACCCCGCTCACTCATTCTTCCTGAATGAGACAATCTGATGCTGGTCCTCTTGGCGCGCTGTCCCACTCATGTGGTTGTCAGGGTGTGCACTACAATCTCACCATGAAGAATCCATCTGCCTACCAGGGCCGCAATTTTCCCCCCAAAATTCTAAGTGTCGAATTCACGTGAAAACTAGAGTAATTCACGTTGTTTTTTTTTCAGTGGGAGTTCAGAGAAGAATCTCCCACATCTGTGCACTGCAGAGGTCACTAGTGTGTATATCATTATAAAGCTGTGGACGGCACTTATTGCCAACCGGGAGGCTGGCAGCATAGCGCTGAGCAGGCCCTGAGCACACGCTGATCTGTCGGCGCCGAGATCGGCGCATGCACAGTGGCCCCGCAATGCCGGTCTCCTGATCACTGGCCAGCTCCATCGCTGGCCAACCCCATGATCCCCGCTTTCCCAGACCTTCCCATAGCCCGATCACTGCCGCCGCCCCCCCCCTCCCCCCTCCCCCCCAAACCATTCCCGGGCCAGCCCCGAAACTGATTACTCAGAAAATCGTAGGCTGGGGATGCACGAAGGCACGTTGCACCCAACAGAAAGTCCGTGAAACGGCCTCCGCTGATATCTCCCAGCTTGTTGCACTGCTAACGCAGCGCAGCGTGTAGGGTGAATCACCCCCATGTACATCCAACACAGAGCTCTAACAGAAAGGGAATTATTCCAGTTCTCAGCCAATCAGAAACAAGCTCATTGCACAATGGGTCAAGTTGATTTATGTGATGTTTGGTACACAGGATCCGATGTCAATAAAGCCTGAAAGGCTTTGAAGGAGTAGCTGATCAGATTCGCTGACAAACAATTGTGGTTTGCACTTTGCACAACATTGAAAAGTCACAGTCATCAAACTGATTATTGTCAGTTAATGATTCCTTGTAATAGCCATCCATTTACTAAAGGTACTATTACTGTAGGATCCGATTTACTCCTTTTTACATTATTCAGTTGATATATCTCATATTCTCTTCTGATTCATATTCTAAATTGCGCTCTGGAGTCCAATATATTTTAAACCAGGTATATTCTGTTTGACTTGGCAAGTGATTCAGATGTAGCCTCTCCGATTGCCGCCAAAACAGACAGAATCCTAGGTTTTACATATTTCCTGGGGGTGATCTCCCCCGCACCTATAACATTCCTCAGAATTTCTGTTTTTTTTAGCTGTTTTCTTGTTCTTCTGTCCCTGCCTTGCTCATTGAGTTTCTGCTCTGTCTCTTCTGTGCACCCAACTCTGTCCTCCTGACTTGCCAAGGTAGCGCGCCATAGCTGATTCACTTGCCTGTATGCATGCACTGTAACTCGAGAACCCCTCTCTCCACACTCTCAATCACCTGCGCTATTTCCACAGCATTCTCTAGGAAAATGTTATCTTCTACCAGTAGTTTTTTTTTGTATGTTTCAGTTCATTTATGCCGCAAACTAATCTGTTTCGCAGCATGTCACTTAGCGAAGAATCAAATTTGCATTGCTCAGCTAATATTCTTGCCGTGTGTGCCACAATCAACTCCCCTGGGTCCCTTACAGGAGAGTTAAACATAAAACACTGCATGATTCTAGTCTCGGGTATAAACATCCTTAGCCAAAGTTATGAGTCGTCAAGAGACCAAAGTTTCTGGGGATGTTAAATTTCTAATAAGATTATGGCCGGAATTTTACCGGCATGCCCGCCCGTGGCTCGTAAGATCGCAGCCGAGGCCAACGGGGAATGCGAGTCTTGCACGGCCCGATTCCCGTAAAATCAGGGCCTATAAATCTGAGGTCCACAAACTGTAGGCAGATGACTTTTTGCTTTTCTTCTCCTGTAATATCATTAACAGCAAAGAAATAGCAGAGTCTTGCAATTTATTGAGTGCAGTGTTCAGTCTGTGGGTCAAAAGGATTGAATTTCCCAAAAAGGGGCTTTGTCTTTACTTACTGTTGCTACAGAGATTTTTTAAATAATAGGCAGGCTTTCTTCCCCCTCAATTCCAGGAGGTGGCGACTGTAATTCCCATTTACCTCGTCGCCAATGTAATAATTGCAAGGCTCTGCAATTACTTGGCAGGTGGAAGTAATTGGACTATTTATTTGAGGCAAACCATATACAAAGGAGGACAATGAAGACCTCCATACTCTCCAACTCTCTAGGGTCAACTGCCAATCTCCAACTGCTGCCTTTTAACCTTCGCAACGTGAGCTTAGATTCATGCTCCACTTCCACAGAATGCAAGTTTGGGCTTGTGTTCAACTGCTGCTCTGTGCTCTCGACCCTGTGCTCCACTGGCACTCCACGCTCCCGAACTCATGCTCAACTGCCACGTTTCACGTTGTACTGTGTTATCACATTCCTCTAACTAGTGATTGCATAAGCCTCAGAGAACTGCAAACAATATTCAGACTTACTAAAGGGTGATTCTGCTAACTAATAACTGTTATAATCTGATATGCTTTGCCGGCTAATGACAACACCAAACGGATCATAGAATCCTACAGTGTAGGAAGTTGGCACCAACCACAATTCCATTCAGGCCCTATCTTCATAACCCCATGCATTTACCCTAGCTAGTCCCCCTCATATTAAGGGGCAATTTAGCATGACCGATCCACCTAACCCGCACATCTTTGGAGTGTGGGAGGAAACCGGAGCTCCCGGAGGAAACCCATGCAGACACGGGGAGAATGTGCAAACTCCACACGGACAGTGACCCAAGCCGGGAATCGAACCCAGGTCCCTGGCACTGTGAGGCAGCAGTGCTAACCACTGTGTCACCGTGCTGGATAATTCCCTAAACCAATGATCAAGCTGACCAAAGATCTACTGGTTCCAATGATCCACTGGAGGAGAATGTTATACCAGCTTAGCTAAGCTGACACTGTTGGTTTGATATCCATGCTGTGTTGAGTTGGATGACTTTAGTTAGTGATGCTCTCAGTCTCCCAAGACCAGAAGTGTCCCTTTGCTCCCTGCTCTATATGAGCTCCTAGTCCAGTATCTCAAATTAAAAAGTTTCATCCTTATGTTTAAATACCTCCAATTGCCTCAAACGTCCCCATTTCTGCAATCTACTCCAGCATCACAACTCTTCGAAACAAAATGCACTCTTCCAATTCTACAATGCTGCAAGGATGCACCATGAGAACACCATGGGTGGCAGAGTGGCACACGGGCAGCACAGTGTCACATGGGCAGCATTGTGGCACAGTGGTTAGCACTGCTGCCTCACAGCGCCAGGGACCCGGGTTCGATTCCTGGCTTGGGTCACTGTCTGTGCAGAGTTCTCCACGTGTCTGCATGCATTTCCACCGGGTGCTCCGGTTTCCTCCCATTGTCTGAAAAACGTATGGGTTAGGTGCATTGGCCATGCTAAATTCTCCCTCAGTGTACCCGAACAGGTGCAGGGGGTGTGGCAACTAGGGAATTTCTACAGTAATTTTCTTTGCAGTGTTAATGTAAGCCTACTTACTGATGAATAAACTTTAAACTTTAAAACTTTAAACCTCCGTGAGGCAAGATTCCCTCCAAGCAACACAGTGAATAATCGGCTACAGATTCGCTACAAGCACGTCTTGCACTGTTCATGTTGACCTATTTACCCCCGTACCTCTTTGACCAAATTTTCACCCCTCTCATTACCTCTTTCTGTGGCTTGATGTTCATTCTTGTTTGATCATATGCCTGTGGACGACTATTTCATCTTAATCTACTTATTTAACAGGTTATTTTACTATGTTAATGGTGCTAGACCATGAGACATAGGAGCAGAAGTGGGCCATTCGGGCAATCGAGTCTGCTCTGCCTATACAAATGCTATGCAAATGCGATTTGTTGTTGTTGCTGCCTTAATTGTGGACCTAGATCACTGAAGCCTTAAAACGCCAGCAATGTGAGCACTGCAGGTAACTCACTCCTACTGGCAATAACATTTCCTGGTTTATTCTGCTTAAATTGTGTGAGCTTGTGTTGTCTTAACTGTATATAAATCTGAAGTCAGAACACCAGGTTAGCTTGGGAAACCTGAACCATATGTGAGGGGCCACAGATGTACAATTAAGTGGAAGTGATTTAGAATAGAGAGTTGGGGAAGGTTCTTTACACAAAGTTACACGGTTTGGAATTCACCACTAGGGTTAGACGTCAGGGCACAAGTTATGTCAACATTCAGCATTAGAGATTTTTTTAAGGAACTAAAAAGGGAGAGCAGCCTAAAACAATAAATATAAACATGGTTCAAATCCCACAAGACCACAAAAAGGGCAGGTATCTTGGGAGTTTGTGAACCCATGCTTCATATGGTACTGCTGTGTGCAACACCCTCCACCCCCCGATTCCCGATGGTAAGGGGGAGGACCCCTCAGCAGAGGGACTGCTACCAGGGCCCTCTGCCACTGTACGGCATGTCAGGGCATGGGGGTATGAGAAACCCCTCCATGCAGTGGCAAAGGGCATGCAGGGCATTACCTTGAGGCAGCTCAGGCTGTGGGGCACCAGCCTCTGAGGGTGAGGGGTGGGGTTGGCCGATGTGAAACTCCATCCGAGCAGGGGTGCGCTCAGACGGGAGTCCACTGCACATCCGCGCCACCTCGAGACCACGAGTGAGGTCGAGTCCGAGCATGACTGTTTAGAGGTTGTGGATGGCATCAGTCACAAGTTGGAAGCTCATTGCCACATGATGAGCCGACTCCTGGGGTGCCATCCAGCCTATTCCTCCGCAACCCAGCGCGTCCCTGAATTCAGCATTAGATTGGGTGAATGAAGCGAAATGGCTTGATGGAATAATGAAACCGGACAGGTAAATGCGATCAAAACTATTTGCACCTATGGATGGTAAACGCCAGCACAGATTTGTTGGACTGAATGGCCTGTTTCTGCGGTGTAACGTCTATATAACTTAAGGTGCAGTTAATTTTATATTATAAAAAGAATATTGAGACATTGGAGGAGAGGGCGGAGAGACTTACAATGAGAGTACCAGAAATGCACAGGAATAGATAACAGGAAAGGAGTAACAAGCTGGGTCTCTTTTCTCATGAAGAATGAAGGCTGAGAGATAACCTAATAGAGATCTATTGGGAATAGGGTCTAGGTGGGATTGTTGTCAGTGCAGATTCAATGGGCCAAATGGCCTCCTTCTGCACTGTAGGGATTCTGTGGTTTCTATCTTTAAAAATTATGGAATGTTTTGTTAGAGTGGATGCAAAGGGAATATTCCCTCTCATGAGGAAGAGCATAACCAGATATAAGATAGTCACCAAAAAATCCAATCAGGCTTTTAGAAGGGGCTCCTTCACCAAAGAGTGGTCAGAATATGGAACTCGATACCGCAGGGAGTGGCTGAAACCAACATTTAAGGGGAAGCTAGACAAACATTTGAGGGAGAAGGGGATAGAGAATTAGAAGATTAGATTTAGATATGTAAAGATGGGAGGAGGTTTGAATGGAGCATAAATGCCGACATGGACAGGGATTGGCCTGTTTCTATGCCGGGTATTGCTCTGTGGTCTGAACCAAGGTGGCCTATGAAGACAGCAAGCCTGAGTCAACAGGAGGCGGCTGGGCGAGGCGGGAGGGGGCAGGGTGGGGGGTGTGGGGGGGTGGGTGGTTGAAGAGAAATAAACCTGCTCAGTGGCCGGGACCTCTTGCAAGGAGGGAACAACTATTGGGTTGTGAAGGTTTCCATGGTCGAAACAAATAAATCGACTAGGCTGACAAATGGAGGATGGGGAGTTTGCACATTCTCCCCGTGTCTGCGTGGGTTTCCTCCGGGTGCTCTGGTTTCCTCCCACTGTCCAACAATGTGCAGGTTAGGTGCATTGGCTATACTAAATTGCCCCTTAGTGTCCCGGGATGCGTAGGTTAGAGGGATTAGCTGGATAAATATGTGGGGTTATGGAGATAAGGCCGAGGTGGGTTTGTTGTCAGTGCACTCTTGATGGGCTGAATGGCCTCCTTCTGCACTGTAGGATTCTATGATTTCTATGAGGAAAGCCAAGCTGGACAAGAGTGTGTCCAGTGACTGTGGACAGTGACTGGGGAAGCTAATCTCATTGTCGCAGCGGGCTATGGAGGCCAGATCATTGAGTGTCCCTCAGACAAAGATGGATAGGTTCTTAATCAATAAGGGGATCAAGGATTACGAGGAGAAGGTAGGAGAATGGGTGTGAGAATCACATCAGCCATGATTGAATGGCGGAGCAGATCTGATGGTCTAAACCATCGGATCAGAAACACAGTGTTTAACTGGTGGTTTCCCTCTCGGGGATTCTGTTGACTGCGAACAAGGAGTTGAAGGCTCACAAGAAAATTATACAGAAGGCCGAATGTGTCTCATCTGATTTTTGCTTTGGGCGGGGGGGTGTGGGGGTGGGGTGGGTGCAGAAGGTGTTTTGGGAAGGTTGAGGTGGCGGTGGGGGGGGAGGGGGGAAGTGTTCCCCACAGCCCCCAAGCAACAGGTTGATGCTCCCAACTGGAGCAGACATAATCCAAATCCAAGGATCTGAAAATGTCAAGGCACCCTTTGATGAAACTCTTTCAGGAGTGAACTTTTACCCTGACATTTCCTTTTATGCGCCTCAGTGCAGCCTATCGACTTTCAAATGCAAAATACACACAGACTTCTTTGAACCGAAAGGCCTAGTGACATTGTTTATATTTCTCCCCACTGCCGCACAACTAATTAGGAGGAGAGGCACGTTCAGGCTCGGCTGAGGGCCTGAGTTGGAATATTTTATAGAAATCAGGGAGCGAGGTGACAATCTCCTGGTGTTTTTTTTAAAAAAATAACATTTTTTTCTCTCTCTTGTATTAAGCCTCTAATTATACTCAGTGGGTGGGCAGCACAGGGCTATGATTGCACTTCTGATTTCTGATAATGCCTTTCAGCTCGAGTCTCATCAGATGCACCTTTCCCTTTCACCTCCTGTTCAAATCAGCATTGAGAGAATTGAATGCTGTAGTGGTCTGCCTCGTACATGTGCCTGTGTGTGTGTGTGTGTGTGCGCCTGTTCATTTATTGCTGTATTTATATCACAGCGATCGCAGTCCGTGGCAGCCCTGGCTTCACTGCCAGCTGTGTAGCGCAAACGGAGACAAAAATGAAGAGACTCGCAGTAGGAGCTGCAGTAAACAATCAGCCACAGGCTACTATTTTATCCCAGTTGTTTGTACCACTTCATCTTTTACGCTGCTGGCCTGTCTCGACCATTACTGGGGACAGCCAGAAAATTTAAAACGCAGCTTTTCCCATCTCTGTACCTGTCCTCGCTTCCAATCAAACCGGCCCAGCATCACACTGTCCTCAGCAGTGGCTCTGTATTTCCATTCTTCTGTACTCGCTTTGTGTGCGTATGCTGCATTTCTGAGTGTCCTTTTGAATTATGCATTGATTCGATACTAAGTAGATCCCAAAAACAAGCCAAGAGGAGGGATGGGACTGTGAAGGGGAGGGGGGATAAAGGAGATGCTGGGGGGGGGGGGGGGGGGAAAGATAACTTTTGTCCATAATTTTACCAAAAATGTCACCCTCAGGTCAAGATATGTTTTTGTTCACTCTTTTTGAAGCAAAATGTGAAGTCATTGGAGAGAGTGCAGATAAGGTTCATGAGAATGTTCCAACGATGAGGAACCTCAGTTGTGAAGACAGATTGTTTAAATTTATTTCTTAGTGTCACAACTAGGCTTACATTAATACCGCAATGAAGTTACTGTGAAAATCCCCGAGTAGCCACCCTTTGGTGCCTGTTCGGGCACACTGAGGGAGAATTTAACATGGCCAATGCACTGAACCAGCATGTCTTTTGGACTGTGGGAGGAAACCAGAGCACCCGGGGGAAACCCACGGAGACACGGAGAATGTGCAGACTCCACACAGTGACCCAAGCCAGGAATCGAGCCTGGGTCCTGGCACTGAGAGACAGCAGTGCTAACCACTGTGCCACCCTGAGAATTTGGGACTGTTTTTTTGGGGAAGAAAAGGCTGAGGGGAGATTTGATCATTTATTAATTTATTGCCCATCATTTGACGTGGTGCATCAGGCCATTTCAGAAGCCACTTAGGACATGTAGGCCAGTCCAGGCAAGCACAGCAAATTTTCTTCCCTTAAGGCTTCTTGTGACAAATCGTTCCTTGGGACGATTTTTATTGAATTCAAATTTCACCATCTGCCGTGGTGGGATTCGAACACGAGTCCCAGAGGATTGCCCTGGGTCTCTGGAGTATCATAGAATCATAGAAACCCTACAGTACAGAAAGAGACCATTCGGCCAATCGCGTCTGCACCGACCACAATCCCACCCAGGCCCTACCCCCATATCCCTATATATTTACCCACTAATCCCTCTAACCTACGCATCTCAGGACACTAAGGGCAATTTTAGCATGGCCAATCAACCTAACCCTACCAGGCATGACAACTCATTGCAGACAGAAGAAGCAAGTTGGTCTCCAGTCCAGTGATAATACCACATTACCACCTCCTCCCCCTCAAATAATGATGGATCAGGAGGGTGGATAGGAAGAAATTGTTCCCACTTATGAAAGACTCAAGCAAGAGAAGGTACCTTATAATGTGCAATCTATTGTATATAGATATATATATATATGTAGATATATGAATTCAGGTTAAACTCATTTTAATTCTGGCGTATATGTTAGATAATGTTGACTGTTTGCTTTGTTGACTCTTGTACAATTAAAACATCTCTTTGTTTTGTAAACCGTGGAATATTGTGACTTTATTCTCCTGGTAAATACCTGGAATTTCAAGTGTTGTCTATTTAAAAATAATTAATGGCCCTTAAGCAGGTCATAACAATAGCTGTGCATTCCACCGGGGCATCCAGAGAGAAAATCGGTGCTATATAAATGCAAGACTTTTCTTTTTTTTTCGAGCCCAGTGAATTTTGCAGTGTAGCTAAACACTGGGGGGGGGGGGGGGGGGGGGTAGAATTTTAACCTGAAAGGGAAGATTTTGCTCTTGCGGAAGGTTAAATTCTGAGAAATCAGTCTCCCATCCCAACCCTCCTCCATTCCATCATTTCCAGTTTTCACTGAGGCTTGAAGGTTGGTGGGCCAACCTCACATTTAGGTTTTCAACTATAACTCCTGCTTGCCGCATTCTCCAAACTTAGGAACCCCATCAAAGTGAGGACTTGTGGATGCAAGGGGAAAGTTCCTTTGTACTGACATCCCCCCCGCTACCTGAGGAGAATCTGATCAATCCCTTACCTGCCACCGCAACCTCCCACTGAGGTCTCCATCTTACCCTCCTCTCACAGCAGTCTTCCAATACCCCACCACCATTAGGCATCCAATTGCCCTACCCACCCAGCCCTTATTCCCCCTTTGACCTACCCCCACCATCAGGTTCCAATACTCCCCAATGAAGGCGCTCCCCATTGGCTCACTGGACCACCCCAAGGTCCTTGAGTGATGTCCTCCTCCTCCTTCTGATTAATTCCCTGCTCTTCCCAGCTAATCCCGGCATGTTGGCAATCACTGTTGCTTCACGGCGCCAGGGACCAGGCTCAATTCCGGCCTCAGGTGTCTGTCTGTGGAGTTTGCACATTCTCTCCATTTCTGTGTGGGTTTCCTCCGGGTGCTGCAGTTTCCTCCCACAGTCCAAAGATGTAGAGGTTAGGTGGATTGGCCATGCTAAATTGCCCCTTAGTATCCAAGGTGTGTGGGTTCGGTGGATTGGCCACGGTAAGTGGTCAATGGAGTGGGTTGGGCCTGGGTAAGATGCTCTTTCAGAGAGTCGGTACAGATTCGATGGGCTGAATGGCCTTTTTCTGCAATTAGGGATTCTATAGTTCTTCCTCCTCTTGATAATCCCTTCAACTCTCCACCCTACCCTCAATGTCAGCCTTCCTCTCTCCCTCAGCACCGACTTACCTGCTCCTGCCCTCGCCAAATGGCTCCACAGCTTTTGGAGGGGACCCCAAATTCTGGGTTACTTCCAACTTCCTGACTCATCTACTCTGCGGGTCAGGCAAGCAAGAATCCAGCCTAATGTCTCAGAGCTGACAGCAGCAGTAAAGCATCATCAGCACTCACTGAGACTGATAGATTGAATGTGGTTAATCCAGGTTGAGACACAGAAAAGAACTCCTGGCAATTGGAACGATTCGATGATTTCATTCTGAAACACTTCCAGTAATCAATAAGAAAGTCGATTAGGGAATGGTTCCAGAGAGCTGTGTTATCATTCATTAGCAAAGATTAAATCTCAACTCCCAAAGCAAAATCGTTTATTGTTAAAATGTTGTGAATCTGGTTCAAGATCAGCTTTTCAGTGGGAAGGTAAGGGGATAGACAGTTTTTCATTCTTAGCTACTTTCTAGAGGCTCACGTCTTTATCTATGACCCTAGGCTGTTAGATGCAATTCCTTTTGTCATCCCGATCAAATCATCTTTAAGTCAACACTTCGGTAAAAGAGTAGGGTCCCAATTCTTTCAGCCTATCTTGGTAACTAAGATGCATTAAATTAAGTATTTATCTTGCACTCTGTCCTAAGCTTCAATATCACCTCAACATCAATACATTGTGACCTATGCTTCCTTCAAGCACGCTCCTTGCTGGGAGAATTCGATTGCAGAATCGTCCCTTATTACCCACAGCAGAGTCGCCTTTGACAATCTGCCCGTTCGGCTTTTAATGTCTCAGAAACTCACTCAATGGCTAAAGGAAATCTTGGGCCCAGAACAGCAATTTATATTTCTGAAGGATATCACGTGTAACAAAGTTGTGCCCCAGTGCGTCCTTTTACACACTGAGGCACAAAGAGGGTTTACACTGAATTTAAAAAATGGAAGGAAAGGGTGGGGTGGTGGGGGTGGTGGTGGGGGGGGGGGGGGGGGGGACAGTCAGACAGCCCTCAAGGCAGAAAGGAGGAGAGTGACAAGGTGGAGGTGGAATAGTTTCGGAGGATGCAGCCATTGTGGCTGGAGAAGTGTTGGTTGAAAGTGGAGGAGAGAATTTGATTTGATTTGATTTATTATTGTCACATGTATTAACATAGTGAAAAGTATTGTTTCTTGCGCGCTATATACAGACAAAACATACCGTTCATAAAGAAGGAAACGAAAGGGTGCAGAATGTAGTATTACAGTCATAGCTAGGGTGTAGAGAAAGATCAACTTAATGCAAGGTAAGTCCATTCAAAAGTCTGACAGCAGCAGGGAAGAAGCTGTTCTTGAGTCGGTTGGTACGAGACCTCAGACTTTTGTATCTTTTTCCCAACGGAAGAAGGTGGAAGAGAGAATGTCCGGGGTGTGTGGGATCCTTAATTATGCTGGCTGCTTTGCCGAGGCAGCGGGAAATGTAGACAGAGTCAATGGATGGGAGGCTGGTTTGCGTGATGGATTGAGCTACATTCACAACCTTTTGTAGTTCCTTGCAGTCTTGGGCAGAGCAGGAGCCATACCAAGCTGTGATACAACCAGAAAGAATGCTTCCTATGGTGCATCTGTAAACGTTGTTGAGCGTCGTGGCTGACATGCCACATTTCCTTAGTCTTCTGAGAAAGTAGAGGAGTTGGTGGGCTTTCTTAACTGTAGTGTCGGCATGGGGGGACCAGGACAGGTTGTTGGTGATCTGGACACCTAAAAACTTGAAACTCTTGATCCTTTCTACTTTGTCCCCATTGATGTAGACAGGGGCATGTTCTCCTTTACACTTCCTTGAAGTCGATGACAATCTCCTTCATTTTGTTGACATTGAGGGAGAGATTATTATTGCCGCACTAGTTTACCAGATTCTGTACCTCATTCCTGTACTCTGTCTCGTCATTGTTTGAGATCCGACCCACTACGGTGGTGTCATCAACAAACTTGAAAATCGAATTGGAGGGGAATTTGGCCGCACAGTCATAGGTGTATAAGGAGTATAGTAGGGGGCTGAGAACACAGCCTTGTGGGGCACCGGTGTTGAGGATGATCGTGGAGGAGATGTTGTTGCCTATCCTTACTGATTGTGGTCTGTGAGTTAGGAAGTTCAGGTTCCAGTCACAGAGGGAGGATCCGAGGCCAGGCCACAGAGTTTGGATATGAGTTTTGTGGGAATAATAGTGTTGAAGGCTGAGCTGTAGTCAATAAATAGGAGTCTGACATAGGCGTCCTTGTTATCTCGGTGTTCCAGAAGTCCAGAGAAAACAGTGTTAAATTTGGGTGAGGCGAGGTCATGTGGTTGTTTCCAGTATCAATAAAAATGTTATTTTAACAACAGTTAATTTATTTCAATGCTCGTACTGTCCGGTTCTTGCATTGGGATGTTGTTACATTCGGCACTGCACTCAATTTTGAAATGAAGGCAAAATTAATCAAGATATGGAAACAGGAAAGGTTCTTTCTTAAAAATTCTTTGATGGGATGTGGGTGTTGCAGGCAGGGCCAACATTTGTTGCCCATACCTAATTGCCCTTGAACCAAGTGCTTTGCTAGGCCATTTGGGCAGGCAGTAAAGAGTCAACCACATTGCTGTGGGTCTGGAGTCACATGTAGGCCAGACCGGGTAAGGATGGCAGATTTCCTTCCCGAAAGGACATTAGTGAACCAGATGGGTTTTGACAAATATCAGTCCATAGTTTCACAATTACCATTACTGAGAATAGTTTCCCATTCCAGATTGAATTGGATTTAAACTCCACAAGCTGCTGTGGTAAGATTGATCCCATGTATCCATACCCTTGGATTACAAGTCTAGTCACATTACCGCTATTATGCATGGTTCTAATTTAGTGAGTAAAGATTGATTGTAATAAGTTGTAACATGTGATAGTAGAGGCTATCATATGATCCAATGTTTCCCAATGAGGAGTAACACTTCCAGAAAAATCAAGGGTCGACACTACGTGACTTATTAATACATGGAGGTTGTTCCCTGTGATTTCTGAATTGAACCCCCCATGAATGCTATAAGAATAGGGCGGCACGGTGGCACAGTGATTAGCACTACTGCCTCACAGCGCCAGGAGCTGGGGTTCGATTCCTAGCTTGGGTCATTGTCTGTGCGGAGTTTGCAATTCTACCCGTGTCTGCGTGGGTTTCCTCCAGGTGCCCCGGTTTCCTCCCACAGTCCAAAGATGTGTGGGTTAGGTGGGACTAGCTAGGGTAAATGCATTGGGTTATGGGGATAGGGCCTGGGTGGGATTGTGGTTGGTGCAGACTCAATGGGCTGAAAGGCCTCCTTCTGTGCTGTAGAGATTCTATGATTCTATGAATGTCATTCCCATGGAAAGTGCTGGAGTGTGGAATCATCTTTTATGCTTCCATAAATTACGTGTTGTTAAAGCATTGCCCTTCCACCCTTGGAACCCAGAATTGATTTCACACCAGATGGATGGGATAAAGATCCATCGTCAACAAGAAAGTTGCAAGGAAAACTGGCCTAGTGATATTGTCGCTAGACTATTAATTCAGAAACACAGCTGGGGACTCAGGCTCAAATCCTGCCATAGCACATGGTGGAATTTGAATCCAATAAAAAAAAATCTGGAATTCAGAATCTACTGATGACCATGAAACCATTGTCGGTAAAAACCCATCTGGTTCACCAATGTCCTTTAGGAAAGGAAATCTGCCGTCCTTATCTGGTCTGGCCTACATGCGACTCCAGAGCCACAGCAATGTGGTTGACTCTCAACTGCCCTCCTCGGGCAACTAGGGTTGGGCAATAATGCTGGCCAGCCAGTGAAACTCACATCCCATGAACGAAAAAAAATGTCAGTGACCAGAATTGAACACTCTACTCAAGGTGTGTGTAGTCTCGCTACAGCATTGTTCAGTTTGATCATGCCTCTCTCTTGATTTATATTCTACTGTCTTAGTTCTAGTCATTCGGCATTCATTGCCTTGTTGATTGCTGTTCCCCTCTAGCAGAGGCACAACTCATTTATTTGAAACATTTCTGTTAAAATACAGCACAAAATGTCATGAGGATGTGTTCAGAATTCCTACATGAATATGTTTCTATGGATATCAGTGGCAGTAATTTATAGACTACTGCACCTCAGGCAAACATGTAATCTACTGTAAACAGCAAAAATTGAACTGTAAATCTAACAATCTACAAAGACGCCAACTACTGATTATAACAAAATGAGGTACATTGTTGTAGCTGTTACTGGAACACGGTTAGACACATCGCGTAGAATTGAGGACACCACAGGGTTACGGTCCCATTCACTCCATGTATCTACATCCTGTTTCCATGGTAATGCAAGCTGAGACACAGACCTGTCGGTCACTTTGGTCAACTTGGAGGTAGAATGGAGGCCGACAGCAGGGGGGCAGATAGAGGGCACACTCCTCCCCCCACACCCCAGAAGTCTTTTCTCTAAGTTTTGAGACACAGAGATAATTTTGCAAATCACATTCGGTGGCTGCTGCCAGGTTGGAGGCCCACTACAGGGATTTACAGTAGCCCAGGGAGCCCTGCTGGGTTTAACAGCTCCACACTCTCGCAGATCCTGATAGCACTTGCGTACTAATTTTGAATGATAGCGTGCAGCGCAAGCCAATAATGTAGAAAAGAAACAGCTTTCCTAAGTGGCCACGCTTGTGAAGTGCTTTGGATTCCGAAAGAAATAGGTTAGCGGCTGAAGAGCTATTGACTCTATTAGGGCAGATGCAGCGGTGGGGTCGCAGTGTGGTAATGCACACAGCAGCAGCGCCACGAGTGAGTGGCACCTCCTTGCATCTCTATCTGCTGGAGATTAGGCCACTAATTAATAAGCTCTTGGGCTCCTCACAGCCAGAATCGAGTATTAATTCAGCTCATTCGGCAGCCTGAGCCGGAATAAGCAAGTGTGATGGGCCTGCAAGCAGGCAGCCAGGGGTTAGAAATCCACTTAATGCCAGAACCATGGAAACCGAAACTTGGAGCGAGGAATACTGCAGGAGGCAGCTACCTGCCGATTTGCTTTTTATGTCAAATAATACCTACCTGCTTGGCTCTCAAGCCAGTTATCTTGATCATTTCTATTTCACAATATTTTCCACTTAGCTCAAACTATCTATCTACCTGCTGTCTGCTTGCTCTTCTATACGCTGCACTCTTTGTTACTGGGAGAAGCTAATATGTCTTCTAGATGTTCTATTTATTTTGTGTTTATCTATCTTATCACAGTCCATATTCAGTCTTATTCATTCTTATTGATTTCTGCCTTCACTGCCTTACACCATCTCCTGTCTCTTTTCCCCCCCCCCCTCTTCTCATTATTTTTCTTCCTTCTCTGCCAATTTTCCCCTCTGGCTGAGGCACGGTTCCACGGGCAGTGACTGGACAACTATTACTCCCCTCGTGTGGGCAGCCATCATGATGAGGCTGAACAATGAGGGCTGGAAAGATGCCTGGCCTCAAAGGCAGCTGAACACAAGCAACCCCACCCTCACCTCCCAGTGCCCATCATTCCCTTTCTCCCTCCCTCCCTCCCCTCGCCACCTCGACAGCCTGGGTGACTTAAGGTGTGAGGTCAAAATGTACTGGTGTACCGCCTTTAAAGACAGGCTATCCCTTTTATAATAACACTCACTTTTATATAGCACCTTTAACATTGTAAAACATCCCAATTGAAACAAAATGGAGGCCTCCTGCCTTGTTGGTAGCTTCCTCAGGTAAGTGCATCAGTGGAGGTGGGGTGGCAGTAAAGGATAGGGCAGCACGGTGGCACAGTGGTTGGCACTGTTGCCCCCCCACAGTGCCAGGGACCCGGCTTCAATACCAGCCTCAGGTGGCTGTCTGTGTGGAGTTTACACATTCTCCCCATGTCCGCGTGGGTTTCCTCCGGGTGCTCCGGTTTCCTCCCACATTCCAAAGATGTGCCGGTTAGGTTGATTGGCAATGGTAAATTGACCATTAGTGTCAGGGAGATTAGCAGGGTAAATACGTGGGGTTACGGGGATAGGGTTTGGGTGGGATTGTTGTCAGTGCAGGCTCGGTGGGCTGAATGGCCTCATTCTGCACTGTAGGGATTCTTTGACACCGAGAAGGAGGGAGATGGGGCCAATCTTGGTCAGCAACAGCTGTCAGGAATGTTCCGAAATCAAGTTCTCATGGACTTTCAACCCGTTCTGTCCTAACACTGTGTAGTGCTAACAACTTAAGCACTTGTGTGTGAACAATCAAACCTTCAATGGGTATTTGCATTTCTTATATAGTAATGAACAATTAAGTTTCCATTTTCAAAAGTTTATTCCATTATTTTACTGGTAGGTTTAGTTGATTCGCAATGGATGTTCTGGTACCATCTCCCCTAATGGCACGACCCGGAGGGATTGGACTCATTCAGATCAGCAACCTCCACATTCCTGTCTGCGATGAATCAGCTGTTTGGACCATTACAATTGGCCACAGCGTCAACATACACTCTAAATTATTTTGGAGTGTGCGGGGTGATTTATTTAAGGGCATGGCCCCTTTAAATTTTTTTGTGCGACCCTACATTTTAAATTTATTTATTAGTGCCACAAGTGGGCTTACATTAACACTGCAATGAAGTTACTGTGAAAATCCCCTACACTCCGGCGCCTGTTCGGGTACACTGAGGGAGAATTTAGCACCTAACCAGCACGTCTTTCGGACTGTGGGAGGAAACCGGAGCATCCGGGGGGAAACTCACGCAGACACAGGGAGAACATGCAGACTCCACACGGACAGTGACCCAAGCCGGGTATCGAACCTGGATCACTGGCTCTGTGAGGCAGCAGTGCGAACCACTGTGCCACCGTGCTGCACATGCTCGGTAACCTAAAGGGGTCGATTTGTACGTAGCCTGTTACAGGGACCTGCAGGTTGCTGCACAGCTCAGTGGCTCAGTGCCCTCGGGTTGGTGCAGAGCAAAAGAAAAATCAGTTCTTGATTGCCATCAGTGACTCCCACTTGGGTTGCCAACTCTGCTCAGACATATTCCTGGAGGTTCCATCGTATGACCTTCCACCTCAAAACCTTGCACCGCCAACCTGACACATCCATTCTCGCACCTACCCCCCAACTGGAAAACAGGCAGGTTCTTAATGACCAGAATGGATGGGGTTTGACCGTCAGCCAACCAACGCTGACTCCAATATTTTTTTTTAAAGAAACAAATAAATGAAAGAAAATGAAAAAAGAAATCAAACATTTTTTTTCTAAATGCTCCTGTAATATTTCTCTCCTGGGCTGCCTGTAGCAGTGTTTCAGAGATTAATCATTAATTCCTGGAGAATGCAGCAAATACCCTGGAGGCTTGACAAATTGAATTCCGAGTGAAAAGTGGCTTCTTAACACTGAACACAAAGAAGAGGCTAGACATTGTACTGTGGGGGACAGAAAAACAGAAGGAGAGCCCCTCGGGGGTGGGGATTCTTCCTACACAATTCTCTGTCTGAAGCTTCGAGCAGGTCGGGATAATCACATGGCGCAAGAGACCCCCTCAGATAGATGAACAAGTAGAGCCAGAAGGAGCTGGCACAGCGCTAGGGACCCGGGTTCGATTCCCGGCTTGGATCACTGCCTGTGTGGAGTCTGCATATTCTCCCCATGTCTGCCTGGGTTTCCTCCAGGTGCTTCGGTTTCCTCTCTCAGTCCGAGGAACAGGTGCTGGTTAGTTTCGTTGGCCATGCTAAATTCTCCCTCGGTGTACCCGAACAGGCGCCGGAGTGTGGTGACTAGGAGATTTTCACAGTAACTTCATTGCAGTGTTAATAAGAACAAAGAAAATTATATAGCACAGGAACAGGCCCTTTGGTCCTTCAAGCCTGCACCGACTTGTGACACTATGAACGCCTACTTGTGACACTAATAAATACATTTTAACTTAAAAACTTTAACAAGTGTCTATGGTTGTATATGGAAGCAATGTAGGGTTCAGATGCAGATCAGCAAAGAGCTAACAGAATGGTGGAACAGGCTGGAGGGGTTGAATGGCCTCCTCCTGTTCAGAATGACACTGACCTCATGATGACAGTAACTGTTGCCATCACCTGCACTAAATATAAACCAGGCGGCAGCCCAGTTTTTGCATACAGTAGCAGCTGTCACTTCCACTGCTTTCCACAGACAGCGCAAATTAATTTTAGCAGCTAAAACCGGCACTTTTGGTTTCCTTACTCTTCAATTAGAATTTTGACAAGCTCGCAGGTTTCAACAAAGTACTTCACTGCTGATTATGATGTAGTTGTATGAAAATAATTACTTTCTGATGTAAACAAGTTTTGCATATCAATCGCAAGGAGAGCTGCTGGAAGCCCTTGGATTGGGAATCAAAGATGAAAGAAACTTTCCTCAGCCAGGCACCAGTTGTCAATACTTTGAGGAGGAGAATGAAGACTGAAAATTCCTGAACCCAGGATTGATTGCCCTGCTGTGGCTCAGTTTGTAGCACCCTCGCTTCTGACTGACACAGTTCTAAATAGAAGTTCCCACTCCTTTCTCAAAGTTACAAAGCCGATGCTCAGAATGGACTGGGCAACCCAAATCCCTTGCTCCAAAAACCAAATTCAAACTCCAATTGAATCCAATTCGATATCCCCACAGGGGAGACAAACAAGATCCAAGCTAATGACAAGTTGCGACATTGCACTCCAGCTTGAGCTTGATCAGACACTTGGGGTGGGTTTTTTTCACCTCCCTCGGGTGAGATCGTAAAATCCCACCCGAAGCCAATGGAGATTTCCATTCTGGGAACCTCGCCTGCCCTCATTCTGGGGTAGGGTTTTGGCCACGATCTTTCCACTCCTGGATTTGAAAAACAAAAACTATGCTGACACTATGATGGCCTAGTGGTATTATCGCTAGACTAATAATCCACGATCTCAGCTAATGTTTTGGGGATCCGGGTTCAAATCCATGACAGATGATGGAATTTAAGTTCAATAAAATGTATCTGGAATTAAGAATGTACTGACAACCATTGTCGAACATCAGAAAAATCCATCTGGTTCACTAATGTCCTTTAGGGAAGGAAATCTGCCATCCTTACTTGGTCTGGCCTACAGGTGACTCCAGAGCCACAGCAATGTGGTTGACTTTCAACTGCCCTCTGCACAAGGGCAACTAGGGATGGGTAATAAATGCTGGCCAGCTAGCGACGCCCATATCCCATGAATGAATAAAGAATTAAAAAAAAAACTCCAGTGCAGCACCTGGAGAGGTACTGTCATTGCAATGAGGCCCCAGCTGTCTGCTGGTGGCTTTGTAAGATCCCGTGCCTGGTTTGGTATTTAAGGGAACAGCCGGAACATTTTCTCTGGTGTTCTGGCTGATATTTATCCCTCAATCAACATCAAAATAAATGGCAGAACTGGTCACTTTCACATTGTGGGAGTTTAGGGTTGTGTACAAATTTACTGTCATGTTTCCTACATTACAACAGTTCAAAAAGTATTTCATTGGCTAGAAATTGATTCAAGACACCCGGTGGTTGTGAAAAGTGCTATATAAATGCAAGTCTTTCTGTTCTTTTGCTTTGTAAGTGAAGGACTTGTGGGGTGCAGTGGGTAACATGCCTGTCCCTGAGCTGGAAGCTCTGGGTTTGAATCCTACTCCGGAACCTGATGCTCATACAAGTTGTGTTCATAATGTGGTCAAACAGGTTGATTACCAACTTGTAGCTTTATGAAGAATAGTCAAAACACAATGTGGACCCTCAAAGTTCACCCTGCCCAACCTAGCTTCCAAGTATATTTTGAACCACCTGCCATGTTCTTTTTGTTCTTTGATGGAATGTAGGCACTGTTGGCTGAGCCAGAATTTATTGCCCATCCCTATTTGTCCCTTGAACTGAGGTGACTTGCTGGGTCATTTCAGAGGACATTTAAGAGTCAATCATATTGCTGTGGGTCTGGAGTCACATGTAGGCCAGACCCACATGTAAGGATGGCACAGAAACGGAAAATGCTGGAAAATCTCAGCAGGTCTGACAGCATCTATGGAGAGAGAACAGAGCTAGCGTTTCAAGTCTGGATGACTCTTCATCAGAGCTGAAGACAATTGGAAATGGGATGAGATTTATATTGTTGTGGTGAGGGGGCCAGGTGGGAGCTGAATAGAGGGCTAGCAATAGGTGGAGACAAGGGAGAGATCAATAAAGATGTCATGGACAGAAAGAAAAAGGGAATGTAAATAGTAATGTTCATGGCTAAGAAGGGTGCAAATAGAATGTGTAAATGGCAGAGCAAAGGTAAGCAGTGTCAAAGGACAACCTGAGACATGTAACAAATGGCCCTCGTGGGGTGTGGTGGAGGGAGGGGAGACAGTGGTAGGGGAAAAAGTGTGGAAATCGGGATTTTTAAAAAAGGGGGAAATTGAAAAATGGATCAATGGAAGAAATAAAAAAATAAATGAAGGATGACAGATTTCCTTCCCGAAAAGATATTAGTGAACCAAATGGATTTTTGAGACAATCGAGAATGGCTTCATGGTCATCATGTGGAGATGCCGGTGTTGGACTGGGGTAAACACAGTAAGGAGTCTAACAACTCCAGGTTAAAGTCCGACAGATTTATTTCATAGCAAACGCCTGGTGTTTGCTACCAAATAAACCTGTTGGACTTTAACCTGGAGTTGTTAGACTCCTAACTTCATTGTCATCATCAGACTTTCTAATTCCTGATGTTTTTATTGAATTCAAATTTCACCATTTACCATGGTGGGATTGAAACCCAAAGCATTAACCTGGGTCTCTGGATGACAAGCCCAGTGTCTACCCCACTGCCTCCCCTATATAGGGAGATGACACTGAGATGACACTGGTGCTTTATCCTCGCATGGGAAATTAACTCCCCTAGAAAGTGATCTTTCTTGAGCTTAGCTAGGCACACTTAGCTAACAAGAAATGGGGAGACAATTAGCAGATGTATGATTCAGATGAAGAAGTGGGAGGATTCATTTCCAACAAATGCATCTCACTCCTAGCTTCCTTCACTTGGGTAGCACTGACTGGCTCTGAGAGAGATTCGCTGCACTGGTATCCCATTACCTGGCACCCAATGACTTCCTCCGTAGAGCAGTCTTGTGGAGGTAGGAGTGAAACTTAACACAGCTGATAGAATGGTTGCTGTGCAGAAGGAGGCCATTCAGCCCTCATATCCATGCTGGCTCTCTGCAAGAGAAACTTAGCCAATCGCACTCCCCTGCCTTTTCCCATGGCGCCTCACATTTTCTCTTTTCAGTTGCTTAACCTATTCTCTTTTGAATCACAGAATCCCTCCAGTGTAGAAGGAAGCCATTCAGTCCATCGACTCTGCACCGAAACTTACCCAGGCTTACTACATAACACCACATATTGACCCTGCTAATGCCCCTAACCTATATATCTTGGGACACTAAGGGACACAAAAGGGCAGCACGGTGGCACAGTAGTTAGCACTGCTGCCTCACAGTGCCAGGGTCCAGGGTTTAATTCCAGCCCTGGGTCACTGTCTGTGTGGAGTTTGCACGTTCTCCCCGTGTATGCGTGGGTTTCCTCCGGGTGCTCCGGTTTCCTCCCAGTCCAAAGATGTGCAGGTTCAGTGGATTGGCCATGCTAGATTGCCCCTTGGTGTCAGGGGGACTGGCTGGGGTAAATGCATGGGCTTGTGGGGATTGGGCCTGGGTGGGATTGTGATCGGTGCCAACTCGATGGGCCAAATGGCCTTCTTCTGAACTATAGGGATTCTATGAGTCTATGTTTCTGTGATAATTTAGCATGGCCAGTCCACCTAACCCACACATCTTTGAAAACTAGGATTGAATCTGTTTCCGCAATCCTCTCAGGCAGGACGTTCTGAATCCTAATCATTTATTGCTGAAGAAAGGTTCTCCTCATGTCACCATCGGTTCTTTGGGCATTTGCATTAAATCAGTGTTCTCTGGTTCTCAACCCTTTTGCCAATGGGAACAATCTCTTTGTTTACTCTGTCCAGATCCCTCATAGTTTTAAACACTTCTATCAAAATTCCCAGAGCTCGCACTGTCTATATGTAATCCTCTCAATTACTTGCTTTGAAAACAATCTATTTGGTGATTCCTGTCAGGCTAAGCCTGCTATTATTTATTTAGGGTGTTTTATAAGCTGTCAGAGAACTGTCAAAAAATACCTTAGTTTTAAAGTTTCCGGTGCTCCTTAGGCATCACTCACCAGCTCACTAATTGAACAGGGTTACAAAGGTACAAACCATTTTGGAACTAAACCCGATGAGTAGTACCCAAGAGTGACTCACAGTTACTCATCTGCTGATAGCTGACGCCATAGAAAGATAACTCGCTTATGAACAGATTGAGGAGATGAAAGCCTTGCTCCAAGACACCGTGTCACAATGTGTGCAGGCATGTGTTGCAGTAACCTCGTGCCAGACCCACTTCTATCACCCTACTTACCAACTCCTTAGGAACAGGAATAGGCCATTCAGTGCCTCATGCCCGTTCTGCAGTTTGATAACATCACAGTGAACCTGAATCTCGTCTCCATTTACCCACATTGCTTCCATATTCTTTATTACCTTTCTTATTCTTCTGCAGGTAGCATCTTCCAATATTTGAAATGATTGAAACAGGGCTTTGGGATGTGATTTGACTAGGGGGCAGGGCAAGGAAGCTATTGTAACTTTATAATGATACAAAGGCACCAATCAATCATAAGGGATTGAGTTGACAAGTTGTGTGTTCATTTGTTAAGACTTCGCACAAGAGAACAGGTAAAGATGGAGAGAAAGCTTGAAGAAACCAGCAACAGTGATGTCTGCTCTGCTCTAAGCAAAAGTGAAAATGATTGCATGACACACTTCCTATCTCATGATGTCATGCTGCAGTTCCTTAAAAGCATCTCACAACAGAGGCAGGCTCCAAGTCTACCTGAATTGGGATCAAACTCTGCACTTTTGGTATCATTCTGAACCTAGTTATTTAACCATCTGAGTGAACCAGCCCTCTTAACTACATTATCAAACCAAAATCCATCAATCTCAGGTTTGGAATTATCAATTGATCCCGCCTCAACATGATTTTCTGTTTGCCTCTGTTCCTGCTTCTCTCTCTGTCTGTACTTATCTTCTCTTTTTCCTTTTTCCTTTGCGTCTTCCTCCCTCTTTCTGAATCTTTTAAAATGTTTCTGTCTTTCGTCATCTCCGTCTGTCCTGATATCTCTAGGAGATAAATAGACCGATCATCTGCTCCCAGTGGACAGCTCAACGAGCGCACACAGAATCTGCACTTATAACCTCATCTCTGACCTGTGCTCCCTTCGAGTGTGGCTGCCCACTGGTCGCACAAGATCAGTTAATTTGCCTTTGTGGCCCTTTCCCTTTTGCTCTTGTTTTCTGTCACTTCCTGCCCGTACCCCAAGTCCCCCAAGTCTCCCAAGTGTCTCTCTGCCTCTGCATTTTCTGGATTTTCCTTTCTATCTTTCATAGTCACTGTGTAAGTGATAGTCAATTTCGACTGCTCATATAATTAAACAGAGAGTAAAATGCCTTGCTTCCTGTGGATTGCAGTTCACAGCTCCAAAGCTCCCTGCTGTTAAATTAAGACTCAAATGCACACAGATGAAGATCTCACCAAGGAAATAAAATTACAGTTTAATCTTTGCCCTTTCATCCTGATTGACTTTGTTTTGTTTTCACTCTTGGGGTGTCTCAACTGCCTGAGTGACCCTTACCTGTGGAAACATGAAACACATCAACACCTTCCCCCCCGCCCCCTCGCTCCAAAAGCCCCACTTGGCTGGCTGAGTGTGTGTTTTGGGGTGGCAGGGGGTGGTTTGCAAGAGGTTGGGCAGGAGGGTGGGGGGGGGGAGAGATGGGAGGAAAGCAAGGGCCATGAACTCTCAGCAGGGTTTGCCGCGATTGGCCGGCTCCTGCAGCTCATTGGCCAGTGGGGAGCTAATTGTTTCCACGGTGACAGAAGTGACCCTGAATGCTTGCTGGTGGGATAACACAGAATAAATAATATCCGCTCTTTACACCGTGTAATTAGCTCCTTAACAATGCCGACAGTTAATGCTCCTTCTTGTAAGGTTCAAACCCGCACTGTCATTGTCAACATTGGCTGGAGCTCATGTGGGCTGCATATGGACAACTGCAGTGAATATTCCTCACGGACAACAGTTAATGGTGCTGTCAGATCTCATTAAGAAAATGATACATTTCCCCTGAAATGTTACCCAATTATCAGGAATATTTACTTAGAACATTCAGGTACTGAAGCTTCTCATGCCATTGTTTCGTCAGTTATTTTTTGCCTCCCCATTCCCCTTCATTCTCTGCTAATCCATTCACCACTCCAACAGGATCTGTGCTAAATAAATCATATCCACCTGCTTCTTGCCTACTTCCCTCTCCTCTCCCCACCCAGTTGTTCTTTCGTTAATCATTTTTGACCCCTTCCGGAAGTGGCCCGGTGGCACAGTGGTTAGCACTGCTGCCTCACAGGGCAAGAGACCCGGGTTCAATCCCCAGCTTGGGTGACTGTCTGTGTGGAGTTTGCACGTTCTCCACCGTGCCTGTGTGGGTTTCCTCCGGGTGCTCCGGTTTCCTCCCACAGTCTGAAAGACGTGCTGGTTAGGTGCATTGGCCTTGAGAAATTCTCCCTTAGTGCACCTGAACAGGTGCCGGAGTATGGCGATTTGGGGGATTTTCACAGTAACTTCACTGCGGTGTTAATGTAAGCCTAACTTGTGACACTAATAAATAAACTTTTAACTGTTTGAAACCTCCAGAAATGTAGCAACCCCCTCTATCAGACATATTCCAGGCTTTGCTATTGACACAACGGACATGGGTCTCAAGATGTGCACATGAGACCCTCATGAAATCATATCAGCACAGAAGGAGGCCATTCAGACCATTGTGATCATACTAGCTCTTGAAAAGAACGATCCAAATAGTCCTGCAAAGTTTTCCTTATTGAGTTCAAATCCAATTCCCTAGTAAAAATGAAACAGTGGTTGTATTTCTTAGGCCTTTCTTCTCACCAAAATAATTCTTTCAGAGGTCAACTGAGCGGGATTTTGAAGTCACTGTGCACATGAACTTAGGGGTGCGAATACACGTCACAATCATGCAACGTATCTGACCACTGTCGGGTGATTTGGCATTGATTCAGCACACAGAATGAAGCACAAATTAGCAACTGCCAGCAGCACCCAGCCCACCTCCCCCATTCGCCACAATCCTGATTTGTCAGTGATTAACATGGTGACCTCCTCTGTGATCCCGCTTTCTGATTCTCTGATCTGTGCTCCCATTTAGCAACACTCCACACTGGAAGCAGTTCCTCATGTACCCGTCCTCTTCTGCGTGGCGAGACTTCAGTCAGCGTTTTATAAAATTAGGTCTAATAGTAACATTTAGCAAATTCCTCCTCGTACAACTCAAAATCAGAAACCCTGTTATAAAAGAGCAGATAGTTACACAGAGACCTTTTCCCCTGTGGTAGCAGAATTAAATCTCCATAATCCGGATTTTACAACAGATGTGGTTCCTGCTTTGAAAGCATCCTCTTGACAGATTGTTTTGATGACTGCGATATCAGATTTATTCAAAGTGCCAATTTCAGGGTGAATTAGTGTACCTTCTCATTTTCCTAGGAACCGTTTGCCAGTCGTGTGACTTCTGTGTTTTAATTTTCAACAGCACCCGGAGTTTCAGTGGGGGGCGGGGAAGTTGGTGTGGTTACGGTAGGTGACTCCCTTCCCACAAGGGTGCAGACTCATAGTCTGGGGTGGAGTTTCACCGATTCTGGCTGTGCTCAACTGCATCATCCAGATGGTTGTTCCTCAGGTGTGTGCTTAGACTCTGAGTGTTGATGCATCCTATCAGATCAATCCTGATCTCATTGACTGGCAGAGCACACTCGATGGGCCGGTTGGCATTGCTGCCTCACAACGTCAGGGGACCTGGGTTCAATTCTGGCCGTGGGTGTCTGCCTGCACGTTCTCCCCGTGTCTGCGTGGGTTTCCTCCGGGTGCTCCGGTCTCCTCCCACAGTCCAAAGATATGCAGGTTATTGGATTGGCCGTGCTAAATTGCCTCTTATTGTCCCAAGGATTAGCCATGGTAAATGAGCGGGGAAGAGGGCCTGGGTAAGATACCGGGTGGAATTTTACTGGCAAGTGAGCCTGAGGTTCGTACCATCCCGCCCGAGGCCAATGGAGAATGCCGTTCTCTGAGACTCGGAATCGGGGCGGGCGTGCTGGTAAAACTCTGGCCACTCTGTCAGAAAGTCGACGCAGACGCAATGGACCAAATGGCTTGTTCTGCACTGTATGGATTCTATTCTATTCTACTCTGCTCCTATGTCTTATGGTCTTATAATGTGGAGATGCCGGCGTTGGACTGGGGTGAACACAGTAAGAGTTTTAACAACACCAGGTTAAAGTCCAACAGGTTTATTTGGTAGCAAATACCATTAGCTTTCAGAGCGCTGCTCCTTCGTCAGATGCTAATGGTATTTGCTACCAAATAAACCTGTTGGACTTTAACCTGGTGTTGTTAAAACTCTTATTATGGTCTTATAGCCAGTAATCTTGGCTACACCCAATCTTACAACTGCAACCAGCTGATGTCTACTTTCTATCAAGTGTGGGAATGTGGGAACCCTGGCAGTTTTTCTTCTCTCTCCTTAACCCTAAAGGCACTGAGGTCAATTACCTCAGCTGAGATGAGCCAGTTGAGCACTGTCAAAAGGATCAGACCTGTGGCCTTTTGGTCTGTATTCTGCAGTTCTATACTATGTAAAGCATTTACCAATTAGAAAATAAGGAAAAGTAAAGAATAAGAAAGGGACTATTGAGCCTGTCTCAACAACTTGGGTTCCAATGGTGGAGAATGTGTCCATGATCAATGTTAATATATGAAATCTTAATAAGAGCAAAGCTGGACCACGGAGTGTAACCTGAAAATTAAAAATGGAGATTGCGAGAATTTTGTGAGCTGAGGTTAACAGAGCAAAGGATTGAGGTACAGATCAGTTATGATCTGAATAGAAGCAGTCTCGAGGAGATGAATGGTCTCCTCTTGTTAAGAATCATAGGATCCCTACAATGCAGAAGGAGACCATTCGGCCTATCGAGTCTGCACCTACTCTCCGATAGGGCATCTTACCCAGGCCCTATCCCTGCAACCCCACATATTTACTCTGCTGATTCCCCTAACCTACACATCCTTTGGACACTAAGGGACAATTTAGCATGGCAAATCCACCAACCTACACATCTTTGGACTGTGGGAGGAAACCGGAGCACCCGGAGGAAACCCACGCAGACATCGGGAGAACGTGCAAACTCCACACAGAGAGTCACCCAAGGCCGTGTCCCTGGCGCTATGAGACAGCAATGCTAACCACCGTGCTGCCCTATGCAGTTTAGGACTCTAACTATAGGAAAGGTGTTAAGGTTATAGTGCGGATACAGAGTACAAAGAACAATACAGCACAGGAACAGGCCCTTCGGCCCTCCAAGCCTGCACCGATCATATGTTCCTAACTAGACCATCCGTTTGTATCCCTCTATCCCCAGTCTGTTCATGTGGCTATCTAGATAAGTCTTAAATGATCCTAGCGTGTCTGCCTCAACCACCTTGCTTGGTAGTACATTCCAGACCCCCACCACCCTCTGTGTAAAATACGTCCCCCGCATATCTGTATTGAACCTTGCCCCCCTTACCTTGAATTTGTGACCCCTTGTGTTTGTCATTTCTGATCTGGGAAAAAGCTTCCAACTGTTCACCCTATCTATGCTCTTCATAATTTTATAAACTTCTATTAGGTGGCCCCTCAACCTCTGTCTTTCCAGGGAGAACAACCCTAGTTTACTCAATCTCACCTCATAGCTAATACCCTCCATACCAGGCAACATCCTGGTAAACCTTTTGTGCGCTCTCTCCAAAGCCTCCACGTCCTTCTGGTAGTGTTCTGGTGACCAGAACTGGACGCAGTACTCAAAATGTGGCCTAACCAACGTTCTATATAACTGCAAAATCATATGCCAACTTTTATACTCTATGCCCTGTCCAATAAAGGCAAGCATGCCATATGCCTTCTTCACCACCTTTTCCACCTGTGCTGCCACCTTTAAGGATCTGTGGACTTGCACACACAGATCCCTCTGTGTGTCTATACTCCTGATGGTTCTGCCATTTATTGTATAGCTCCTCCCTGCACTAGATCTACCAAAATGCATCACTTCGCATTGATCTGGATTAAATTCCATCTGCCATTTCTCCACCCAATTTTCCAGCCTATCTATATCCTGCTGTATTCTCTGACAATGTTCATCACTATCCGCAACTCCAGCAATCTTTGTGTCGTCCGCAAACTTACTAATCAGACCAGCTGCATCTTCTTCCAAATCATTTATATATATCACAAACAGCTGAGGTCCCACTACAGAGCCCTGCAGAACACCACTAGTCACAGACCTCCAATCAGAAAAAGACCCCTCCACTGCTACCCTCTGTCTTCTATGGCCAAGTAAGAAGGCTCACAACACCAGGTTAAAGTCCAACAGGTTTATTTGGTAGCAAATACCATAAGCTTTCGGAGCTTGCTGCTCCTTCGTCAGATGGAGTGGTCTCTGTTCTCCAACAGTGCACAGACACAGAAATCAAGTTACAGAATACTAATTAGAATGCAAATCTCTACAGCCAGCCAGGTCTTCAAAGGTACAGATAATGTGGTTGGAGGGAACATTAAACACAGGTTAAAGAGATGTGTATTGTCTCCAGACAGAACAGCTGGTGAGAATATGCAAGACCAGGGGCAAGCTGTGGTCCACTTCTCCACAACCTCCACAGATACAGATGCTCCACTTCTCCAGCTTCCACCCTAAACACGTAAAAGAAGCCATCCCCTACGGACAAGCCCTCCGAATACTCAGGATCTGCTCGGATGAGGAGGATCGCAACAGACACCTCCAGACGCTGAAAGATGCCCTCATAAGAACGGGATATGGCGCTCGACTCATCGATCAACAGTTCCAACGCGCCACAGCGAAAAACCGCACCGACCTCCTCAGAAGACAAACACGGGACACGGTGGACAGAGTACCCTTCGTCGTCCAGTACTTCCCCGGAGCGGAGAAGCTACGGCATCTCCTCCGGAGCCTTCAACATGTCATTGATGAAGACGAAATCTCGCCAAGGCCATCCCCACACCCCCACTTCTTGCCTTCAAACAACCGCACAACCTCAAACAGACCATTGTCCGCAGCAAACTACCCAGCCTTCAGGAGAACAGTGACCATGACACCACACAACCCTGCCACAGCAACCTCTGCAAGACGTGCCGGATCATCGACACGGATGCCATCATCTCACGTGAGAACACCATCTACCAGGTACACGGTACATACTCTTGCAACTCGGCCAACGTTGTCTACCTGATACGCTGCAGGAAAGGATGTCCCGAGGCATGGTACATTGGGGAAACCATGCAGACGCTACGACAACGGATGAATGAACACCGCTCGACAATCACCAGGCAAGACTGTTCTCTTCCTGTGGGGGAGCACTTCAGCAGTCACGGGCATTCAGCCTTGGATCTTCAGGTAAGCGTTCTCCAAGGCGGCCTTCACGACACACGACAGCACAGAGTCGCTGAGCAGAAACTGATAGCCAAGTTCCGCACACATGAGGAAGGCCTAAACCGGGATGTTGGATTTATGTCACATTATCAGTAACCCCCACAGCTTGCCCCTGGTCTTGCATAATCTCACCAGCTGTTCTGTCTGGAGACAATACACATCTCTTTAACCTGTGTTGAATGCTCCCTCCAACCACATTATCTGTACCTTTGAAGACCTGGCTGGCTGTAGAGATTTGCATTCTAATTAGTATTCTGTAACTTGATTTCTGTGTCTGTGCACTGTTGGAGAACAGAGACCACTCCATCTGACGAAGGAGCAGCAAGCTCCGAAAGCTTATGGTATTTGCTACCAAATAAACCTGTTGGACTTTAACCTGGTGTTGTGAGACTTCTTACTGTGCTTACTCCAGTCCAACGCCGGCATCTCCACTTCTTTGGCCAAGCCAGTTCTGTACCCATCTAGCTAGTTCACCTTTGATCCCGTGGGATTTAACCTTTTGCACCAGCCTGCCATGAGGGACCTTGTCAAATGCTTCACTAAAATCCATGCAGACGACATCCACGGCCCTTCCCTCGTCAATCACTTTTGTCACCTCCTCAAAAAACTCAACCAAATTTATGAGGCATGACCTCCCTTGTACAAAGCCATGTTGTCTATCGCTAATGAGACTATTCAGTTCTAAATGTGTATAGATCCTATCCCTAAGAATCTTCTCCAACAATTTCCCTACCACAGACGTCAAGCTCACAGGCCTATAATTACCCGGGTTATCCTTGCTACCCTTCTTAAATAATGGGACCACATTTGCTATCCTCCAATCCTCTGGGACCTCACCTGTGTCCAATGAAGAAACAAAGATTTCTGTTACAGGCCCAGCAATTTCATCTCTTGTCTCTCTCAGCAATATAGGACAGATGCCATCTGGCCCTGGGGATTTGTCTACCTTAATGCTTCCTAAAACACCTAACACTTCCTCCCTTGTAATTGCGATTTGTTCTAACGGGTCTACACATCCCTCTGAGACACTACCAATCAACATGTCCCTCTCCTTTGTGAATACTGATGCAAAGTATTCATTTAGGATCTCACCTACTTCCTTGGGTTCTAAGCATAATTCCCATCCTTTGTTCTTGAGAGGTCCGACTCTTTCTCTGACAACCCTCTTGCTCCTAACGTATGTATAAAATGCCTCGGGATTCTCCTTAATCCTGTCTGCCAAGGACATTTCGTGACCCCTTTTTGCCCTTCTAACTCCCTGTTTGAGTTCTTTTCTACTTGCTCTGTATTCCTCCAGTGCTTCATCTGTTTTTAGCTGCCTGGACCTTATGTATGCCTCTTTTTTCTTTTTGATTAGACCCACAATTTGTCTGGTTATCCACGGCTCTCGAATCCTACCTTCCCTGTCCTTCGTTTTTACAGGCACATGCCTGTCCTGCACTCCCATCAACTGCCCCTTAAAAGACTCCCACATGCCAGATGTGGATTTACCCTCGAACAGCCTCTCCTAATCAACAGCTACCAAATCCTGCCTAATCCGGCTGTAGTTAGCCTTCCCCCAATTCAGCACCTTACCCATAGGACAACACTCATCCTTTTTCATGACTATCCGAAAGTTTACAGAATTGTGGTCACTGTTCGCCACATGTTCCCCCACTGAAACTTTGATGACCTGACCGGGCTCATTCCCCAGTACTAGGTCCAGTATAGCCCCCTCTCCAGTTGGACTATCAACATATTGTTCCAAAGAACCTTCCTGGACACATTTTACAAATTCCTCCCCGTCCGGACCCCCAGCCCTAAGGGATTTCCAGTCTATGTGAGGGAAATTAAAGTCTCCCACTACACCAACCCTATTTTTTCTACACCTGTCCAGAATCTCCTTACATATCCGTTCCTCAACTTTCCGTGGGCTGCTGGGAGGCCTGTAGTATACCCTCAGCATAGTGACTGCGCCCTTCCTGTTTCTGAGCTCTACCCACAGTGTCTCATAGAAATCATCATAGAAACCCTACAGTACAGAAAGAGGCCATTCGGCCCATCGAGTCTGCACCGACCACAATCCCACCCATGTCCTACCCCCATATCCCTACATATTTTACCCACTAATCCCTCTAAGCTATGCATCTCAGGACACTAAGGGGCAATTTTTTAGCATGGTCAATCAACCTAACCCGCACATCTTTGGACTTAGTCTCGTTACATGATCCTTCCAAATTGTCCACCCTCTGTACCGCTGTAATATGCTCCCTAACCAGTATTGCTACTCTCCCACCTCTCCTCACCCCTCCTCCGTCTCGCCTAAAACACTTATACCCCAGAATATTCAGCTGCCAGTCCTGTCCTTCTTTTAACCAAGTCTCTGTCACTACAGCCACATCCAAGTTCTGGGCAAGCATTAAGGCTCTAAGCTCGTCTGTCTTGCCCGTGACGCTCCTTGCATTGAAGCAGATGCACTCCAGACCTCCAGGTCCACTGAGTTCAACCTCCCCCAGATTGCTCTTCCTCTTAGGTAGCCTTGTCTTGGCCCCATGCTCGTCCCCAGTCTCTACGCTTGCTGACCTATCGTTCTGATCCTCACCCCCCTGCCACATTAGTTTAAACCCACCTGAACCACACTAGCAAACATCCCAGCCAGGATATTGGTGCCCCTCCAGTTCAGGTGTAATCCGTCCTTCTTGTACAGGTCCCATCCTCCCTGGAAGACCTCCCAGTGATCCACGAATCTGAATTCCTCCCTCCTGCACCAGTTCTTTAGCCACGTGTTCAGCTGCACAATCTCCCTGTTCCTAGCCTTACTAGCACGTGGCACGGGGAATAATCCAGCGATTGCTACCCTAGAGGTCCTGCTATTTAGCCTGCAGTGCGAGGGAATACAAATAAGAACACTTGAAAAATCAGGACTTCTTTTGTAATTATGAGTTGATTTGGCACAAGTAAATGGACAGTGATAGTGACTTCATCCTGTATTTATCATAGAATACTTTAGAGGCAGATCCCACAGGTACAGCAGAGAGTTGCACTCATGAGGAGTACATAAGGGGAAGTCAGGTACACATAGTTTATCATCCTCCATAACGCAATCCCTGTGATCCACATGGAGTGTGTGGCCAGTCTTATATATTTCAAAGAGGTCTGGATTGTGGAGCTTAAGGTGTCTTTATTTTCCCTCACAGATCATTGCTTTCACATGTTGCATCACACTAGTTGCTCTTCTCTAACCTTCTCAATGCTCATGCGGACATTTTGAAGTGATGCAACCAGGGTCTGACCTCTACCCTATCCACTGTTCTCATTTGGTATTCCAATGTTCTGTTTCCTTTTGCATTTAAAGTAAAATTTATTTATTAGTCACAAGTAAGGCCAAAGATGTTAACACATTAACACTGCAATGAAGTTACTGTGAAATTCCTGGCTTGGGTCACTGTCTGTGTGGAGTTTGCACGTTCTCCCTGTGTCTGCGTGGGTTCCCCTAGTTGCCACAATCCGGCGCCTGTTCGGGTCAATGCACCTAACCAGCACATCATTCAGACTGTGGGAGGAAACTGGAGCACCTGGAGGAAACCCACGCAGACATGGGGAGAATGTGCAAACTCTACACAGACAGTGACCCAAGCCAGGAATCAAGCCCGGGTCTCTGACGCTGTGAAGCAGCAGTGCTAACCACTGTGCTACCGTGCCGCCCATGGTTTTTTCCCCCACACACTAACAAACAGTGTGAGTCCAACTTCATTCCTTAGTCCCTTTCAAATCACACTGCATTATTCCTGTCCCCAGTGTGCTGCACATCATTGCTCTACCCTTTACCAATTTTGCCAAGACAGTACTATTTGCTATTTCTTTGCCCAATTTGGCAACAAGTCTTAAAGATTTTTATAGAAGGCGCAGCTACTTCCTCTGTCAGATTTCCTGACTTTAATGTCACCTGAAATGTAATGAGCTGCACTTTGTTTCTGGGCTAAATCAATTATCTGGATGCATAAACTAATGATAAGACCTCATGAATCTGTATGCCTGCTGTAATTATACATTGGAACCTTGAGCCCAGAGAGGTTAGTGATCCCTGCTGGATTCTCTATCGTTAATAGTAGACAGGAGATCCTGCAGGGGCCAGCTGATCCACTGACCACTTCCTGAGAATGAAATCCTGGTTGGCAAAGTGCCACAGTGAGAGCCTGAATCCATTGAGTTTACTATATTAAGATTCAGTGTTCAGTACCTCCACTACTGGACACTAAATACTGGGGGATGCCCATCAGTGACTTCCATCATTCCACCATTGGCTGACGTGCCTTCAGCTGCCAACTCCGCAAGCTCTGGAATTCCCTCCCTAAATCTCTCCGCCTCTTTCTTCACCTATAAAATATTGGGGCGGCACGGTGGCACTGCTGCCTCACAGCATCAGGGACCCAAGTTCGATTCTGGCCTTGTGTGGCGTTTGCATGTTCTCCCTGTGTCTGCGTGGATTTCCTCCGGATCCTCCAGTTTCCTCCGGATCCTCCAGTTTCCTCCCACACTCCAAAGATGTGCAGGTTAAAACGCTAAATTGCCCCTTAGTGTCCCAAGATATGTAGGTTAGGTAGGCTAGTGAGGTAAATACGTGGTGTTACGGGGATAGGGCCTGAGTAAGATGCTCTTACCTGGATAGTCACATGAGCAGCCTGGGAATGGAGGGATACAAACGATTGGTCTAGTTGGACCAAGGAGCGGCACAGGCTTGGAGGGTCGAAGGGCCTGTTTCCTGTGCTGTACTGTTCTTTGTTCTTTGTTCTTTGTTCTCTGTTGGCGGGTCGGTGCAGTCTCAATGGGCCAAATGGCCTCCATCTGCACTGTAGGTATTTTATGAAAATATTCCCGAAAACTAGCTCTTTGACCAAGTTTTTGGTCACCTGTCCTAATATTGCCTTCTGTGGTTCAATGTCAAATTCAAGAACATAAGAACATAAGAACCAGGAGCAGGAGGAGGCCATCTGGCCCCTCGAGCCTGCTCCGCCTTTCAATAAGATCATGGCTGATCTTTTAGTGGACTCAGCTCCACTTACCCGCCCGCTCACCATAACCCTTAATTCCTTTACTGTTCAAAAATGTATCTATCCAATTATTATTTAAAATGTATCTATCCAATCTATTAGTTTAATAATGCTCTTGTGATGTACCTCGGGTGAGTTTGCTGCATTTGAGGCAATAGATAAATGCAAGTTGTTACTACTGTCAAACGTTTTGGCAATTTTCCCAGGGAGCAAGCTTGTGTGATAAACACTGACTCACTGAATTGAATTCCAGCAAGTGAGAGAGGGACTTGTTGACAGAGTTGGAGAACTTCTGGTACAAAGTAGAGGAAGGTACCAGATAACATTACTTCAGGGCCAGAGTGACCTCATGGATTAGGTTCCATCGCTTGAAAGGGTTTCCCTGATTGTTTTCCCAAATTGGTCCAGCTTTTATCTCACAGAAGGTTGCATGGCTTCTGGGTGGAGTGGATTGTGATGCAAAAGACACCACAATGATATAGGACAAGCTGGATGGATCAGTGGGTTCTTGTTCATCGTGTTTTGTGTGTCATTTTCTGGTGCCCAGGACGCTCCACCAGGAGAGTTTTCTACATGGAATCCACCTCTTGGGCTGTACAGAGAATGGGTAACCCGTGCTGGCATCAGCCCTGAGTAGAATTCAGAGTGAAATATTATCAAGTGTTATCTATTCCACACCTTTTTCCTCAATGGTACCAAATACACAAAGTGTAAAATCCATTTTAACATCATTCTTCAACTTAAAGCTCAAAATATTCACGCTACAACTCTTTCCTCAATGTGTTAGGGAGTTGGTACAAATGAATGCCTGGCTAAAGGACTGGTCCAGGAGGGAGGGCTTCATTTTCATAGATCAATGGGAGGTTTTCAGGAGAGGATGGCACCTGTACAAGAGGGAGGGGTCACAACTAAGTTGGAAGGGCACAAATATCCTGGCTGGGAGCTTTGCTAGTGCAGTTCGGGGGGGTTTAAACTAGTATGGCAGGGGGGTGGGGATCAAACTATTAGGTCTATAAGTGTGGTGGCTGGGGACGAGCTTGGGGCTGGGACAAGGCTGGCAAAGAAGAAGAGCACTCTGGGGGAGGATGACCTCACTGAGCCTGGAGGTCTGGAGTGCTTATACTTCAATGCAAGGAGCGTAGCAGGTAAGACAGACGAACTTGGGGCCTTAATGCGCACGAGGAATTTGGATGTGGTTGCGGTGACAGAGACTTGGTTGAAAGAGGGACAGGACTGGCATCTGAATATTCCAGGGTACAAGTGTTTTGGGCGAGACAGAGGAGGGGCCAAAAGAGGTGGGGGAGTAGCGGTATTAGTTGGAGAGCATATTACAGCGGTGCAGAGGGAGGACAATTCAGAGGAGTCGTGTAACAAGTCACTCTGGGTGGAGCTTAGAAACAGGAAAGGCGCAGTCACTATGTTGGGGGTGTACTACAGGCCCCCCAACTGCCCAAGGGAAGTGGAAGAATGGATATGTCAGGAGATACTGGATAGGTGCAGGAAATATAGGGTTGTTGTAGTGGGAGACTTCAATTTCCCTGGTATAGACTGGAAATCGCTGAGGGCAGGGACTCTGGATGGGGAGGAATTTGTAAAATGTGTACAGGAGGGTTCGTTGGAACAATATGTAGACAGCCCGACTAGAGAGGGGGCTATACTGGACCTGGTACTGGGGAATGAGCCCGGTCAGGTCTTCAAAGTTTTGGTTGGGGAACATGTGGCAAATAGTGACCACAATTCTGTTAGCTTTAGGATAGTGATTGAAAAGGATGAGTGGTGTCCCAAGGGTAAGGTGTTGGATTGGGGGAAGGCTAACTTTATTGGGATCAGGCAGAAATTGGCAGCTCTTGATTGGGAGAGGCTGTTTGAGGGTAAATCCACATCTGGTATGTGGCAGTCTTTTAAGGAACGGTTGTTAGGGCTACAGGACAAGCATGTGCCTGTAAAAAAGAAGGATAGGAAGGGTAGGATTAGAGAACCGTGGATAACCAGGGAAATTGAGGGACTGGTCAAAAAGAAAAGAGAGGCGTATGTTAGGTCCAAGCAGCTAAAAACGGAGGGAGCTCTGGAGGAGTACAATGAAAGTAGGAAAGTACTCAAACGGGGAATTAGAAGAGCAAAAAGGGGTCACGAAATGTTCTTGGCAGACAGGATTAAGGAGAATCCCAACGCATTTTATTCATACGTTAGGAACAAAAGGGTTGTTAGGGAAAAAATCGGACCTCTCAGGGACAAAAGTGGGGACTTATGCTTGGAGCCCAAAGAAGTAGGGGAGATCCTAAATGAATACTTTGCGTCGGTATTCACAAAGGAGAGGGATGTGTTGACTGGGAGTGTCTCGGAGGGGAGTGTTGAACCGTTGGAGAAAATCTCCATTACAAAGGAGGAAGTGTTAGGTTTGTTAGAGAATATAAAGACTGACAAATCCCCAGGGCCTGATGGAATCTATCCAAGGCTGCTCAGGGAGACGAGAGGTGAAATCGTTGGGCCTCTGACGCAAATCTTTGTCTCGTCACTGGACACAGGTGAGGTCCCAGAGGATTGGAGGATAGCCAATGTGGTCCCGTTATTTAAGAAGGGTAGGAAGGATAACCCGGGTAATTATAGGCCGGTGAGCTTGACGTCCGTGTTGGGGAAGTTGTTGGAGAAGATTCTTAGAGATAGGATGTATGCGCATTTAGAAAGGAATAAACTCATTAACGATAGTCAGCATGGTTTTGTGAGAGGGAGGTCATGCCTCACTAACCTGGTGGTGTTTTTTGAAGAAGTGACCAAAATGGTTGACGAAGGAAGGGCCGTGGATGTTGTCTATATGGACTTTAGTAAAGCATTTGACAAAGTCCCTCATGGTAGGCTGGTGAAAAAGGTTGGATCTCATGGGATAAAGGGGGAGGTGGCTAGATGGGTGGAGAACTGGCTTGGTCATAGAAGACAGAGGGTGGTAGTGGAAGGGTCTTTTTCCGGCTGGAGGCCTGTGACTAGTGGTGTACCGCAGGGCTCTGTATTGGGACCTCTGCTGTTTGTGATTTATATAAATGATCTGGAAGAAGGAGTAACTGGGGTGATCAGTAAGTTTGCGGACGACACAAAACTGGCAGGACTTGCAGATAGTGAGGAACATTGTCAGAGGCTACAGAAGGATATAGATAGGCTGGAAATTTGGGCAAGGAAATGGCAGATGGAGTTCAATCCTGATAAATGCGAAGTGATGCATTTTGGTGGGAATAATGTAGGGAGGAGCTACACGATAAATGGAAGAACCATAAAGGGTGTAGAGACGCAGAGGGACCTGGGTGTGCAAGTCTACAGATCTTTGAAGGTGACGTCACAGGTGGAGAAGGTGGTGAAGAAGGCTTATGGCATGCTTGCCTTTATAGGACGGGGCATAGAGTATAAGAGTTGGGGTCTGATGTTGCAGATGTATAGAACGTTGGTTCGGCCGCATTTGGAGTACTGCGTCCAGTTCTGGTCGCCACACTACCAGAAGGACGTGGAGGCTTTGGAGAGAGTACAGAGGAGGTTTACCAGGATGTTGCCTGGTATGGAGGGGCTTGGTTATGAGGAGAGATTGGGTAAACTGGGGTTGTTCTCCTTGGAAAGACGGAGGATGAGGGGAGACTTAATAGAGGTGTATAAAATTATGAAAGGCATAGGTAGGGTGAACGGTGGGAAGCTTTTCCCCGGGTCGGTGGTGACGTTCACGAGGGGTCATAGGTTCAAGGTGAAGGGGGGGAGGTTTAACACAGATATCAGAAGGACATATTTTACACAGAGGGTCGTGGGGGCCTGGAATGTGTTGCCGGGCAAGGTGGTGGAGGCGGACACACTGGGAACGTTTAAGACTTATCTAGACAGCTATATGAACGGAGTGGGAATGGAGGGATACAAAAGAGTGGTCTAGTTTGGACCAGGGAGCGGCGCGGGCTAATTGTTCCTTGTTTCTCGTTTCAAGGCTTCATTCTATGATCATCTTGCTGGTGCCAGTACAGAGCGAGACTGCGGATAGTTGGGAACCTGTCTCGGGGGCAGGGAATTCATATGGTGTTCGTGGAAGTGGAAATGACTAGGGTTGGGAAGCATTTTCTGATCAGGGCCAGTGTGATCTCCTGGACTCGTTTCGATCGCCTCAGGGGGTCGGAGAGGAATTTCCCAGATTTTTTTTCCCCATATTGGCCCTGGGGTTTTCACTCTGGGTTTTCGCCTCTCCCTGGAGATCACATGGTCTGGAATGGGGGGGTGGGGGTGAGCTAATAGGTTGTGATGAACAAAGCATCGTAGCTGTGAGGGACAGCTCGGTGGATAGGATATTGCTATGAAGATAGGCTGGATAATTGGGCGGGGATCCTGAATTCAGGATTCAATCCTGGACCAGGGGGCGGCGCGGGCTTGGAGGGCCGAAGGGCCTGTTCCTGTGCTGTATTGTTCTTTGTTCTTTGTTGTTCTTTGTGCATTCTGATGGTGTTAAAATCAAGCCTCATTTCTATGTCTCCTACTCCCAAACTCTTGCCTCGTATCAGCTGATCACTACTTCTGAATCGCACTTTCTGTTCTGAACCTTCTCACCTTTCATGATCTCCTACAGATGGTCTTTTGTCCATCACTTCTGTCCTTCCAACCTCAGACTCCCCCCAGTGGCACAGCTGAGTACAAGAGCTTCTGGCCTTTGATTTTCCAGCAGCCGTCAGTCAGCAAGACTTCCAACCCAAGGGTCTTGATTCCAAGGGAAGGCCCAACACTGGTCATGCCACTGTTTTGGCTTGTAGTCTGGCATGCCTTCCTGAAAAGAGATAGCGTGAGTCCTATGTGTAGGTGTGCATGTGTGTGTGTGTGTGTGTGCGCACGCGCTGGAGGCCATTTGGCCCATCGTGTTTGTGACAACTCTCTATAAGAGCAGCCGAATTGGTTCTACTGCACCTTAGCCCTGTGAAACAATTCCCTTTACATAATTATCCAATTACTTTTGGAAAGCCATAATTGAACCTGCCTCCACCACACGGACAGTGCATCCCAGATCCTAACTACTTGCTGCATAAAATGATTTTCCCCATATCTACCCGATCAACTCCCTTATTCATCCTAAACACCTTATTTTGGTCACCCCTTAACCACCCATAATCAGGGGAATGCAGTGCTAAATTCCTCATTTGTTTCCACTGCTCTCTTCCCTGGATGCTGACTCTCAATGGGGTACAGTCCCGTGGTTCCAGTAGATTTCTCAAACCTTGCTCAAACGGCCATTGATAATGAAGCCTAGCTGCTGAAGATTCACCAGCTGCGGAGGGGTGGGGGGGTTGTGTTTGTGTGTGTGTCTGTGTGTGTGCGTGTGTCTGTGTAAAATCATGAGGAACCACGATCACTTGCCAGCTAGGCTTCACTAAATCTATTACCTTTAACAGAGTAGGTAGTCTCACAACACCAGGTTAAAGTGCAACAGATTTATTTGGTAACACGAGCTTTCGGAGCGCTGCTCCGTTATCAGGTGAGTGCCTCAAATAAGGGCACTCACCTGATGAAGGAGCAGCACTCCGAAAGCTCGTGCTGCCAAATAAATCTGTTGCACTTTAACTTGGTGTTGTGAGACTACTTACTGTGCCTACTCCAGTCCAACGCTGGCATCGCCACATCACCTTTAACAGAGTGCCTCGATTTTGAGTAACTGGGAGAAAAATGAGGGGGTGCAATGTATTCCTACATTAGGACCATGACCAGTCCATTATGATGTCACCAAACTGGTGATCTGGCCATGTCTTAGTCTGCCTCTCCCTTCCAAGTTAATTGCTCCCAATTTATAATGGGGGAGGGAAGTCGGGCAGCAGAGGAGAAATGTTTTCACTCAGAGGGTGGTGGGGATTTGGAACTCACTACATGAGAGAGTGGTAGAAGCAGAAACTCTTACATCATTTAAAAAATACTTGGCCGTGCACTTGAAGTATAGGAAACTACAGGAAACTGAGATTAGGCTGGAGCTCTCTGTTTCGGCCGACACAAGCCCGACGGGCCAAATGGCTCATTCTGTGCCATGAATTTTGCCGTTATTTCTTTGCTTCTATAATCAAGACCTCACACAGCTCCCTCCCCCCTTCGCCTCAATATTCTTTAACAAGACACGCACATGAATTGAATTAAAAATTTGCATGAGTTTGAGCGTTCAAATGTGGCAATGCCCATATCCCGCAGCCTGTATCTGCTCAGCGCAGACCACCAGAACGATGATCTCTGCCCCTCGCCCAGTATCAGCCCAATGCTGCCGGGATGGAGAATCTTCAGTAATGAATGAATTTGTCAACATCAACATTCACAATAAAACGACAGTGCTCCCAAATGCACTGCCTTTCTCCATTTGCTTGAACTGGCAATGCAGTAATATTTTAATCTTCAGATGACTGGCAGAACTACACATCTCTGTTGTAGCAGGCACTTTGTAGAAACATATGCATATGATTTTAATATTTATCTTTGGATTGTTTGGCGCATAATCATCCAGAAACAGTTTATGTTAATGCTTCTGTCAGACCACAAGCTGCTTGTCAATCTTAATGTACTCATTATGTGCCCTTCTGCAGAGCTCAGAAGCGCATTCGCAAAGGGTTATGGACTGGTCTTCTGACAGTTATTAATTTCGCCTTTTCTGAGCTTTCTCTTCTTCATTTTATCCATTTGTTCTTCCACTGTGCCAGCACAATCATTGACGTCCCCCTCCCCCTCCCCTAATGCTCCCAACCCCCATTATTCCGATGCAGAAGCACACTTCACTCCGTTTGCTCTGCTGAACCAGGCAGACCGATGGACATAAAATAATCATTAAAGTGGCAGGCATCTTATTTTCACCTTTTTATAGGTGACGTCAGCAATATCTCGCTTGCAACTGAGGAACGTGTAGGAATGCCAAACACTTGGAATGCAAAATCCTGTTGAATGATCACAAAGGAAAAAAAAGTCACAATTGCAATAATAGCAGAGGTCAGAAGGTGTCGCCGAGATTTCCATTACCTCTTTCGTTTTTGGGATTATCTGGCACAGTGGTTACCACTCCGGCCGTACAGCGCCAGGGACTCAGGTTCAATTTCAGCCTTGGGTGGCTGTCCTGTCTGCGTGGGTTTCCTCCAGGTGCTCCGGTTTCCTCCCACTGTCCAAAGATGTGCGGGTTAGGTGGATTGGCCGTGCTAAATTGTCCCTCAATATCCCAAGATGTGTAGGTTACATGGATTAACCGTGATGAATGTGCAGGGTTATATGGGGATGGGGCAGGGGACAGGGGCTGGGTAAGACACTGTCAGAGAGTCAGTGCAGACTAGATGGGCTGAATGGTCTTCTGCTGCACTGTAGGGATTCTATGATCCCCCCCACCGCCTCTCCTGCACCCCCCCCACCCCCCTGCAACCCCCCCACCCACCCTCCACGCCTCCCCTGCACCTCCCTCACCACCTCCTACCCTGCACCCCCCCCCTCCCCCGTCTCCCCTGCACACCCACCCCCCCCAACCCCCCCCAACCCAGTGTCCGGAGGGCCAGCAAGTAACCAGTTTCCAGTTCTCTGCCAAGGCCATTCCAATAACCAACTGCTACACCTTGCAGGAGAGCACAGAGAGGTGCCTGGTTCCTCGGTGTTCCCTATGATCAGGTGGGAAAGCATCTTGCTCCCATCTCATGCTTCCATGCAGTCACCTTCTCCTGATCCCAAAAAGCAGCGTCATAGGCAAGAAATATATCCTCTTTAAGATAAATTATTGTCCTTACCACGCACAGTGGAGGGTGTCATGGGCCAGGAGCACACATTTGGATTTGAGGCAATCATCCAATTTAGGGAATGCTACTTTCTATCTATTAAACCACACAATGGAAAGTGGGAGGCTCACAAATTGAGCAGTTTCCCATGTTATATAGAATATAAGCAAATACACCCCACAGCACTAAGCCATTCGGCCCAACTGGTCTATTCTAATATTTATATTCCACTCCAACCTTCACCCTACCTCGTTTAACCCTATCAGCATGGCCCAACTATTATCTTCTCTTTCATGTCTTATCTAAATTCCTCTAACTGCATCCAGGTAGCCACCTCAACCCTCCATGTGGTAACAACTTTCACATTCTCATCCCTGTCTAGCTGGCAAAGTTTCTCCTACCTCCTTTATTTTATTAGTAACTCCATTATGTTTATGAGCAATAGTGTTGTTTTCCTTTGCAGGCAGAAGCATTTTCTCTACGTCGACCCTATCAAACCCCTTCACAATGACACCTCAAGAGAAAAGAATCCGAGTCTGTTCAGTCTTTCTTGATAATCACAACCTTTCAGTCCTGGTTTCATTCAGATACTGTTTTTGTTTTGCACCTTTTCCATAGCCTCGATGAAGCTTTTTTCTGATATGAAACAAGATTAGTTTACTTTCCAGTATGCGCACTCAACATGTATTCCCCAGAGCAAAAACACTGAGGCTTTAGATGAAAATTAATTTGATCAAGTACCGCCAAGCAACGTAGCTACGAGCTGAACTCCCCCTGTGTTGCTCCATCAAGCACTCTCAGGTCAGGAATACTGGGTTTTAACAGAAAGCAAAATTCTTCCATAGCCTCGGTCCAACTGGGACTCTATAGCAGGATAAGCACAGGTTAGTTGCAGAAGCATAGCTCATCGTCTCCTCAAGCACATTCAGGTGAGTGCTGCCTGCATACTAAACTGTTCCCCTCACCTCAACCTCAGAAAGACAGTGAGGATTTTTCAAAACCACCATGAAATCCAAGTTGCAATAGTTCCAGATGACCAGAGGCTGTCCTCCCCTTTGATGGGGAGAGCTGACTGGTGGCGATTTTAACTTGAGGCTCACCAAACCTCAGGTGAGCGGCAAGGTTGAGAAGACATGGATAATCTCAGCCGGTATGAGAATTGAACCCACGCTGTTGGCGTTGCTTCGCATCATGAATCGGCCAAAGATGTGCAGTTAGATGGATTGGCCAGGCTTAATTGCCCCTTAGTGTCAGGGGGATTAGCGGAGTAAATATGTGGGATTACAGGGATAGTGCCTGGGTGGGATTATTATCAGTGCAGGCTCGATGGGCCAAATGACCTCCTTCTGCACTGTAGGGATTCTATGATCCAGCCAACTGAGCTAAACCAACCCCCAAACATTCCGAGAGGGCATGGATCAGACAACAACATTCGGGTCCCCATTCTTCGACTTGGATTTCTTTGGAAATGCAACTCCATGCCAGAATTGGGGAATTTTCCCCTGATATTCCAGTGTTTGGCGATGCTGTAAATTTCTGACTTGCAAACAAGATATACCTGACACCACTGGATCTTTAAAGGGCACAAGGGAATAATATTTCATCGTAATGTGCACGTTAATCTGACGGCGCAGAGGGCTGGGGAATATGACTAATTGAATAGTCCTTTCAAAGAGCTGGGAAAGCACAATTGGCCAAATGGCCTGCCTCCTTCTGCGCCATATTATTTTATGATCCGATGACACACTGAAGCAGTAAAATCATCTTGTCAACTGCACATATCAGGAAATCACGAACGCATTATCATTGAAATCAATGGACGGATAAGCGAGTCCACAATTCTTGATACGAATGACAGGCAAGCAAAATCTCTGGCAGCCTCACCATCTAGGCTCCTGTGGAAAATGGAAATGTTCCACTAGTGCACTCTCTGAGCTTGGGGCTAACACCCAGATTGAAATACATCAACGTTCTACTTAAGTCGCCCTGGTTATGTGCTCACTTCACATTCCTGCAGATAATTTTATTAAAGTTAGTAGTGAATTTGCTGACTACGTTGTTTAAAGTTTATTTATTATTGTCACAAGTAGGCTTACATTAACACGCAATGGAGTTACCGTGAAAATCTCTTAGTTGCCACACTCCAGCGCCTGTTTGGGTACACTGAGGGAGAATTAAGCATGGCCAGTGCACCTAACCAGCACTTCTTTCAGACTGTGGGAGCAAACCGGAGCACCTGGAGGGAACCCATGCAGACACGGGGAGAACGTACAAATTCCACATAGACAGTGACCTAAGCCGGGAATCAAACCTGGGTCCCTGGCGCTGTGAGGCAGCAATGCTAACCACTGTGCCACTATGCCACCCATGGTTGAAGCAGCATTGACAGGAATTTTCTATCAAGAATGTTTATCAACACGTTAAGGGTAGCTCACAGAAGAATTTCACCTTTGGCAAGATCTGGAACATGCTGCACGAGTGTGGTGGAGGTAGGTTTGATGCATTCAAGAAGGAATTAGACAGTTATCTGAAAAGGAAGAACGTGCAAGGTTACAGGGTGAAGATTGGGGGGGGGGGTGGAGGGGGGCGTGGGGGAACGTCACCAGGTGAAGTGTTCATTCAGAGAGCTGACACGACGCACAATGGGCCAAATAACCACCTCCTCCTCTGCTTTAACAATTCTGTGAAAGCAAAGAGTGCCAGTGGAGTTTCTCCTGAATACATCACCTGTTAACTCCAACCCGGGACTCTGGAATGGTGATCGAAAATTCCCCATCAATGACGTAAGAAAATAATATAAGAAACAGGAGTAGGCCATTCAGCCCATCAAGCCTGTAAAATCATGGCTGATTTTCCATCACAACTATGTTTTCCTGCCTTACTAACAACCATCACCCTGACAAGCACAGTAAACTCACTAAAATTCTCATAGTTCCTCATGAGAATCCCTTGTAATAGGATTCACCTTCTAGTGGGTCTTCTCTCTCACTTTTACTGATATTCTTATCCAAATTTGACATCCCTTTGCTTCCTTTTTTCTCACTCTCCTGATGTTCTCTTTTACTCTGTCCCATTCCTGCAATGTTCTTTGGATTTATAATAATCATTGTTATACTTCAACAATAAAGACGTTGGCTCTGAAGTGCATCTCCACAGGCATGAGAGGCGCTATATAAAGGCAAGTTGCTCTTTAATCCAAGGAGATGTGCAGGAAAGCCGCGATTTGAATGAAATATCACGGGTTTGGTAGAGGAGTGAGAACTTCTGAAATTTCAAGTATTATTCCCCAGTTGCCCCTCCAGTTGATGTCTAACTTATTAACTCGCCTCATTCCTCAATGTTGTGGCTCTCTCGAAGAACTGAAGAACACTTGCCTGAACCTCTGAGGATAAAAATACAATCAATGCAGTGCAGGAAAATAAATAGGAGGTAATTTCTGAAGTGCTTTCTTCTTAATCTATTATAATATCTTGAGTTAAAATTGCACACACATGCATATAATTAGATGGAGTCGTGAATTGGAATTTCCTCTCAGTCTATGGTACTCCATACCCTGGGCTACATCTGGGGATGAGAGATTGTCCATGCTGCACTTTCCTTCAGATAGCCTGAGGAGAAATGAGTATTATAAATTACAGAGTTGTTTCAAATGGCCAACAACAACAATTTGCATTGATATAGTGCCTTTATCGTAGCAAGATGCTATCAGACAATTCACACTAAAGAATGGGACATTAAAAACAGGTGACCAAATGCTTGGCCAATAGGTAAGTTTTATACAATGTCTTACACGAGTGAAGGGCCAAAGAGATAAAAAGAAGGAAAAGGGAGATAGAAGTTAAAAGGCTTGAGACAAAGTATAAAGATTGCAGATCTAAAATCAAATATTCCTCTTAGAATAGAATCCCTACAGTGAAGGAGGCCATTCGGCCCATCGAATCTGCACCAACTCTCCAACAGAGCATTTTAACCAGGTCTACTTCCTGCCCTAGTCATGCATTTACCTCACTAATCCCCCTAACCCTATGTATCTTGGGGCAACTTAGCATGGCCAATCCACCTAACCTGCTCATCTTTGCAGTGTGGGAGAAAACTGGAAGACCCGAAGGAAATCCACACAGCCACGGGAGAACATGCAAACTCCACACAGTCACCCGAGGCCGGAATTGAACCCGGGTCCCTGGTGCTGTGAGGCAGCAGTGCTAACCACTGTGCCACCGTGACACCCCATTTGCACTTGACCATTGAGTTTTGGCTGGACAGGGCTCAAGGTGGACATTGGACAGGTAAACGCAAGGCTCACTCACTGATATAAAACGGGTGAGCTCTGTTATAGCTGCGAGACCTATATTCCTTCATGCTTTGTACAGGTCAGCCATTATATTCCAACAACATGCCCCTTAATATTTGAGAACAGGTGGCTGGCAAGAGATACTCCTCCAACAGGGAGGGAAATTGCACCTGAGCAGATTTTAGATGTTAATAACTGTACACATAGCAATCCTTTATTTCTCTTTTCCCCAGTGTATTAATTTATGATAAGCACTATTGAATTTTGTATTTATTAATATTTAAAATGACAGATACCAAGCTTCAGATAAGACATCTGTGCAGGGATCAGAGCTATTGTTTTTAAAGCGGGCAGTGTCTTCGTGAAACATGTTCCGTAAACACTCGCCCTGTGCCCTGAACAACACACAATGCGCCGGTGCGGGGCATCACCCGCAGGTAAGGTGACCAGGATAAAAATGGTGCCCTTTCTTTTGTCTCCTTTCTGCTGCCGGACCAAGAGGAAACATATTCCCCAATGCTTCCCCCCTGCTTCTCCCCACAAGGACAATGAGCCTTTAAATCCAGCTTAACCGAGCTGAAGGCAGCAGTCTGCAGTTTAAGAATATCAAATTCACAGCAATTAAGATATGCACTTCAGGGAAATAGACTGTACCCACACACATTCAGTTATTTATATACTGTTATATGTGTGCCTTCCTCCCATGGCTACAACACAGCCAGAAGCCTATTAATTAGCATTGTCCGCCCTATCTGTGCAGTAATTAAATGCGCTATGAATGATTAATTGAAACAAACTGGCGGGGGTGGGAGGGCAACACTTTAACCCATTAAGTACAAATGGATAGCTGTGTACAGCTGAAGGTTCAGGCAGTGCTATTGGGATTGGCACTTTTACACTGGTGCTGGGAATACAAGAGTAAATGGGAATACAGCTTCCCATCACTTTACTGTTGAGTTATATAGCAGGTATATAATGGGCCTATGGGCAAATAAAAACACAATGATAGTCCTCTATTTGTACATTGCTTTTCAGGACCTCAGGAGACACCAAAAGCAATTTAAAATCAATGGGGTTTTTTTGAGAAATAATTCCCATTGTAGAGAAGGAAACAGAGCAGCTATTTTATGTACAGTAAGCCCCATAAACTGCAGTGAAATACATGACTGGGGAATTTGTATTTTAGTGGGTGTATGTGTGGCTGGGGGAACAAATGTAAACCAGGACAACAGGTAGAAGTCCCTTGTTCTTCTTTGAAATACTTCCAGGGGATCTTTTCTGTCCACCCAAGAGGACAGACAGGAGCTCAGTTTAAATTCTCATTCAAAAACGTGGAGAGTGCAGTAATCCCTCCGTACAACACGGGCCTTGTTAGCCAGGATTATGTGCTCAAGCCTTTGGGGCAGAGCTAGAATTGAAAGCGTTCTGACTCAGAGCAGAGTTTGCTATCACTGAACCAAGGCTCTTACACATTCCATTGGCCCCGAGTACTGAGGAAAAATTCACCCCTAGATCTGAAGTGCTTAAATTATGAAGCTTACATGTACTTCAGTGTCTGCAATGTAGGAATGGTTATTGGTTTTTCATGTCAATGGCATTTTTATTCAACTCTTCCTATAATATCCTGTCCACCCTTCTCTTGTTACCTACTGAATTTACTGGTATATTTTTGTTGCTATGTAATCGTTACATGTTTGCATGATTTTTAACATGATTACTTAGAGTTTATAAGAATTTTTTTAATGCAAGGCAGATTGCAATTCAGCCTTCAGGCCGCGAATGGTGTTTCTTGAATAAAATAGCATTAATGTAGTTGAAGGTGTGGAATTTGCTTCTGTGGTGCCATCAACAGAGAGGGTACGGTAAACTGATCCAGGCAATAGCACCAAATGGATGATTAAAAAAATGGTTGCCATTTTCACACCCTCCAGATGTTCTTTTCAATTATTTTGGTACCACCTGCTTGGGGTTACTACTCAAACTCCCGCCAATATAACCCCCTTCAGTTTGTAATGAATTAGAAAATATCAGGACATTCTTCACACTTGTGGTATTGAGAATGGCACTGGATGCGGGAAACACTGTGGATCCCTGGCATCATCATGGCTGTAGTACTGATGAGCTACAGAACTAGCCTCACTCCTAGCAAAACTGTTCCAGTTTTCACAAAAAAAGGCACCTACCCAACAATGTTGAAAATTGCCCGGGTATGTCCTGTCCTCAAAGAGCAGGATAAATCCAATCCAGCCAATTACCAGTCCAACAGTCTACTCTCGATTATTAGTGAAGTGATGGAAGGTGTCATCGACATTGCCAGCAAATGGCACGTATTCCACAATACTCTGATCACCGATGCTCAGTTTGGGTTCCAATCCTCTTTATAGCCTTCGGACCAAACATAGACAAAAGAGCTGGATTCCAGAGGTGAGGCAAGAGTGACTGCCCTTGACATCAAGACAGTATTTCACCAAACTTGATATCAAGTGAAAATTCAGGTCCATACACTGAAGGTAATTTTCTGACAACCTTTGTGACCACAACTGGTACAGACACACAATTGTATTCTCCACTTGTTCATTGAGCACATGATTGAAAGATGGACCTTCAGTCAAATTGGTGCTGCAATTTAATTAGGAGATCATCACCAGGATCAATGGTAGACCAGTATCAACCATCTTTGAAATTAATGGGAATCAAGGGAAACACTCTCCAGTGGTTGGAGTTATACTGAGTAGAAAGGAAGATTACCCCTGTTGGTTGCCAATGATCTCAGTCCCCCTGAACACTACTGCAGAAGTTCCGTAGATAGTAGCCTAACCATCTTTAATTGCTTTACCAAAGAGCTTGCCCCCATTGTAAAGTCTTAATGGGGGATATTAGCTGATGATTGCACAATATGTAGCACCATTCACAACTCCTCAGATACTGAAGTAATCTGTGCCCACATGAAGCAAGACCATGACAACATTAAGGCTTGAGCTGATAAGTAGCAAATTATATTTGGTACACAGAAGTGCACAGCAATGACCATCTCCAACAAGAGAGAATCTACTCATCTCCCGGAGGAAACACATGCAGACACGGGGAGAATGTGTAGGCTCTGCACATTGGAATTCAGAAGAATGAGGGGAGATCTTATAGAAACATATAAGATTATGAAGGGAATAGATAAGAAAGAAGCAGGGAGGTTGTTTCCACTGGCGGGTGAAATTAGAACGAGGGGGCATGGCCTCAAAATAACGGGGAGCAGATTTGGGATTGAGTTGAGGAGGAACTTCTTCACACAAAGAGTTGTGAATTTGTGGAATTCCCCGCCCAGTGAAGCAATTGAGGCTACCTCATTGAATGTTTTTAAGGCAAGGATAAATACATTTTTGAACAGTAAAGGAATTAAGGGTTATGGTGAGCGGGCGGGCAAGTGGAGCTGAGTCTATGAAAAGATCAGCCATGATCTTATTGAATGGCGGAGCAGGCTCAAGGGCCAGATGGCTTTCTCCTGCTCCCAATTCTTATCTTCTTATGTTCAATCTGACTTGGAAATATATCGACTGATTGTATAATTCCACATAATTGTCTTCTGATTAACACACTCCACTTGTCTCATTCATGGAACTGATCTACATTATGAGGGGCATGGACAGAGTGGATAGTCAGAAGCTTTTTCCCAGGGTGGAAGAGTCAATTAATAGGGGGCATAAGTTTAAGGTGCGAGGGGCAAGGTTTAAAGGAGGTGTACGAGGCAAGTTTTTTATAGAGAGGGTGATGGGTGCCTGGAACTCGCTGCCGGAGGAGATAGTGGAAGCAGATACGAAAGTGACTTTTTAGGGGCATCTTGACAAATAGATGAATAGATTGGGAATAGAGGGATATGGTCCCCGGAAGGGTAGGGGGTTTTACCAGACGGGCAGCATGCTTGGTGCAGGCTTGGAGGGCCAAAGGGCCTGTTCCTGTGCTGTAATTTTCTTTGTTCTTTTTGTTCTTTATTCCTTCACTGTCGCTGGGTAAAAATCCTGCAATTCCTTTCCTAACAGCACTGTGGGTGTACCTACACCACATAGACTTCAGCAGTTCAAGAAGGCAGCTCAACAGCTTCCCATGGGCAATTAGAGATGGGAAATAAGCTGCACTTGCCAGGAATGCTCACCTCCCCTGAGCAAACAAAAAAAAAGGTGTGAACATGTTAGTTGATAATTATCCCTGTTGATATTATCTCTGTAATATTTAATAAAACATTAAAATAAGTGTTTCAGGGATAATATTTTTGTTTCTGCAATTCTGGCAAGGAACCACATCTATGTGACCTTTCAACCATCATACTGCAGACTGTATCCTTCCTTGTACTACAGATCAGCTAGTGTGTGATATCCTATATTTAGGGATGGTTGACACTGGTCTGTCACTGATCCTGATGGTGATCTGCCAATTGAATTGCAGCACCAATCTGAATGAAGTCCATCTTTCAATCATGTGTTCCAATGAACAAGGGAAGAATGCAATGGTGCGTCTTTCCAATTGTGGCCACAAACATTCAGTCAGAAAATTGCCCCCAGTTCATGGACCAGTGTTTTCACTGCCAGTGGATGAGTTTTTAAACTTAAGTTTATTTATTAGTGTCACAAGTAGGCTTACATTAACAATGCAATGAAGTTAGTGTGAAAATCCCCTAGTCGCCACACTCCGGCGCCTGTTCGAGTACACTGAGGGAGAATTTAGCACGGCCAATGCACCTAACCAGCACGTCTTTCGGACTGTGGGAGAAACCGAAGCACCCGGAGGAAACCCACGCAGACACAGGGAGAACGTGCAGGCTCCGCGCAGACAGTGACCCAAGTCGGAATTCGAACCCAGGTTCCTGCCGCTGTGAGGCAGCAGCGCTAACCACTGTGCTGCCCAACAGGCTGCTTGCTGGAAGTAAATTTGGGAAATTACTACTCATACAAGGCCCAATTATCTTTTTTAAAAGAACAATATCGACACTGGGAGTAAATTGAAGTGAAATGGCAGTTATCTATACTGTTTAAATTACTCAGACATTGAACTAGGTAAATGTTACTGATGGTCTGTTTCCATTCCATCATTAAATTCTCAACTCGTTCATTGAGTATGTGATTGAATTATGGGCTTCAGTAGGACTCACTCTGCAATTCAATTAAGAGATTACTAATACCAGCTCAGCAAATATGTAGAAAAACACACAGGCAGGAGAGTGGTAGGTACAGGATTGTGTCCCATCTACACTGTGGCTTATTAAAGACTTGATGCTGGGTTGACACAGAAGTGGTCGCGATATCTAAAGTGGTGGGTGAGAAATGAAACTGAGTGTCATCACCATACACGTAGAAATAGAATCACACCTACATTGTTCTCAAGAAGAGGGTAAACAAAGAGGAATGGGTCAAAGGTGGAACACTGAGTACTCAGGGGGTGCCTGTGCAGAGGCGGGAAATAAAACCATTGTTGGAACTTTGTTGGCTCCAGGGGAACAAATTTTTTAAAGTTTATTTCTTATTGATACAAGTAGGCTTACATTAACACTGCAATGAAGTTACTGTGAAAATCCCCTAGTCGCCACACTCCGGCGCCTGTTCAGGTACACTGAGGGAGAATTTAGCATGGCCAGTGCACCAAACCAGCACATCTTTTGGACTGTGGGAGGAAACCAGAGCACCTGGAGGAAACCCACGCAGACACGGGGAGAACGTGCAGACTCCGCACAGACAGTGACCCAAGTTGGGAATCGAACCTGGGTCGTTGGCACTGTGAGGCAGCAGTGCTAACCACTGTGCCACCACGCTGCCCAAGTTGTGGTAGCACCAAATGTGGGTGGCATCCTGGGGAGCAGACATGAAAACGGAAACGGTGAAATAGGACAGACTGATCGACAATCAAGTGCCTCCAAGAGATCAAAGAGGACGAGGAAAGATGATGTTCCATGCTTACAGTCACAGAATGTATTATCAATGGATTATCTGAAATGGTTCTGATGGTGTGGAGTGGACCTAAACTAAATTGTAGGAATTAAAAGATGGAAATTTGAAAGCGACGAACGTAGAACTGGATCAAACAGAACATTCAAGGATCTTGGTGAAAAAGACGAGGTTAGAAATTTGACATTGATTGGAAAATGTGAGTGATTATGGGCGATGATGGTGGCTTTGAGTCAAAGTGGAGTAAAGTAGGAATAAAGGCAATGACTCATGATGCTTGTGGGCATTGGGGTAAAGAGAGTTAGTTGAGTATTCAAGATTTTGATGGGGAGAGACTTGGGGTGGGAGGACAGGCATCATCAGGATGTGATAAGCATTGTCAAAGGCAGTAGAAAGATGGTGAGGAAGATGCAGTGTGATATAGTAACAAACTGGGACATGGAAGGTGTTAGGCAAGGTAAAATTGCCATAGTTTTTGCCATAACTTACCATAGGTTTCTTTCCCCTTTGAGGGGGAGAGCTGACTGGTGGTGATTTTAACCCGGGGATCACCACACCTCAGGCGAGGGGCATGGTTGAGAAAGTGGAGCCTTCATGAATAACCTCAGCCAGTATGGGAATTGAACCTGCACTGTTGCCATCGTTCTGCATCACGAACCAACCAATTGAGCGAACCCCAATATGTTAGGAAAGGAGAACTTGGAGGAGATGTCAGCTGAGGCAGGATCTTTATGTCCAAGAAGTCTATTTGCTCCTTTCAGTGGCATTGTAAGTATGGAGGGTTCAGTGATAGAGTGGCAGAATAGACAGTTGGTTATTGAGAGCAGGGCAAGGCTATCCATGCTCTCAAAGCAATAGGAGGCTTTAGCTGTGGAAGGAGAGATGTGCTATTTCTGCCCCCTCACACCTCTCCAGCCATCTATCTCTATTTGAACCTTTGAAGCCACCTCTTTGACCAAGCTTTTGGGTCACCTGTCCTAATATCAATATGTGGCTAGGTGTCAAACCTGTTCTGTTAATGCTCTTGTGGATATGTCGGAACTTCTTTTTACAGCATTAAAGGAGCTACCTCAATGCAAAATATAGATATTGTCGAGATGGCTAAGTTGGATCCGGCAGTGGACAATAGGGTGGTCATGTATCAAGTGCATAAGTCACCTGCTTACTGGCCTTAGGTAGCAACTGTACTGAGGGAGCTTCACAAGTGGGAAATTGTACATGACTGAAGGAAGCGAGGGCACTGAAGGTAGAGCTAAGGGAGGTATTTCATAGGTCAACTAGTGACAGCCATGAGAGATGAAATAGTTGACTTTCAACTGTCCTCTGAAGTGGCCTAGCAAGCCAGGCAGTTCTATCACCACTCACTTAAGGGATAGCTTTAGATGTTCGCACCTCGAGAATTAATCAAATATAGAGACAAGTCTTTTTTTGATGCCAGGAGATTAAATTGTGTCTAAAAAAAATCAATAGGTCACTGGTTGGTAAAACGAAAATGCTGCACTGGTGCAGAAGGAGGTGTTCTTCTGCGTATGGTGGTAATGATGGTGTTTTGTACGGGAGTCCAAGAAGCTGCACCTGTTGTTAATCTGCTATCTTTATCTTGAAAAGGAAATGCAAGGCAGGGATTTTATTAGGGCATCTATATTGGGCCTTGAAATGCAACAATGAGGGAGTTTTCTCTATGTCTACTTCACCTCACATGGTGTGGAGCGATCTTTAATCAGAATCTTACCAGTACTATTCCTGACCACAGAGTGCTGATTGCTGACAACACAACCAAAAATAGAAAGGCTGTAACTCTTCAATACTGAGATCTTGTCTTGATTAACCGAAGGCTCTCTCCACCCTTCACTCTCTAAAAGTTTCACGTATTGAAGAACGTGACTATAATGGTCTTGGGTCACTTCCACTGTTGGAGCAGAGTGCTGTTTATTAATTGATCACCAGATTAGCCATGGGGTGATATGCGAACCAAGTTGAAGTAGATGAGATTGTTTCCATTGCAACAGTGGCCTTCTAATCTCCCCAGTGGCTCTGTACCTGGCTTTCCAGTAAAGATTCCACCAGCTTTGCATGTACGAAATGAGCGATTACACCAATGCTCATTATAGGTGGCATTTCATGGGATAATTAAAGAAAAACCTGCTTTGCAAGCCATAAATGCAGAACAACACACACCCTTTAAAATGTCATTGTTGCAACAATAAAAATAAACTCCCAAGGCAGCTTTATATTCGATTGTGACTGCTCTGGGGCACCTAAATAACACTGGAAGCTCATTACAGAAAACACGCTCAAAAAAATCTCAATACGGCTAATGTGATGCCAGCTCGGAAACAAAATCCACAATACTGCTACAGACACAGAGGAATCATAATTGCAAGGTGATAAACTGCTACTGAGGAAGAATATGCTGTAGCTGGTTATAAAATGAAGTGACATCGAACCTCAAGATGAACACCAATGTCCATACTGTAGAAATCCAGCAAGGTCAAAACGCAGAGGGGAAGATGCGATCAATTGTAGTGATCAGGTGATGCCAAGCTACAATCTTAGAATGGTTATAGTACCATGGGAGGCCATTCGGCCTGCCGCCTCCATGTGGGCTTGGTGTAAGGACTACACAGCTAGTCCCACACTGCCACCCTTTCCCTCTAACCCTGAAAGTTTATTTTCTCTTCAGGTAATTATCCAATTCTCTTTTGAAAACCACAATTGAATCTGCTTCCAGCGCATTCTCCCTACGTCAGCCTCTCCTCATACTGCCAATCACATCAGTTCCTCTTGCAGAGGGAAAGAAAAGCTGAGGGAGAAAAGGGGGTTTGCGTTTTTGAAATTCTTTCAGTGGATGTAGGTGTCGCTGGCTGGGTCAAAGTTTATTGCCCATCCGTAATTGTCCTTAAACTGTTGGCCAAGCCATTTCAGGGGGCATTTAAGAGTCAACCACATTAATGTCTGGAGTCACATATAAACCGGACCACGTAAGGATGGCAGATTTCCTTCCCTCAAGGACATTAATGATTCAGATGGTTTTTCACAATTGACAATGGTTTCATTGTCATTTAATTCCAGATTTTTATTCAATTCATATTTCACCATCTGCCGTGGTGGGATTCGAACCTGGGTCCAGATGATCATTACCCTGAGTCTTGGATTACTAGTCCAGTGACAATGCCACTATGCCATCGCATTGCTGAGAAAAAAAATGGGTTCTCCGTATGGTAATGTAGGGGTTACGTCAGTGGACCAATAACCTAAGATCTTTCTATCAATCCAGCAGAACCCAAGCTCAAAATCCCATGACAACTTTGAATACAGTTTAACAATCTGGAGATAAAATACCGGTGTGAAAATGCTTTTGGATTATCATAAAATCTCAAAAGGACTTTCTTTCAGGGAAAGAAACCTGCTATCGATACCTGGTTTGGCCTCAATGTTAGGCCAGCCCCCCCGCCATCAACGTGGCTGACTCTTAACTGCCCAATGAAGTGACCTATTGAGCCAATCAATTGTATCAAGCTATTATTGCAGTTCAAGAAGAATGCCCATCATCACCTTTGCGGGGCAACTAGACATGGGCAATAAATGTCACCCATTCAGCCTACATGCGAAGACTAATTTGTTTTATATGTGCCATAATTCAAAATGGTGCAAACATGGGGAGACAGAGAACTGAGAATACAATAGCATGACAGTAGGAAGTATCACTTGTTCCCCACACCCTCTCTCCACACCCAGGTCATTCGGGAAGCAACATGTGAGAAATGGCAGAACAGTGTGTTCTTGCTAATCATATTGAAAGTAGATGTGTTTACTGGCAGTGAGTCATTCAGAGTTGGAAGTTCCATGGATGGAGTCATTCAAGAAGGCAACATCTTAGGGCAATTAAGGATGGGCAATAAATGTTGAAATGTAGCCAGTGATGCTCACATCTGATGAACAAATATACTTTTAAAAAGATGTGAGGATTGGCCTCACATTCCCCATGCTAGACAGGGATAGATCAGTTCTTAATTTCTAACCAGTGACCTTCTGGAAGTACAGATATTAATTAAAAGTTAAAAGCTGTGGGTTCAAGCCCCCTCCCAAGTTGTGGGCACAAAATGCAGGCCAAAGCTTCACTGTAGTAACATGGGAGTGCCGCACTATCAGAGGTGCCTCCTTTTAAACCGAGTGCCCTCCCTAGTAGATGTAAAAGATCCCATGCCACTATTCAAAGGCAGAGGGAATTTGTCTCATGTTCTGGCCAATATTTTCCTCAAGCAATATCACTAATAATAATAGGTGGCACGGTGGCAAAGTGGCTGGCACTGCTGCCTCACAGCACCAGGGACCCAGGTTCGATTCACGGTTTGGCCACTGTCTGTGCAGAGTCTGCACATTCTCCCCTTGTCTTCAGGTGCTCCGGTTTCCTCTCACAGTCCGAGAGACGTGCAGGTTAGTTGCATTGACCAAGGTAAATTCTCCCTCAGTGTACCCGAACAGACGCCAGAATGTGGCGACTAGGGGATTTTCACAATAACTTCATTGCAGTATTAATGTAAGCCTACTTGTGACACTAATAAATAAACTTTAAAAGTATGAATTTCATTACTGTTTCAAGTTACATTTCTCTATATTGCAACAATGACTACATTTCAGAAGTACTTCATATAGACATAAAGTGTTTTGTAATGCTGAATTTGTGAAAGGCAAAATATAAATTCTTAAACACTATATAAAGACCTTTCCTTCAGAAGGCTCACTGTGTTGTCACTGGGGTACACTACCAGAACAATGGTACCTATGGATCCATCTCCCTGCTGGAGTCAAATCCTTTCAAAGAGAACTGGAGAAAAAAAATCAGCAGCTCAAAAGCAAAAACACACTTGCATTCATATAACGCCTTTCACAACTTCAGAGCATCCCACAACACTTGGCAGCCAATGAACTACCTTTGAAATGTAGTTACTGTATACTGTAGGACATTAAAGAAGCTGTCACCTCGTGCTATGAGACAAGGAATGGCATAAAGTTTAGTTGTAAAAAGATGGCAAAGGTTTGACTTGGACAATTCTCCTGTGCAGTCCGGTGATTTCATTTTTACTCATTCGCTTCTCCAAGAACCTATTGATCACATTGGCAGGAAGCAAGACAGAACTGGTCAATTCAGAATTGTCAATAATTTACTGAGTTTTATATATTTTTTAGTGTAAATAACATCTCATTATAAACCAGCACATTACTCAGACATCAATGCATGTGCAACTTTCCTTGTCTAACAATTTGTCCATTTTATTCCTGCCCCCCAGGGGATTTCATTGTCTGCCACAATTATGTGGTGACAGGCCCATTATTGAGTTTTCCTTTAAATGAATAGTTGGTTTGTTTGCTACATTGAAAACTTAACTCTTTCGGTTCTCATTAAACGGAATTACTGTGAAACAACTTCAGCCACTATCAGGTCAAAGGATTACACCTAATAGGCAAACAAGGTAAATGAATAGCTCAAAGATCACACAAACCCATGTGCAAGCAACTTTAGTTACATTTAATTTTTCTTCAACAGAGCTGCAAAGTTTCATACAGTTCTTTCATGGTCACCATTAGACTTTTAATTCCAAAATTATTACTTATTGAATTCAAATTTCACCATCTGCCATGGATTATTACCCTGGGTCTCTGGATTACTAGTCCAGTGACAATGCTACTATGCCACCATTTCCCGTCCGACCTCCAACTTTTCCTCCCCAAAGTCCTTGAGTGTGTTGTTGTCCCCAAATCTATTCCCATCTTTCCCCAAACTACAGTGGGATTCTCCCCCCCAAAAAATCGAGGTATCATGTTCGGTTACAAACTGAAGTAAATCCTGGTGTTTTTTCAGCGGGAGTTTAAAAAAGAATCTCTCACAGTCTATGCACTGCTGAGTGCCCTAGTGTGAATCACGTTAAAAATCAGGGGGCGGGGTCTATTTAAACTGGAGAGTTTGGCAGCATAGCCAGCCTTGGCAGACAGGATAAAGGAAAACCCCAAGGCATTCTACAAGTATGTTAAGAGCAAGAAGATAAGAGGTGAAGGAGTAGGACCTATCAAATGTGACGGTAGGAAAGTCTGTATAGAACCGGTAGAAATAGCAGAGGTACTCAATGAATACTTTACTTCAGTATTCACAGTGGAAAAAGATCTTGGTAGTTGCAGTGCAGACTTGCAGTGGACTGAGAAGATTGAGCATGTGGACATTAGTAAAGAGGATGTATTGGAGCTTTTGAAAAGCATCAAGTTGGATAAATCGCCGGGACCGGATGGGATGTACCCCAGGTTACTGTGGGAGGTGAGGGAAGAGATTGCTGAGCCTCTGGCGGTGATCTTTGCATCATCAATGGAGATGGGAGAGGTTCCAGAGGATTGGAGGATTGCGGATGTGGTTCCGTTATTCAAGAAAGGGAGAAGAGATAGCCCGGGAAATTATAGACCAGTGAGTCTAACCTCAGTGGTTGGTAAGTTGATGGAGAAGATCCTGAGAGGCAGGATTTATAAACATCTGGAGAGGAATAGTATGATCAGAAATAGCCAGCACGGCTTTGTCCAAGGCAGATCATGCCTTATGAGCCTAATTGAATTTTTTGAAGATGTAACTGGACCTCATAGACAAGGGAAGAGCGGTAGATGTAGTTTATATGGATTTCAGCAAGGCGTTTGATAAGGTGCCCCATGCAAGGCTTATTGAGAAAGTGAAGGGGCATGGGATACAAGGGGACATTGTCTTGTGGATTCAGAACTGGCTTTCCCACAGAAGGCAAAGAGTGGGTGTAGATGGGTCTTTTTCAGCATGGAGGTCGGTCACCAGTGGAGTGCCCCAGGGATCTGTTCTGGGACCCTTGCTCTTTGTGATTTTTATAAATTGCCTGGATGAGGAAGTGGAAGGATGGGTTGGCAAGTTTGCTGATGACACAAAGGTTGGTGGTATTGTGGATAATGTAGAGGGATGTCAGCAGTTGCAACGAGACATAGATAAGATGCAAGACTGGGTGGAGAAGTGGCAGATGGACTTCAACCCAGATAAGTCTGTGGTGGTTCATTTTGGCAGGTCGAATAGGATGAAAGAATATAATATTAAGGGTAAGACGCTTGGCAGTGTGGAAGATCAGAAGGACCTTGGGGTCCGGGTTCGTAGGACGCTCAAAGCAGCGTCGCAGGTAGAGGCTGTGGTTAAGAAGGCGTATGGAATACTGGCCTTCATCAATAGAGGAATTGAGTTTAGAAATCGGGAGATAATGCTGCAGCTGTATAGGACCCTGGTCAGACCCCACCTGGAGTACTGTGCCCAGTTCTGGTCGCCTTATTACAGAAAGGATGTGGAAGCCATAGAAAGGGTGCAGAGGAGATTTACAAGGATGTTGCCTGGATTAGGTGGCATGCCTTATGAGGATAGGTTGAGAGAGCTAGGTGTTTTCTCCTTGGAGAAGCGAAGGATGAGAGGTGGCCTGATAGAGGTGTATAAGATGTTGAGAGGTATTGATAGAGTGGATTCTCAGAGGCTTTTACCCAGGGCTGAAATGGTTGCCACAAGAGGTCACAGGTTTAGGGTGCTAGGGAGTAGGTACAGAGGAGATGTTAGGGGTACGTTTTTCACTCAGAGGGTGGTGGGTGCGTGGAATCGGCTGCCAGTAGTGGTGGTGGAGGCGGATTCGATAGGGTCTTTTAAGAGACTTTTGGATAAGTTCATGGAAGTTAGTAAGATAGAGGGACATGTGCGGCACAACTTGTGGGCCGAAGGGCCTGTTTGTGCTGTAGCTTTTCTATGTTCTATAGCGCTGAGCGAGCCACTATGCATGCGCCAATCTGTCAGCGCCGAGATCGACACATGCGTAGTGGCCCGTCTCCCAGCCTTCTGATTGCTGGGCAGGTTAATCGCTGTCCAGCCCTGCGACTCCCGTAATGCCGGCCGTGTGACCCCCAAGGCCTGATCGCTGGTCTCCCGGGCATGTCCGGGCCAGCCTCAACCCCCACCCATCCCGGCAGCCCTGATCTCCTGCCCCCCCCCCCCTGTTTCCCCTCCCCCCACCCACAAGCAGTCCCAAACCCCACCTTCCCACAGTCCCGACCACCCCAGCAGGCTACCCCTCCCTACTCGGATGGCCAGCCTCGATCGCTGGCCTCTCTTCCTCCCTCCTCCACTGATCCCGACTGCAGAGTAGCAGCGGGACACCTCATCTATTGTCCCCCCGCCCCCCGAGGCCCTGCCCGCCCCCCCCCCCCAATTAGGCCCCACACCCTTGGCATTGCCCCATACCCAATGGCAGTGCCATGCCCTTGGGCATGAGCACTTTGCGCCTTGGACAGTGTCGGGACCCAGGCTGGCACTGCCAAGGTGGCAATGCCCAGGGGGCACCCGCACCACCCCTTGGTGCCCGACCCTCTGGGGGGCCTTGATTATGATGCGCGATAAATCACACGGGAGGCTGGATGTACCCGGGAAATAAAGGCTTTTATTGCCAACAATAACGGAGCTACTATATACAATATACAATCCCAGACTAAAGGGTCACCAGGCAGAGCAGTGACCTTTATACCTCTCCCGGAAGGCGGAGCCAACTGGGGTGTACCATAGGACTATATTAACAGGTAGAACAGCCCAACCCTAACCCCAACAGTAACATATCTACAGACTCATAGTACTGGCCAAACCATGGCTCAGCACACCTGGTGGGAACCAACAATGGTTCACCACAGATTGCCCCTCCTTTACTCCAACAGGGTCGGACCGCCAGCTCCCTGCAAATGGGGAGCTACTGTAAACCATGCAGGAGTGAAACACTCGGCGGGAGAGGAGATACTCGTGGCATTTATTTTTTCTGCAAATTAGGTGCTGCATATATTATGCAGTTCCATGCCAGAAATTGGCATGAAGCTGACGGCGCCAGAAATTGGGCACTGGGAGACGCGCTCAGGCCCAGGTGCCCAGCAGGGAGACTGCGAAACGGCCTCCACTAGAGTCTCCTGGCGTGCTGCGCTAAAAAGGCAGCACAGCGTGATGGGAGAATCACCCCCTATATGTTTGAACCCCTCCAATCAAGCTTTCACCCCTGCCGAAAACGATCTTATTAAAGTCTCAGATGCATCCTATGTGACTATGACATAGTAAGAAGTCTCACAACACCAGATTAAAGTCCAACAGGTTTACAAACAAAGAACAATACAGCACAGGAACAGGCCCTTCGGCCCTCCAAGCCCGTGCCGCTCCCTGGTCCAAACTAGACCATTCTTTTGTATCCCTCCATTCCCACTCCATTCATGTGGCTATCTAGATAAGTCTTGAACGTTCCCAGTGTGTCCGCCTCCACCACCTTGCCTGGTAGCGCATTCCAGGCCCCCACCACCCTCTGTGTAAAATATGTCCTTCTGATATCTGTACCTTCTCTTCTGTACCTGCATGCTACAAGTCCAACAAGTCCAACAGACTTTAACCTGGCGTTGTGAGACTTCTTACTGTGCTTACCCTCGTCCAACGCCGACATCGCCACACTGTGACATAGGCCAACTTTCTTGTCGGCAACCTTTGACTTGGTTGACTACACAATCCTCCTCCAACCTCTCTCCCCGTAGTTCAGTTGCTCTTACTTGGTTCCATTCTTATCTATCTCATTGTAGCTCGAAAATCATTTGCACTTGCTTCTCTTCGGCTCTTGCACTGTTAGCTCTGGTGTCCCCTAAGGATGTATCATTGGTTCCCTTCCATTCCTGTCTCTTGGCAAAATCATCTGAAGACACAACGTTAGTTTTCACATGTACATTGGTGACGCTTATCTCTCTCAACGCGTGTCGCTCAATTACAAGGCTGCTTAGTGAGCATCCATTAAAGGGTGAGCAGAAATGTCCTCCACTGAAGTGTAGGGAAGATTGAAACTGTTGTTTTTAGTCCCAATTCCAAACCCTGTTCCCTAACTACCAACTCCATCTCACATGAGCACGCAAGGATAGAAGCGATAATAGCAGTAGTCAGCCATACAGACCCTCATACTGCCCCATCATTCATAGGATCATGACTGATCTTGGATTTTAACTCCACTTTCCTGTCTACTCCCAAAATCCCTTGATTCTCTGGGAGATCAAAAACCCTCTCATTCCAGGTACCAATCTAGTGAATCATTATTGTACTGGCCTCCAATGCAAATATATCCTTCCTTAAATATGGAGACCAAAATTGTGCACAGTACTCCAGGTGTGGTCACACCAAAGTTCCTGAATTCATCCCCTTGCAATGAAGGCCAGCATGCCATTTGCCTTCCTAATTTCTTCTGTACCTGCATGCTAATTTTCTCTGTTCCTGATATAAAGTACACCCAAGCCTCTCAAATATCAAAATGTACAACTTTCACATCTTAAAAAAAATTCTGCTCTTCTATTCTTATGCTCAAAGTGAATAACTCACGATTCTCCACTTTATACTCCATCTGCCACCTTGTTGCTGATATATTTCACCTCATTGCAGCTTCTGTGTCCCCTTCACAACTTAAATTGTCACCTAGCTTTGTACTTGTCAGCAAACTTAGATGCATTACTCTCTGTCTCTTTGGCTAAGTCATGAATATAGATTGTAAATAGCTGAGGCCCCAGCACTGATCCTTGCAGTACTCCACTTGTCACAGCCTGCCAACTTGAACCGCACCATTTACATCTGCATTTTACTTCCCAGTAACAGTCCAAGATTAAGCTGGTCTGTTCAGAAACCTGAAGTCTCATTTGAACCTGAAATGAGCTTTCAACCTCATTTGGTTCCATCATTACGACTGCCTATTTCTACTTCTGTGATATCTCCTGACTTTGCCTCTGTCTCAGCTCATCTACTGAAATCCTCATTCATGCATTTATTCTCTCTAGACTCGCCCTAATCCAATGCACTCCTGGTTGACCTCCAAATTTCTACCCTCCGTAAACTCAAGCACATCCAAAACTCTGCTGCTTTTGTCTTAACTTTCACTGAGCTTGTTAACCTACACTGGACAATATTCACTGAGCACCATTCCCCTATCACCCCTGAGCTCACTGACCTACACTGGGTCCCGGTCAAACAGCACCTTGATTGAATTCTTGTACTGTTTTTCAAATCCCTCCATGATCTTTCCTCACCATATCTCTGTAATCTCTTCCAACCTGACAATCCTCTGAGCAATCCTCTGGGCGGCATGGTGGCACAGTGGTTAGCACTGCTACCTCACAGCACCAGGATCCCAGGTTCAATTCCAGTCTTAGGTCACTGTCTGTGTGGAGTTTGCATGTTCTCCTCATGTTTCTGTGGGTTTCCTCCAGATGCTCCGGTTTCCTCCCACAGTCCAAAGATGTATGGGTTAGGTGGATTGGCCATGCTAAATTGACCCTTAGTGTCAGGGGGATTAGAGGGTAAAATGTGTGGGGTTACGAGAATAGGGCCTGGGTGGGATTGTAGTCGGTACAGACTCGATGGGCCGAATGGCCTCCTTCTGTACCGTAGAGATTCAATGATTCAGTCAGCATTCCTTTGATGCTGGCCTCATAAACATCTCCAATCTCAATCACTTCACTATTGGTATTGCCTTGGACTTTACAATACCCTCCCTTCACCTTTCCCTACCTCTTTTCTCCAAGATACTCAGAACCTACCTCTTTGCCCAAGTTTTCAGTCATCTGATCCAACATCCTCTATGGGGCTTAGTGTCATATTTTGTGCTATAATGCTCCTGTGAAGGACCATAGAATGCTTTATTATATTAAAGGCTGTTATCTACATATTATTGTCAATGGGCAACATAACGGTGGTGATTTTCTGTAAGCCTTCTCTGCTGTAACCGTATCAACCACCCCTCCCCCAAGGCTGTATAACCAAACAGAGCCTGAGACAGCAACATACAGCTGGTTCTAGGTACAACACAGCCCATCAAAGCTCTCACAGAAAATTCCAATAAGTGGAGGAAGAATGAATCTAGCCCGTAGCTTAAAACAGGTTTATTTCCAAGCCAACAGTACAACCTCACAGACTCACTCGGTTCCTGCTCCCCTCAGCATTCCAACTGTACCCATTTATTCCCTCATAGCAAACCAATTAGCAAGGGGACAATTTAATAAATTATCAATATTTCAAATGAACTAATAATGAGGATAACCCTTTACAGAGGCACTTGTCCCCATTTATACTATCTTGATTTAAAACAAATTAACAAATAAGGGGACAAATTAAAAACATACCAAAATGTAAAATAAGCTAATAATCGGGGTAACCACTTAAGAACATAAGAACATAAGAAATAGGAGCAGGAGTAGGCCATCTAGCCCCTCGAGCCTGCCCCGCCATTCAATAAGATCATGACTGATCTGAAGTGGATCAGTTCCACTTACCCGCCTGATCCCTATAACCCCTAATTCCCTTACCGATCAGGAATCCATCTATCCGTGATTTAAACATATTCAACGAGGTAGCCTCCACCACTTCAGTGGGCAGAGAATTCCAGAGATTCACCACCCTCTGAGAGAAGAAGTTCCTCCTCAACTCTATCCTAAACTGACCCCCCTTTATTTTGAGGCTGTGCCCTCTAGTTCTAGCTTCCTTTCTAAGGGGAAAGAATCTCTCCACCTCTACCCTATCCAGCCCCTTCATTATCTTATAGGTCTCTATAAGATCCCCCCTCAGCCTTCTAAGTTCCAACGAGTACAAACCCAATCTGCTCAGTCTCTCCTCATAATCAACACCCCTCATCTCTGGTATCAACCTGGTAAACCTTCTCTGCACTCCCTCCAAGGCCAATATATCCTTCCGCAAATAAGGGGACCAATACTGCACACAGTATTCCAGCTGCGGCCTCACCAATGCCCTGTACAGATGCAGCAAGACGTCTCTGCTTTTCTGTTCTATCCCCCTTGCGATATAGGCCAACATCCCATTTGCTTTCTTGATCACCTGTTGCACCTGCAGACTGGGTTTTTGCATCTCATGCACAAGGACCCTCAGGTCCCTTTGCACATTAGCATGTTGTAATTTTTTTCCATTTAGATAATAATCCAATTTGCTATTATTTCCTCCAAAGTGAATAACCTCGCATTTGTCAACGTTATACTCCATCTGCCAGATCCTCGCCCACTCACTCAGCCTGTCCAAATCTCTCTGCAGACCTTCTACGCCCTCCACACGATTCACTTTTCCACTTATCTTTGTGTTGTCTGCAAACTTTGTTACCCTACACTCAGTCCCCTCCTCCAGATCGTCTATATAAATGGTAAATAGTTGAGGCCCCAGTACCGATCCCTGCGGCACGCCACTACTTACCATCTGCCAACCAGAAAAGCACCCATTTATTCCGACTCTCTGCTTCCTGTCGGTTAGCCAATCCCCAATCCACGCTAACACCCTACCCCCAACTCCGTGTGACCCAATCTTCTTCAGCAACCTTTTGTGAGGCACCTTATCAAACGCCTTTTGGAAATCCAAAAACACCGCATCCACCGGTTCCCCTCCGTCAACTGCACTAGTCGCATCTTCATAAAAATCCAACAAGTTCATCAAACACAACTTTCCCCTCATGAATCCATGCTGCGTCTGCTTAATCAAGCCATTCTTATCCAGATGGCCTGCTATTTCTTCTTTAATGATGGATTCCAGCATTTTCCCAACTACAGACGTTAAGCTAACTGGCCTGTAGTTACCCGCCTTTTGTCTACTTCCTTTTTTAAACAGTGGCGTAACATTAGCCATTTTCCAATCCGCTGGCACTACCCCAGAATCCAACGAATTTTGATAAGTAACCACTAACGCATCCGCTATTACCTCTGACATTTCTTTCAGTACCCTGGGATGCTTAAAGGTACATTTGTCCTCATTTATCGGTGGGGCATACCAATCACCTGTTTAATAATGCAATTGCCTTAACAATGTAATTGCCATTTAACAAAGCGATTGCCATTGAACCTGACAACGTAATTAATAAGACATTGACAGAGAACATAAACTTTCAATCCCAATAAACCACTCTGCATTGTTCCATGTAAAAGAAATAACAAACCCGCTTTTATATAGTGCATTTCACAACTTATGGACAAAGTACTTTTGGAATATAGTTGCTGTTGTAATGTGGGAACATACAAACATACAAAACAGCAGCAGATGTAGGTCATTCAGCCCCTCAAGCCTGCTCTGCCAGTCAGAAAATCATGGCTGATCTGTTTGTGTTTCTCATTCCATATTCCCATCTAACAAGAATCTATCTACCTCGGCCTTAAAAACATTCAATGACCAGATTCCACCAGCCTCTGAAGCAGAGAGTTTCAAAGTCGCACAACCCTCAGAGATAAAGTTTCTCCGCATCTCTTCTTGTAAGGACAACCCCTTAAAACAATGCCTCCTGGTTCTGGAATCACCCACAAGAGGAAACATCTTTTCCACATTCACCTTGTCAAGACCATTTTGGATCTTATATACTTCAATTAAGTCATCCCTCTCTCTTCTAAACTCCAGTGGAACAAGTCCAGTCTGTCTAACCTTTCCTCATAAGACAACCCGCTCATTCCAGGTATCAATCTTGTAAATCTCCTCTGAACTACCATCAATACAATTACATCCTTCCTTAAATAAGGAGACCAAAGATGCACACAGTATTCGAGATGTGTTCTCATCAATACCCTGTATAACTGAAGTATAATATCCTTATTATTATGTTCAATTCCTCTCGTAAGAAGGATAGCATCCATTAGCCTTCATGATTATGTGCTGTTCCTACACACTAACTCATGCACTAGGACACCTAGATCCCTCTGCATCTCAGAATTCTGTCACCATTCTTCATTAAGTAATACTCTGCTTTTATATTCTTCCTGCCAAAGTGAACAGCTTCACATTTTCCCACATTATACTGCATCCACCTGATTCTTGCCCTCTCACTCAACCTATCTATATCCATCTGCAAACTCCTTCTAAACAGGACAGCCAGTGTTGTTGATTCAGGGGTAAATATTGGCCAGGACATGAGGGAGAACTCCCCCATTTACCAATGCACTCCCTATTGTCTGTGAGTGATACTAAAACTGTGTTATACAAGTAAACATTCCTGTCAGTATAACAAAACCCCCAACGTTTATTTATTTATTAGTTTCACAAATAGGCTGACCTTAACACTGCAATGAAGTTACTGTGAAAATCCCCCGGTCGCCACACTCTGGCGCCTGTTTGGGTACACTGAGGGAGAATTTAGCATGGCCAATGCACCTAACCAGCATGTCTTTCAGATTGTGGAAGGAAACCGGAGCACCCGGAGGAAACCCATGCGGACACGGGGAGAATGTGCAGACTCCGCACAGACAGTGACCCAAGCCAGGAATCAAACCCGGATCCTTGGCGCTGTGAGGCAGCAGTGCTAACCACTGTGCCACTGTGCCGCCCACATACCCATCTTGTACCATGGTTTGTGTTGCTGTTGCATTGATTAATAAAGGAGGAGCCAAAAAACGTTATCTGTTCCCAGTTCAATATTTAAAAAAAGATGAATGGAAAATATTTCATCGAGGTGTGTGGGTTCCCCCGTTCTATTTGCCCTTCCTATGCATGGGAATATAAGTTTTCTATCAGCTGAACCACTTATGTCCTGAATTTTATTCCGATAGTTTCCTCTTCCATTCTGCTTCAAACTCTACGCATCCCCCCGCCACCCCCCCTCCCCCACCCCCCCAGGAGGGTGGCTCAGTGCAGCCGCAATGAATGCTTTCAGTGATGTTCCATTATGCAGCCAGCTGGAGTCCTGCTGTTGATTTATCCCCTCCTCCATCTGCCACTCCACCCCTCCTCCTCTTTTTGGGTGAAATGTCTTGCTAATTTGTGAGATTATCTAATAACCAAGGCTGCCCTTAATACATGAAATGCTTCTCTGATCGGGTAAATGGGTTTGAGCATCCTTGAGTCCCTTTTGCAGGTGGATCACTCAAATAAGTGCGAGCGTTCGAAATCTTCAACGTTCCTGTTGACTAAACGAGGAGGAATTTGTTCCGGAATGCAATGTCTGCAGGTGTAGTAGAAACAGATTCAATAATAATTTTCAACAGGAAATTGAACAAATACTTGAAGAAGAAAATTAACAGAGACGTGGAGATAGGGGCAGGATGGCTGTACTTATTGGGTGGTTCCTTCCAAGAGTAAGCACAGCATGATGCGCTGAATGGCCTCCTTCTATGCTGTATCATCTGATGATTCTAAGACAGTCCAAGGAATGGAATCTGGTACCTACTGGTCTGTGGAGATAGTTGGAGGTAGTTTTGACTTCATTTTGCACCTTATATCTCTCAAACATCCAAAACATCTCAGAGACTACAACAACAGCTACAAATTACTTTTAAGAGCAGTGACTAGGTGGCATGGTGGCACAGTGGTTAGCACTGCTGCCTCACTGCTCCAGGGACCTGGGTTCGATTCCCAGCTTGGGTCACTGTCTGTGTGGCGTCTGCACATTCTCCCCATGTCTGCGTGGGTTTCCTCCGGGTGCTCCGGTTTCCTCCCACAGTCCAAAGATGTGCAGGTTAGGTTGATTGGCCATGCTAAATTGACCCTAGTGTCAGGGGATTAGCAGGCTAAATATGTGCGGTTATGGGAATAGGACCTGGGTGGGATTGTGGTCGGTGCAGGATCGATGGGCTGAATGGCCTCCTTCTGCACTGTAGGGATTCTATGATTTCTATACAGATTATACTTTCTGCCATTTTAGTTTATTGTGTGGCAACTTTACAGTAATCCATCTGTTCTATCTCAGACTTGCTCAAGTCTAGTTTAAGACTTGCATTCATATAGCACCTTTTCACAGGCCAGGTCATCTCAAAGTGCTTTGCAGCCATTTCAGTACCTTTGAAATGTAGTCACTGTTGCAACATAGAATGCACAGCAGTCAATTTTCCAGCAGCAAGCTCAAACAACAATGTGATAATAACCAGCTGATCTGTTTAGGTGACACTGATTGAAGGATAAATATCGTTTTCGGACACCAGGAAGAACCGCCCTGCTGTTCTTTGCATCTATCTGGGTGGACGGATGGAACTTTAATGTCTCATCTGAATGATAGCAAGTAGTTAAAGAGCAGCTAATCTATTCCGTGGTAAAGTAATATTAACACTGCAGCTTAAGCCATAATGAGTATTACTTAGTAAGAAGCCATTACTTAGTATGTCCCATGCAGAAATCAGCTTCAATCCTCAGTCTGTACTGAGAAAGCATATGTCAAAGGAGGCAGAGGTGGGCGTGCTGCAATCTGTTTTGTCCCACTGGGCTAGTAACTGCAATACTGTTAGTCTCTGCTACACAGGGGATGTGGGGTGGGAGAGGATTGAGCTGAACTGACACATCCTCCTCCTCCACACACTCAGACTGCCAAAACTAATCACCTTGAAGAGCGGGCACATAGGTGAAAGGGTAGGAACTTTAGAAGCATGGAAAAAATTCAGCACAGGCAGAGGCCATTCCACCCATCACGTCTGTGACAGCACTTCTGTAGAGCTAGCTAATTAATCCCACTCCCAATTCTCTCCTCACAGCCCTGTACATGTTTATCCTTCAATTATTTCTATCCAATTCTCTCCTCAGTGTAACTATTGAATCGACTTCCATCGCCCAGGTGAAAAGCACTGGTAGAGCATTCCCCATCACATCAACTCACTGAGCAAAAAAAATCCTAAAATTGATGCATTTTCTTCTAAAACCTCATTGAAACTTACCTGCCAGATAAGTTGCTGTTCTTTTAAAAGATGTTCTGCCTACCACACAACTGAGCAACATTGTATATGAATTTCAGTACTGATGTAATGCCAGGTACATAAGCCAAGCTTGGAATTTTACTGCCCCACCCGCCACGAGAATCGAGGTGGGTGAGGGGTGGACAATGGAAAGGTCTGTTGACCTTGGGCAGGATTTTACAGCTTCAAGACAAATGAGGCCATAAAATCCCACCCAATATGTCCCAAAGGCTGGCTGATTGAATCAAACATGTTCCTCCTGCTGTCCCTAACAGGCAGAGTACAGACCATACGCAACACAACCAACTCACACTTGCATAGCCCAAAACAAAACCTCTATGGTAGACATTATTCAGCAAACGGGCAGCACTTGAACAATTCCAAGTGTGCTGATAGCTATACTAACAACAATATAAGATGATCAGTCGAGATAGTTATATGGCTCATTTGCACTTGCTAGAAGTGATATCCATTCATATACAGGGACCCGTTCTCTGCAAATAAAGGAATATATACAAGTTTTGCACCTTTTTTGAATTACCCAGAAACATGGGGAGCCTATTATTCCTGTTATTTTCTCTATGGCGGCAGTCTGACCCTAGTAGAGTTGACTTGCCAACCAATCAGCACCTTTTTCTCCTGTGGTATAAATTGTTATGAGCGTTTGAAATTTGTTCTTGTGGTTTGGCTTGATGAGTGCAAGACAAAAAGCTTCAGCAACATGTCTCTCTTTACAGCAATATTCAAGTTCTATAAAGATGTTATCACCCAATTTTCCTCCAAGGACCACACTGCTTCAATATCTCATTAAATTGTGATAGAAAGTATTGAATTCAGACTTGCAGATACAATCACTGAAACAATGGTGTGACCATGATGTTGGTTGTGTTATCATCCCCTCCTTGAGTGATTCGCATCCAAGTGCCTCCGAGGACGTACAAAAGGGGTGGGAGCTTCACCCTTCAAGAACTCTGCACAATTCCTGCTGCTGAAAACTCTTGTGCTGTCAATGACCAATTCAAGGTGACTGCAAGGCTTTGGGGAGGTCAGATAGAGGGGATGGGATGGGGGGGTAATAAATAGAGCTGCTATTGATTGACCATTTCAAAACTGGGCAGGGGGCAGAATAAGACTACGGTGAGGGTGAGATCAGGGCCTGAGACCAGAGGGTTTTTTGTTGTTGTTGATGAAAAGTTTAAAGTTTAATTATTAGTGTCACAAGTCAGCTCACATTAACACTGCAATGAAGTTATTGTGAAAATCCCCTAGTCGCCATATGCCAGCACCTGTTTGGGTACACTGAGGGAGAATTTAGCATGGCCAATGCACCGAACCAGCACGTCTTTCAGACTGTGGGAGGAAACTGGAGCACCCGGAGGAAATCCATGCAGACATGGGGAGAATGTGCACAGACAGTCGCCGAGGAATTGAACCTGGGTCCCTAGCACTGTGAGGCAGCAGTGCTAACCACTGTGCCACCCAGATTATTCACTCAAATTTAACTCATTTAAGATTTAAATTTAACTCACACAAGATTCACTCTAAACCACAAATCACTTCAACAATTGCCACTGGCATGTTCTTGGGTGCCGGGGTAAGTGGGAAAAACAGGAGTTAGAAGGTAGATTTCGGACAGCTGGTTTGCCATTTGGAGTTTTTCAGACAGCCCATTCCAAAAAAACCTGGCACGTTTGGTCCAAAACAAGATAATAGGCATTTGTCTCAGGGGATGAGCAGTATCCAAATCACAGATGAAAACAAGACTTTCATTTAACTCTTAGTTAGCCATTTTGATTTTTAGACTAGTAGAATCACTCTTTTTAAAGCAAAGATGATTTGCAGGCTTTATTTATGGCTATTAATGAGAAAACATTAAAAAATTTTGTAAAAGGTTTAGAAAGCCTTAAGTGTAGGAATCTTCAACTTGGGATGGGTCATTCTTTTCAAAGAATTAAGGTGCATTTGCTCTTCAATATCACCTCTGGCACCTAGACAGCTGTGACAGATGTGGACACGCAGTTGTAGGCTGTCCCTGGTACCCCAACAGCCTGGAGTTCAACTCCTGATATCTCCATAGTGACAGACATTTGGATTACAATGCGCACTCGCCTTGGCAAACCAGCAGCCTTGACTTTTAACCTTAGGAATAGTAACGGGCTTTCAGATTACAATCAGCCGATTTGCATGACACAGACAGACGGCGATGCATGTGAACCACTGGTGTGTCTGTCAAAAAAGGGAGCCTGTCCATTAGCAGATTGTATATTATCAACGGCGCATGCAAATGGGAGGCAAGGGCAGCTAACTATGCAATGGGTAGAGTCAGGTGGGCAATGTCTTCCATGAAGGAACGCGAGGGATCCGTATGGTTCCGGCAGCTTTGAACTCACCCTGCGACACATCAGTGGTAGTGAGGCATCGCGTGCAGAATACACCAGAAACCAGGCACCGCTGTGGAAAGCCCAGCCACTGAAACCACGAGTGGAAAGGTACACTTGCTGAACTATAAGTGAGTGCTGAACACAGCTTCAGGGAGATTTATAGTTCGCACAGCCCAGCCCCAAACTTCCCAAAGGAAGAACAATCTCCATTGACTGACACATACGGGATACTGCACAGGCTGCAGCTGTTTTCTCTCCAACAGAGAAGGCTGGGAGATGGTCTAATATTAAAAATGATGAAGAGGAATAGATCAAGGCATGTTTCCAGTTTTGGGGATGGGGGCGTCAAAACTAGGGACTGTAAAAAGGAGAAAACTAATAAATCCAACGAGGAACGAGAATAAACCTCAATGAGACCTTAGGTTTTCTGTACGTCAAGCACTCCCCTGCACTTAATCCGAAGTGACCCCTTTCTTTGTAAGTCTGGCTCGCATGAGCTGGCAGGATGTTTGCTCATGAGGTAGGGAAGGGCCGGGGGGGGGGGGGGGGGGGGGTTTGCAGGGGGATGGAGGAAGGGTGATAGGGTAGTGGTCATCACAGCCAATACTGGCTTGTCCTAAGCTGACATGCACAAATGTTTACTTTCCAGCAGGGGGCAATAGTCAGCAGTCAGAAGCAAGAGTCCTGGCTCATTGTTCCAAAAAGGGGCTGAAATCAGTTGTAAGACCACAACTGCAATCCCACTGCCCCCACCAACCAACAGCAATCAACCTAGGCAGCTCGGTAGGAAAGAACTGGGCATTTATATGGTTCCTACCAGCTCCTCAGTACATCCTACAACACAGAGCACCCAATGGCTAACTTGAAGCCCAGATCAATTTGAACATTGGTCTTAAAAGCAGCAGCTTAAATTATGACCAGTTAATCTCTGTTTTGGAGGTGTTTGGAGCTCATGATGAATTTTAACCAGGATGCTGAAATGAATCCCGACAGTTCCTCAAAAATCACCCCACAGGTTCTTCAATACTTGCCTGACCGACCAGACTGAGTCTGAGTGTGGGTCTCATCCAAAGGAAAGATAGTGCAATGCTCCCTCAGTATTGCCCTGGAACATCTGCTTAGATTGTGAAAGTCTAGCCTCCTAACCCAGCATGAAGAGTTTTAACAACAGATACAAGCTGACACAGCAACGTACTTTGGCTACTGGTATTTCATTCCCTAATGTCCAATTTGTTGTACACAAATCTCTAGTCCAGCACAGTATCAATGCACAGACATTAGAAAATGAACATTATTTAAAGGAGTCACTGAAAGATTGATAATCTCTCCCGTTGTGCAACCTGCATTCTTTCAGAATAAAAAAGAACCTCTCCATTTAGGAGCTGAGTTTATACCTTTGTCATGAATACAGATTCTTGGTTTTATTAATAGAGGAATTGGGTCCAATTTTAACTCTATAAGTTAACTGCCTTTGATGGAGTTTAAACCTCAAGAGTACAAAAGCAAGGAAGTTATGCTAAACCTTCATAAAGCACTGGTTGGGCCTCAGCTGGAGTTCTATGTTCAATTCTGGGCACCACATTTACAGAAGGATTTCAAGAGAGGGTGCAGAAGCAGCTCAGTAGAATGCTGCCAGGAATGTGGGATGTTAATTGTATGAGGAACCTGGATTTTGAGACCAAAACATTGTATGTTTTCAAGAAGGAGTTAGATATGGCTTTTGGGGGCTAAAGGGATCATAGGATATGGGGGGAAAGCAGGAGCAGATTACTGAGTTGGATGATCAGCCATGATCATAGTGAATGGCAGAGCAGGCTCAAAGGCCTCCTCCTGCTCCTATTTTCTATATTTTGATATTCTCCATAGAGTAGAGAATGTTGAGGGGAGATTTAGGAGGTTTTTTGAACTCGTGAAAGATTTTGAAAATAATTAAGTAGGGAGAAACTGCCTCCAGCGTCAGAAGGGTTGGTAACCAGTGGACACATGTGTAGGTTGATGGGCAAAAGAGCCAAAGGTGACATAAGGAACAGAAAATGATGCAGCATGACTTGGAAAGCACTGCCTGAAAGGGTGATGGAAACAGATTCAACTCTAACTTTCAACAAGGGTTTGTATAAATACTTGAAGGCGAAGAGGGAGTGAGAGTGGGGATGGTGGAATTTAAAAATGGCCACAGAAAGAGTAAGGGAATGGGAATAATTGGATATATTTTCACAAGACACAATGAGCTGAGAGACCTCTCAATCGGTTGAATCAGGTTGCAAATCTAGTCTATGAAATGAAGGGAGTTATTCTCTGCATACTGAAGTTGTACAAATTATTTGTAAGTACCGACAGAAAATCCTGTGAAAAACTCATCAGGTCTGGCAGTATCTATGGAGAGAGAAACAACATTAATGTTTCGAGTCCAATCTAACTCCTCTTACTCACCGGCTGTGCTCTTCCAGAATTTTCTGTTTTGATTGTTATCAGATGTGCTTATTTGAGGGCCATCAATGCTATGTGCCATGCCCCAAATGGGAGGGCACAATTGGTGACTAATTTGTGCCAATTACAGCACCACAATCTATGTAGAAACTGAGGTCAGAATCTCAGCACAGGATGTAGACCAGTATAACTGGGCTGGCTTCTGCTTTCATGACAATTTTGCTCCCTTCTCTCCCAACATCACTGAGCGCACCGCTGGTCCTTACCTCAGAGACCAATCTTCATGCAGACTGTGAGTTGGACTGTCCAGCTGTGGGGAAACCAAGCGCAGCCCCTGTCCTGACCTACTGCTGTTGGACTTTAACCTGGTGTTGTTAAACTTCTTACTGAATTACCCCGGTCCAACGCCGGCATCGCCACATCATGAACTACTGCAAACAGACCATTCGATGGAAGTCACTGGACAGCAATCAGGATGAACCCTGGTCAAGGAGTCCAGGGGTTCTCTGCTGAAATACAGCACGTCTACCGTACGCTTTGACTCAGATCAACCAAGTTGGCATAGAGGAGGGATTGAATATACAAGTTCTCTGTTCAGGAGTGCACTGAGTCCACTGAACTATTGACAAATCTCACTTTCCTTTTTGCAAAAGGGTTGGTAACAGTCACTATAAGAAGGACAGTCTTTTTTCCTTTTCATCTTGCATCATTTTGTATTCTCGCATGCGATGTGTACTGGTCAGTAACTGAATCACAAACAGTTTGCCAGTACACCAGACGCCAGCTATAGTTCGCGAATAATAAGTACTACAAACATATTTTCAAAAAATATAATTTCAATGGCAGGCATTGGCTTGTGGTGGGTCCTGCCTCAAGATCATACACTGAAGAAAAATGAGGGCCAGCCCTTTGAGAGATTCACTCGCAGTGCTTCATCATAATGATGATCACAAGATTAGACGCTCAATTTATTCAAAGAATACAATTAGCAAAGATTTGCTCTTTGCATTTCTAATGTTCGGGGAATTAGGTTTCCCGGGTTTTTCTTTGTTTTCGTTGAAACAGAGGATTCGACATTTGTTTATTGAAGAAAATTGGGGAGAATTTTGATTTTCTTGGGGGGGAGAGGAAGGGTGATCATCAATGCATTGGATGTTCAGCCTCTGACAGTGAAATATTTGCATTTTTACTTGCATTTATCCAATACATCTTGCATAGAATAACTGATTTTACAGCACAAGAATATATCTGAGTCATTAGTCATGCCCCATGCAAGCCTCCATTCACCAAAGTTCAGCTAAGGCTGTCAACATAATCTTCTGCCCTTTCCCCCTCCCTCAAATATCTCCTCTTAAATACATCATTCTATTTGTCACAAACACATTGCATTTGTATAGCCCCTTACACAACTCCAGGACATCCCAAGCTCTTTATCAATGAAGTACTTTGGAAGTAAAGTCCCCATTGAAATGGATGGGTGTGGAAGCCAACTTGTGTGCAAAACGCTCCCGCAAACAGCAATGTGTTATTGATCAGACAATCTGTTTTAGTGGTGTTGAGTGAGGGATTGGCCAGAAAATGAGTTTTGTTTTATTTTTGGTGCATCATACACTTTTAGAAGTGCAGTGACTTTGTTATGTAGGTAAGGACAGCTGGTCTTCAGCAGCGATGTCGTTCAATCATGATGCTGAGTTAAATTTATTACATTTTAGTGAATATGATTGTGGCGACGGGGTGGTGGAGTTGGGGCGGAGGGGGGGCGGAGTCAGGAATGTTGACTGAAGCTGAGGTGAATCTTCCTCTGTTTTGATTGACAGCCTTGGGGGTGGGGGGAGCAAGGGTGGTGGGGGGATGTGGGGGATGAAGGATTTCATCCACATCTCAGCTCCCATCTGAGTGTCAATGGACGAAGAATCAGATTGAAATGATTCAATGGGCCAAAACACCCCCTCACCATCACCACTCTCCACCCTGATCCACGGTCCACCGCAGCTGAAGCTACTTCATCTCTTTACAATGGACATTTTGCTCCCCCGCTCTAGAACTCAGGAATGGCTGGCGGTGACCCTGTATCACCAAGTTTCTGCAGAGTTCCTTAAGGAAAATGCCAGCACCATGCCAAGCTGCAGTTGCTGGAGGTGCTATGTTTGTTCCAAGGCTTTTTCTACACTTTATCTCAGTTACGTCACTCTAATCATTTCTCGCTACAGCAGTCTAAAAATAAATATCTTGTACATTTACAGCCTCAATCATCACACCTCTGTGTCCTCCCCAGATATGGGAAGGTCTTTGCAAGATGTGTTGACATCACAATGGCCCCTTTAAGACCCAAGAAGGTGCCTGCCATTGAAATTAGTGTTCCAGAAAAAAAATCTACCCCCGCACTGTGATTTTTAAAATATGTATTTATTAGTATCACAAGTAGGCTTATATCAACACTGCAATGATATTACTGTGAAAACCCCCCACTCTGGTTCCTGTTTGGGTACACTGAGGAAGAATTTAGCATGGCCAATGCATCTAACCAGCACGTATTTCAGATTGTGGGAGGAAACCAGAGCACCTGGAGGAAACCCTTGCAGACACGAGGAGAACGTGCAAACTCCACACAGACAGTGACCCAAGCCGGGAATCAAACCCAGGTCCCTGGCGTTGTGAGGCTGCAGTGCTAACCACTGTGCCACCATGTCATATCAGGATATAAGGTGAGATGCACCCATCCATGTCAACTGGCATGACTCTACAGAGTCTAAGGTATGGTGGGGCTTCCGGTCAAGGATGAGGACAGTTTGTAATTAAAAAAATCACAGCCACCCAGTCAATGGTGTCATGTGCCTTGGTACAGGCAATCCGCAGACCCCTCAAATAAAACCCCGGCCAAACTGCGGCAATTTCGAATATCACACTTTCCAAATTGAAACATCATTTTAAGAATTATTCATGAAATAATGCCCAGAAATTGATTTTTTAATTAGTTATTTTATTGCCGTGCTTAATCCTGAGAAAGTGGGATTTCTGGAAAATTAAACTGCTCAATAAAAATGCAATTAATGAATATTTCATGGCAATACACACTTTTTAATAATTCTGACAATCATGGTCACGTTCTAAGATCAAACATAGCAGGAATGTTATGTTAGGCAATTGGTGCTTTACTGGAGTAAATTTAAAAATAAGATCACACGTAAGATTGTTACTGAACTTACTCAGACTCTGAAAACAAGTGCAGTTGAAATCAGCGGAAAGGTACAAATGAATGGTCCCAACTTGTCGGCTTCCAAAGCCTCCAAGCTCTGGCTACTGTAATGGCCAGTCAGTCCCCCCCGTTCTGTTATGACAGTGTCACATCATTGAAAGTTTGCTGAGTCGAAGTCTTTAACTTCTGGTGCGCTTTCTGTAAATCCTTCCTTTTTAAAAAAAATCAAACCCCTCCAATATACCACTGAAGAATTCTTTCAAGCACAACGTATTTTAAAATAAAAGGAGCAGTGGGGCGACTCACCGTTGACATAAGTCAGGTTTCCCAGGTCGGTGCCATTCTCACCCAGGCTGGGCAGACTCCCATTGAAAGCCAGGAGCGGATCGGTAGAGTTAACGGAATCGGCGGAGATTGAATCGGCGAAAAGGTTCATCTGTAGCAGGGTCTTCAGCAGGTATCGTAACATCATGATTATGCATTAGTTTCTATTTTTTAAAAAATATAGAGATGTATATATATTTTAAAACAATTGAATTCAGAAGGGGGGAGGTGGGAGGACAGTTCGGTATGCTGATGGGGTCTGGAATATCTTCAGTGTTTGTTGAAATAACTTCAGTCTGTGCTGTCTACAGGCAGGCGTTCAGCTGACTGAGGTTAGCACCAGACTGATGGGCTTTTTTTTCCCACTTCTCTCTCTCTCTTCCTGTGAGTGTATGATGAGGGTCCCTGGGGAGGAGGAGATGGGTAGGGGGGGTGGAGAGAGAGAAAGAGAGAGAGAAAGCTGGAAGCAGAAACCAGGTGCCTGCACCAATAAATGTTTAATTATGAGATTAATAAGTCTCCCTAGAGGAGGGAGCACCGTGACTCTCTCACACACACACTGCACTGAAATCCGGACTGCTCAACTGAGGGAGCGGAGAATAAAAGAAAGCTCCCATCCCGCTGCTGATTCCAGCTTTAATGAATGAATGGGGAGGAAGACAGCAGACTGGAGAGATTTGATTTTTCTTATTTTTGTTGAAAACTTTAATTTGTCTCCAGGCCAATTAACATGCAAAAAGAACAATCAATTCCTGGCTGTTCTCTTAAGACCAGGCGCTATTATAGTTGTCTTTTTCCCCCAGTTCTGCTTTATTCTAAAAGACATTTGCCCCCTTGTTTTTTTTTAAAAAAACAAAGGGTTTGGGAGATTCGCATCCTCTCTTATACCCGCCATTTGTGTATCTTTTCTTGGATATTTGCATCTCCTTCACTATACTGTTCACTCTCTCTGAATTACATATACATCCCCCAATTACACTTCACCTACTGCATTGAGACCCCAAAATCCTTTCCAAATCTCAATTAACAGCATTCATATTCAACTGAAAAGTCACACACCATGACAGTGTCAACATTTCTACATGGTTTGCTGAATTGTTTCCTTTATTAACTTCCCCCTCCAGGTTCTCCCTCTAATCTTTCTACCCTAACAGCCCCTCTGAGCTCTCGAAACGTTGCCTCTATTCTCTCTCCTCAGAGGCTGTCAGACCTGCTGAGATTTTCCAGCATTCTCTGTCTCTGCCTTGAGCCCCCACTCACTGTAAAAGTTCTGAGTCCTGGCACCTGCTGATGGGACACCTCACTCCATATCAACCTATGGGCGATCTTCGCCTAGGATTCGGCACTTTCATCAGCAAATGTGGCTCCTCCACATGTGTCCTGGTGACAGGACCCCAAACAGCAACTGTGTTGAGGAGGGAGGAGATTGTCTTCATTGCCATACGGTAATGGAAAGTTCTATCTTATTGCAGCGAGGCACTGTGCTGCCTCTGTTCCTGTTTCATTTGGTGCATTTCTCACCGAATTTGTCTCTTTTTAATTTCATTTTTCCGGATTGTTTTTGCCACTCTTTTGCCTTCACCTTTTCCCCCATGCACATTTTAGCCCTCAAGCTGCGAGAAACTGCTGTTCTGATGCTTGTCCACCAGGGGTCACGATTCATACAGTTTTTGACAATGGCCTCAGATGAATGTGTTAAGAATTAGCTAATCTGTGACTCCATCTGGAATTAATCCTTTCATCGAATTATTTTTGCTGAAAGGATCGGAATTCTTGACTGCTTCATTTAACACATTGGACCTTCCTAAAATATGATACAATGCCAGGTGTGGAGTTTCCAATTTTGTGGAAATGTTCAGTGCAAAAAAATTGCAATTATCTATACAGAAATGTTGGTTTTTATGAGTTGGTTTTTTAAAAAGTTTCTCTGTTTCTTCTTCCCATCTCTCCTGCTGCTAGTTCCAGATGCCTATCCTTCAATACCATATTCTGTACTCCATCCTTTCCTTCTCCTCTATGTACGGTATGTTTTGTCTGTATAGCGCGCAAGAAACAATATTTTTTCACTGTATCCCTCCCTATACATGCGACAATAATAAATCAATTAAATCAAATTCTCTCAGCTAAATAGCCACCCTTCAGCTGAGTGTATGGAAGCTATTCCACATGGCGGGCATCCCAGCTGAACCCTGGCACTTCCTTTCCCTGTCACTGGGGGGCTCTGCCTTGCTCCCATTGCTGGAGCTGTAAATCCCAGTTAATTGACTCTTTCACTGCTGTGATGATGTGTCATTAATATCAAGGTTTCAGTGACTGTATTGTTATGTATCCCTTCCAGGAAGGGATCTGGGCGGCATGGGTGGTTCAGTGGTTCAAAGGTGTGCAGGTTAGGTGGATTGGCCATGGTAAATTGTCTTAGTGTCCAAAAGTGTGTAGGTTAGGTGGATTGGCCATGGTAAATTGCCCCTTAGTCTCCAAAGGTGTGTCGGTTAGGTAGATTAGCCTTGGTAAATATGTGGAGTTATGATGATAAGATGGAGGGGACGGGATGCTTTTTTGGAGAGTTGGTACAGATTCGTAGAAAAAGCAGGAGTAGGCCATTCGGCCCTTCGAGCCTGCTCCACCATTCATTTTGATCATGGCTGATCATCAAATTCAATATCCTGATCCCCCCTTCCCCTCCATATCCCTTGATCCCTTTAGCCCCAAGAGCTATATCTAATTTCTTCTTGAAGTCACACATTTTGGCTTACAGGAATTCTATGTTTCAAACCTGGCTCACAGCATGTTAGTTGGACAACAATAGCTGAACATTTCTCCACCCACCTCCCCCTCCACTCCTCACATTCAATAACTCACCCCACCATCCCAAGGCCAGATAATCTCCTGAGAAAATCAGACAAAAATAGAGGAACTTAAGAATACGAAAGGGAAACTGCTGGGAAAAAAGATTATCTGACATCCTCAGGTAATGATGATAAGCTTGGGAGATCAGATGGGACCAAGTGTTGTCTGTGAAAACATTTCTGCATGATATGATCTCTCTCACTTGGAAGATGAAAGACTATGCAAGGTGCTGGGGACTCTTAACATAGCTGGAGTCTTCAGGAAACGAAGGAAGCAAACTGGGGGTGTGTCTGTGGGGGTGGGGGGGGCGTTGTGTGTAGGGGGGGGAGGGCGGAGAGATACAGTTAACTGATGCACAATAAGACATAAGGATAGTATCTACCGCAGTAAAATAGCAGTCAAGAAACCAGAGATTCAGGCAATTTGTTGATATATGACAATGGCAATAGATCGTTAATCAAATTGTTCCGATCGCATCAAACTCTGATGCACTGCCTGAAAAGCAGCAGAATCAATAATAACTTGCAAAAGGAAATTGAGATTGAAAAGACAAAATGTGCAGGGTTATGGGGAAGAGGAGCTAAGGTGTGGGACAATGATACAGCTGGTTCAGAGAGCCAGTATAGACAGGATGGGTGAATGGCCTCCTTCTGCACTATGTGATTGTACACGCTGCACATAGGGTGTGTGTGTGTGCGTGTGACGGTGTGTGTGTATATGTGACTGTGTGTGTGTGTGTGACTGTGTGTGTGTGTGTGTGTGTGACTGTGTGTGTGTTGTGAATGTCTGACTGTGTGTGTGTGACTGTGTGTGTGTGACTGTGTGCGTGTTGTGAATGCCTGCCTGTGTGTGTGCATGTGACTGTGTGTATGCGTGTGTGACTGTGTGTGAGTGTCTGCCTGTGTGTGTGTGTCTGTGCGTGCGTGTGTGACTGTGTGTGTCTGTGTGTATGTGTGTGAGTGTCTGCCTGTGTGTGTGTGTCTGTGCGTGCGTGTGTGACTGTGTGTGTCTGTGTGTATGTGTGTGAGTGTCTGCCTGTGTGTGTGTGTCTGTGCGTGCGTGTGTGACTGTGTGTGTCTGTGTGTATGTGTGTGAGTGTCTGCCTGTGTGTGTGTGTCTGTGCGTGCGTGTGTGACTGTGTGTGTCTGTGTGTATGTGTGTGAGTGTCTGTGCAGAACTGACCCGCAGCTGAATTAATATTTCAATGAACATGGTGCCCACTGAACATCATGCACTGTATCTGCAATGAGACGTGAGACTCATTATTGTGTGCCCAGTGCTACACCTGGAGAAAGGTGGCGGGATCTGGCTCTGGGAGGATTGTGATTAGATCTCACTCCATGTGCTGTGGAGACGTGCCTGGAATGAGTTGTGAGAATTCACTACTCCTCTGTTTTTTTTTCATTTGAGAGCCATACTAGAAACCTCAGCTCTGAAAAACTTTGTCATGTTAAATTGGTTCATAAAACGCCAGGGTGAGCAAAGGGGGAAAATCCGCCGGATGTCCAGGAGTTGCACAGTGTCCTGTGTGTAGTTCCCAGTCCTGATGTCCTTTGCCCGCTGTTTAATAGCTTGCTGACATTCGCTGTCCAGGAACACTAATCAAGAATAGTCAGTTAAGCCAACGCTTCACAGATCACAATCAATACAGCCCTATAACACTGAGTTGCAGATGCTTTGCAACAGATATTGACTGCAGCTGAGACCAGTGCATCTTTAAAGTCTTAAGAATTAAGAGAAAGGAAATACATATTTGACGCAGATGGGCCATAAGCAGTGGGGTAATTTTTAGATTGCCCTAGCAATGAGATCATAGAGTCCCTACAGTGCAGAGTTAGTAAGACATGATGGGCTGACTGGCCTCCTTTTGAAGTGTAAATTTCCATGTTTTTAAACCATGCTCTCACAGCCCTGCAATATGGGTTTTGCAGCATCATAGAATCCCTACGGTGCAGTAGGAGGTTATTCGGCCCATCGAGTCTTCACCTATTCTCTAACAAAGCATCCCACCCAGGCCCTATCCCCGTAAGCCCACATATTTATCACGCTAATTCCCCTAACCTACACACCTTGGGACACTAAGAGGAAATTTAGCATGGCCAATCCACCTAACTTGCACATTTTTGGACTGTGGGAGGAAACCGGAGCACCCGGAGGAAACTCACGCAGACTTGGGGAGAACGTGCAAACTTCACACTGTCGTCCAAGGCTAGAATTGAATCTGGGCCCCTGACGCTGTGAGGCAGCAGTGCTAACCATTGTGCCACCATGCCGCCACTGTTTGTGATAAGGAACTATAACACCTTACCAGCAACACGGTGGATGGCGGTCACTGATTGTTCAAGTTCTCAGACTCAGGTTAAACTGGGTTCGCAGTCTGAGACTGGTCCAGCAAAAAGCACATGTAGGACCAAGATTATACTGCTCAGCTGCAATTCAAACTCTGCCCAGTAGGTGTCCAGCCCCATAGGTGCATGATTAACATTTGGAAAGCAGGAGTGACTGCTTTCCCTGAAGACCGTGGAATGACATTAACAGTTTTATGAAGTATCCAAAGGATCCCAAAGATTACCTGAACACTTCTCGAGTTGCTGCTTTGGTGCTACATTGGCTGATGACTGGTGGGTCCTCATGGAATTGGCTAAACGTGTCTAATTGGTACAGGACCAAAGTACGACAGATGCTAGGAATCTGAAAGAAAAAACTGGAAATATTCAGCAGGTCAGGCAGTGTCTGGGGGGGGGGGGGAGTGAGTCAATTGAATTTCATTATGAGCTTCAGGACCCTGGCATCAGGGCTAGAATTGGGTCTCGAACCTGCACATTGTCTGCAGCAGGAATGGAAGAGGCCACCTCCTAATTGACCACCTGTAGGTCCGCTGGCCAATCAGAGGAGCAACAGCTCCACCAGGAGAGCTGTGCGCTGTGGAGGAAAGTGGGGGGGCACTTCCAGGTAGGTGATTAGTAAAATAAGGAAAAAACGGGGAGCTGGGGATGAGTTGTTGGTGCTGTGGCAGCTACTTCCTTGCCACCCAGGAGCTGGTGAAATTCAATCCAATGTTTCATGTTTTTGACCTGGGTGGCACGGTGGCACAGTGGTTAACACTGCTGCCTGGGTTCAATTCCGGCCTCGGGTCTGTGTGGAGTTTGCACATTCTCCCCGTGTCTGCCTGGGTTTCCTCTGGGTACTCCGGTTTCCTCCTACAGAGCAAAGACATGAGGTTTAGATGGATTGGCCATGCTAGATTGCCCCTTAGTGTCCCAAAAGGGGGATTAGCTATGGTAAATGCGTGGGGTTATGGGTATAGGGTTGGAGAAAAGGCCTGGGTAAGACATCTATCGGAGAGCCGGTGCAGACTCGATGGGCTAAATGGCCTCCTTCTGCACTGTAGGCATTCCATGACCTTTCACTGATACTTAATGGTTCCATGCTCTAGCTCTGCTTCTGTGTGTAACAGGTTTCGGCTGAATCTGCTTTGACAGGCATCGTATGAAAGAAGTCACGTCTGCACTCCTAAAGCATCAAAGAACATTCCGTTCTCTGAATGAACTAACGACCAATGCTGACATTTAGAGTCGTTTTCAGCTGCATTTCCCAGAATCACACAGAAGCAGGCCTTTCAACCCATCATTCCTGTGGTAGCACTTTATAAGAAACATTCAATTAGTTCCCCACCCTCCCCCTGGCCCTGCAGTTTTTCATGTAGTTATCAAATTATCTTTTGAAAGTTTTGACTGAATGTGCCTCCTCCACCCTCTCAGGAATCCACTATCTTTTTAATCTTGTTCTGAGGACCTGGGTGCTGGTGCCAGGGTCACATTTATTGAGCACCTCCTGAGAGGGTGGGCCATCTTGAATTGCTTGCAGTCCTGGATGTTGATGGTGCAGCCACAGTAATATCACTCTGAGCTCCAAGTACTAAAGCCCCGTGTGCTGCAGTCGCAGTTGCAGTTTTTTTTTCCCCATTGTAGGAGAGGCTTTAAACACAACCTGTCAGATGTGATTTACCTGACGACAGCTGACTGAAGACTGAAGATTCTGTCCCGAATCAGCAGTCTTTTACTGAGGTGGAGAATGCACACATCATATTGATTGACTTGATGTAATTTGCATCAGTTTATGACAGGCAGGAACAGACTCTACATTGCTATTGTTTCCAATAAAAAGGTTGGAAAGACATAAATAATTGAATACAGGTACACACAGCTAAATCCACGTGGGGAAACTCTGTTCATTACTGTACGTGCGGCTCACTCCATTTTCCTTTAACCGTCTCTTTTCTTGACTGTGCTTCCTCACTCTTGGGGACCTCCTGAGGCTTTCCTGTTAGGGAGGGGGTGGGGGTCATTCTTAATCTGCAAAACCTGCACACTGTGAGATTCCAGTCAGCTCGCCGCTGTGTACTGAGGTTTCATCTGTGAGGTGGGACACTCTGAACATTTATGCTGCAACATTGCTTAACTGTGTGAGCTACCCCTTCCTGACTGCCGTCCAAATACTTCTGCCAGAAAATGTCCAAATGCAGAGAAGGGAAGGAAAGCAGGGGCAGGTACAGCAGTGATGCCCGCGACAGTCGAACAGCCTAGTCACAAAGTGTAAGGAGTCAGACAATTATCAATCTTCGTGGCATTATACACCCAAGCAGATCAGTGCCTTCAGAGGGAACGGGGAGAAAATTGAGAAACACTGACTGCATATGACCACATTTTCAATAAAAAAAACAGCAATAACAAAAGTTAAAGTTTATTTATTAATCACAAGTAGACTTACATTAACACTGCAATGAAGTTACTGTGAAAACCCTCTAGTCAACACACTCTGGCACCTGTTCGGGTACACTAAGGAAGAATTTAGCACGGCCAATGCACCTAACCAGCACATCTTTCGGACTGTGGGAGGAAACCGGAGCACCCGGAGGAAACCCACGCAGACACGGGGAGAACGTGCAGGCTCTGCACAAACAGTGACCCAGGCCGGGAATATGAACCCAGGACCCTGATGATGTGAGGCAGCAGCGCTAACCACTATGCTACCGTGCCACCCCAGTGGCTGGGGAACAAGATAGAGGAAAAAGAATATTGCCTCAAACACACCAAGCCACATCAACAATGGTCTCATTGGTTATTTCAACACGTACTTGGGTCTCTTATGTTAGACCCACATGGGTTATGAGGATATTCATACTGTAAGCACAGGCAAATTAAACCTAATCCTAATTATCATATACATCGCTTGTCCTGCCAGGGCTATAGTAATAGTAAGGTAAATTTTACACATACGGAAATGTAATATGATTAAAGTCAACAGTTTGTCTTTAAAATTTTAATGAAGTGGAATTAGCAGTTGTGAAGCGTGAGCTTAGCTGGTTAAAACAGACAAAAACTCCAGGGATGAAGGAGATTAAACACCGAGCACAAACAATAGAATTCACAAACGCTATTTGAACACGAAGCTGAGTAAATCAACCAACATCAAACACATTCTCATCTCCTTAAAGCCTGAACAAATAGGCACTAACCGGAAAATAAACTAACAATTAGCTTTCCTGTGAAGGACATTAACTCAATAAACAAACCGACACATCTCTCTTTTATGCCCTGTTTACCTGATTATACCCCGACTGTGCTAGATATTGGGTTTAGGGCAGATTTGCCAGTGATGTGTGGAAGGTACGAGTGTAGCATCAGGCACACCCTATAGGAAACAAACCCAGGGAACAAAAGGAGAAGGAAAAGGTTTCTTAGAAACTCAGTCAAGTTCAACTGCACAACACTTAACTCCTCCATCGAGGATTTTAACCAACTCAAGCCTTGGCCTTGAAGCTTGAAGGATCCTGCAGCTTAACCTCTCCCAGGCTAAAGAATAAAGCCTTGAGTTTATATTGCACCTTTCACAAAGTCAGGATCCCCCTATTTTTTTAAACAGTTTTAAAGACAATAAAATACTGGTAAAGCAAACATAGCCCTAAATGACTTCAGGCTGCTCTGTCCTTTGAGTGGGAGAGCTGACTGGTGGTGATTTAACCTCAGCACACCTCAGTTGAGGAGTAATGTTGAGAAGGTGGGGCCTTCATGTACAACCTCAGCTGATACAGGAATTGAACCCACGTTGTTGGCATCGCTCCCCAGCATAAATCAGTCATCCAGCCAACTGAGCTAACCAACCTCCCACTCCAACTATATTTAAAATATAGTCACTATCTAAGTATGACAGCCAATTTGTGCTCAGCAAGATCCCACAAACAGCAATGAAATAAGTGACCAGGTCATCTGTTTTAGATATTGATGAGGGATAACTGTTGCTCAGGACACCAAGGAGTGCTTCCCCGCTATTCCTTGAATAGTGCCATGGGATGTTTGGCATCCAACTGAAAGGGTAGATTGGGTTAGCAAACCTACTCTAAAAATTAAAGCCAAAGATGTGGTTTAAGTAAGGATTTTACAACCTTGCTCGGGCGAGGCTCGTAAAATCCTGCCCGAGACCAACAGAGAATTCCATTGTGCGATCTTTGCCTGTCCCGATTCTGATAGGTAAAACTCCAGTCCAGGTCCATCAGTATTGACTTTACCATTGAGATTCATCATTGAGATTTTCTGTTTAACCCACCTGATTTCATTGGCAATGCAGTTCGGTCAATGTTAGGCTGATTGAACAAATGGGACAGAATGAAATGGATAAAGAAATCATAGAAACCCTACAGTGCAGAAGGAGGCCATTCGGCCCATCGAGTCTGCACCAACCACAATCCCACCCAGGCCCTACCCCCACATATTTTACCCACTAATCCCTCTAACCTACGCATCCCAGGACTCTCAGGGGCATTTTTTTTTTAACCTGGCCAATCAACCTAACCCGCACATCTTTGGACTGTGGGAGGAAACCAGAGCACCCCCACGCAGACACGAGGAGAATGTGCAAACTCCACACAGACAGTGACCCGAGCCGGGGTTCAAACCCAGGACCTTGGAGCTGTGAAGCAGCAGTGCTAACCACGGTGCTACCGTGCCGCAGGCTAAAGGAGCAAGGAAAGTGATGGGCCCATCCACATTTATATGGATTGAATAACAGCTGAAAGAGGGCAACTGACTAACTTACTGTTCTGAATGAAGATGATGACAGTAGGTTATCAAAAAATAACAAATGGGACAAGGAGATCACTAAATTTAAAAGGCAGAAGAAAGATTAGAAAATTAAATTTCAACACAACACAAAAACCCAATGCAAACAGGGAGCAAAATGGTCTTCAAGATTGATTTTATTATACTCTGGAACATTGCCATATCAGCCGCTGAGGCTGCTTCTAAACTTAATGTTGTAAATTACCCTCGCAATTAGCTTCAGACCACATATCCAGTCCGTCACTTTGACCGCCTACTCCACCTCGGAAACATTGCCCGCTTCCTTCCTTGCCTCAGCTCATCCGCTGCTGAAACTCTCATTCATGTCTTGTTACCTCTAAACTCGACTATTCCAGTGCTCTCTTGACGAGCCTCGCACTTTCCAACCTCCATAACTGTGAGCCCATCGAAATCTCTGCTGACCGAATCCTAAATTGTACCAAGTTCCATTCAAACATCATCCCTCTGCTAACTGAACTACTTTGGCTCCCAGTTTGGCAATGTTTCATCTTCTGGCATCTTGCTTATCCTCAATTTTCATTGTGCCATCACAGTGGCTATGCTTTCAACAGGCTAAGCTCTTCTTGTTTAGGCTCTCCCATTTTACCTGGGTCACCGCAATGCTGGTTAATGACCCTTCTCCATCTCCTTCTGTCTATCATCCATTTCTCTTCCAATCCACTGCATCTGAGTCTCTCACCACCCAATCCTTCAATCTGGAGGTCTTCCTCTTCTCCTTCTTGTTGGCTGTCCCTTCCTGCATCCACGGTCTTCACTAATCCTCTGATATGCTGGTTCCTGACCTTGTTCTTGCCCATTACTCATAGAGTCATCGAGTCATACAGTGCAGAAAAAGCCCTTCGGCCCATCGAGTCTGTACCAACAATATCTACCACAAAAGACAGGCCAATCCTATTTTTCTATACTTGTCCCATATCCTTGAATATTATGATATTTCAAGGTTTCTGGCCTTAACTACCTTCCCAGGCCATGCATTCCGGATTCCAACAACCTGCTAAGTGAAAGAGTTTTTTTCTCAAATCCCCTCTGAATCTCCTGCCCCTTACCCTAAAACTTTGCCACCTTATGATTGACCCCTCAACCAAGGGGAAACAGCTGCTTCCTACTCACCCTGTTCATTCCCCTATGACGCGCGTTAGCAAACACGAGGCTAGATGCTCGGGAAATAAAGGCTTTTATTTACTGTAATGAAGCAGCCAATAATTATATACACGATCCCAGACTGAGGGGTCCCAGCCAGAGCAGGGACCTTTATACCTCTCCCAGGAGGCGGAGCCCGACTGGGATGTACCACAACACTACAGTACAAAGGTGTAACAACCCCACCCTAACCCCAACAGTAACAAGTAGCACAACCCAACAGTAACATATGTACATCCTTGTAGTACTGGCCAGACCCTGGCTCAGTACTATCCAGTGGGAACCAATGATGGTTCACCACATTCACCCCTCCTTTGAGAACAAAGGCCGGCGGGGTACAAAAAAAAACAGAATAAAGTGTCATCAGTCTATAAGTTCAGACGGTCAGGGGGACCGCACCGTCGTTGTGACCTCCTCAATACCGGCGGTGACACCGGAGTAGGCACTTGCGGTGGCGTTCTCCCTAAGGCGGCGTCCAGCTGTTCTTCCACGGACTCACAGGCCAGTTGACCCTGAGGTGACGGTAGTCCATGGGGTCCTGACACGCCCTGAAGTGGCAACCATCCTCTGGACTCAGGCAAGCTGTACAAGGGAGTAAAAGGGTTAAGCAATGGTCCCGATGCTGCCCGCGCCATGTCCGGGGGAGAAACAAGAGTTAAGGGGTTTGTAACAGGGGGTATGGGAGCGACAGGGGTTTCTACATCCCCTGCTGGCGCCAGGTCTCGGATCGAGACCGTGTCCTCTCGCCCGTCAGGGTATGCCACATAGGCATACTGAGGGTTGGCGTGGAGGAGATGGACCTGTTCGACCAACGGGTCGGACTTGCGGGCCCTTACATGTCACCGCAGGAGGACGGGTCCTGAGTATGTCAACCAAGACGGTAATGAGGTCCCCGAGGAAGACTTCCGAGGGAATGAAAACATCCTCTCATGGGGAGTAGCATTGGTTGCCGTACACAGGAGGGAGCGAATAGAATGGAGCGCATCAGGGAGCACCTCTTGCCAACGGGAGACTGGAAGACTTTTTGACTTCAACGCCAGTAAGACAGCCTTCCAGACTGTAGCATTCTCACGTTCCATCTGTCCTTTACCCCTATGGTTGTAGCTCGTGGTCCTACTAGAGGCAATCCCGTATGAGAGCAGGAATTGCCTCAAGTCATCGCTCATGAACGACGAGCCCCTGTCGCTGTGAATGTAGCCGGGGTACCCGAACAGGGTAAAGAGATCACGGAATGCCTTGATAACCGTGGCAGCAGATGTATCAGAGCAGGGAACAACAAAAGGGAACCTAGAGTACTCATCAATGATATTGAGGAAGTACACATACCGATCTGTTGAGGGAAGGGGGCCCTTAAAATCGACACTCAGTCTCTCGAAGGGACGAGTGGCCTTGACTAAATGTGCCCGGTCAGGTCGGTAAAAGTGGGGTTTGCATTCCGCGCAAACCCGACAGCTTCTTGTTACGGACCTGACGTCCTCCACCGAGTAGGGCAGGTTGCGGGCTTTTATAAAGTGGTAGAGCCGAGTGACCCCAGGATGGCATAGGTCATTATGGAGAGCCTGCAAACGGTCCTCCTGTATACTGGCGCATGTTCCACGCGAGAGGGCATCCGAGGGCTCATTGAGTTTCCCTGGACGGTACATGATGTCGTAGTTATAGGTGGAGAGTTCAATTCTCCACCGCAAGATCTTGTCATTCTTGATCTTGCCCCTCTGCGTGTTATTAAACATGAACGCCACGGACCGCTGGTCCGTGATCAGGGTGAACCGTTTTCCCGCCAAGTAATGGCGCCAGTGCCTGACGGCCTCCACAATGGCCTGGGCCTCCTTTTCCACCGCTGAATGCCGGATTTCGGGGCCTTGGAGGGTGCGGGAAAAAAATGCGACGGGCCTGCCCGCCTGATTAAGTGTGGCGGCCAGGGCGAAATCAGATGCATCGCTCTCCACCTGAAAGGGGATGGACTCATCTACAGTGTGCATCGTAGCTTTCGCGATGTCGGCTTTTAATTTATCGAAGGCCAATCGGGCTTCTGGCGTTAGGGGAAAAGTCGTGGACTTAATGAGCGGATGGGCTTTGTCCGCGTAATTGGGAACCCACTGCGCATAATAAGAGAAGAAGCCTAAGCATCTTCTCAGTGCTTTTGCACTAGCAGGTAAGGGAAGTTCAGAAAGGGGGCGCATACGGTCTGGATCAGGGCCAATGACCCTGTTTTCCACCACGTATCCTAGGATGGCTAAACGGCGCGTACAAAACACACACTTCTCCCTGTTGTAGGTCAGGTTCAGGCGAGATGCAGTGCGTAGGAAGTTCAGGAAATTTGTGTCGTGGTCCTGCTGGTCATGGCCGCAGATGGTGACATTATCCAGGTACGGGAAGGTAGCCCGCAGCCCGTTCTGGTCCACCATTCGGTCCATAGCACGCTGGAAGACCGAGACCCCATTGGTGACACCAAAGGGAACCCTGACAAAGTGATACAAGCGACCATCCGCCTCAAAAGCCGTGTATTGTCGGTCCTCTGGGCGAATGGGGAGTTGGTGGTAGGCAGACTTGAGGTCTATGGTGGAGAACACCCGGTACTGCGCAATCTGATTGACCATATCAGATATGCGCGGGAGAGGAGACGCATCTAGCTGCGTGTATCGATTAATGGTCTGACTATAGTCAATGACCATCCGGGGTTTGTTCCCGCTCTTGACCACCACGACCTGCGACCTCCATGGACTAGCGCTGGGTTGTATGATCCTTTCTTTGAGGAGCCGCTGAACCTCAGATCTAATGAAGATCCGATCCTCCGCACTGTAACGCCTACTTTTAGTCGCGATGGGCTTGCAGCCTGCCACAAGATTCTGGAACAGGGAGGGTGTGGTGATCTTCAGCGTCGAGAGGCTACAAGCGGGGCGCGTTGGGCAATTTGGAGGCTGCTGCTGTTCTCCCACTGCCAGTGAAGGGAGTGGCCCACCATACTGTAGGGTTACACTCCTCAAGTGGACCATGAAGTTTAGTCCGAGAAGTATTGGCGCGCAAAGGTATGGCAACACTAGGAGCTTGAAATGCTCGTAAACTGTGCCTTGCACCGTCAAAGTTACCACGCAACTCCCTAGCACGGTGACAGACCGGGACCTCGATGCCATAGAGATTGTCTGTTTGGCAGGTTGAATCCGGAGTCCACACCGCTTCACAGTGTCTGGGTGGATAAAGCTCTCAGTGCTCCCGCTGTCAAACAGACAATAAATCATGTGGTCATTTACCTGGATGTTCATCATAGATTTGTCAAGTCTATGAGGCTTGGCCTGGTCCAGGATGATCGACGCCACCGTTGGTTCATGAGCGCCACTGCAGGCAGCTGAAATCGACGAGGAGGACCCCTGCTGGTCGTTCGCGGTCGGTGCCGACCAACATGGCCGCTCCCAAAGGTCGCACGTGGGTGATGGCGCCAAACTCAGCGACCCCTGGTGGTCACACACCTCCGACTCCGTCGACCGTAATGGCGTCGTCCTGGCCTCGCACGTGGACGAACCCCTCGATGATTTCGACGATGAAGAGCCGAGCTCTGAAGAATCGCAGGCCGCACTGCCGTTCCTAGATTTAGATCGGCACACTTTCGAATAGTGCCCTTTCTTACCGCAGGCGGAGCACAACACAGCCTTAGCGGGACACCGTTGCCAAGTATGCTTCGCTCCCCCACAGAAGTAACACCGTGGGCCGCCCGGAGCTGCTGCCGTCGTCTGGCCCGAGTGTGAGCACGCCATTACGCAGCATTTCGAACCCGAGGGACGAGGAGGGATTGGCGGCTGCTCCTGCCACGTTGTCTCCACGTGGTCTTCCGGATACAATACTAAGCTTTTGGAGGCCGTCTCCAGCATCTCCGCTAGCTCGATTGCCTGGGTAAAGTCAAGGTTACCTTTCTCCAATAGTTTAAGTCGAATGTACGATGATCCGACTCCGGCCACAAACGCATCTCGGGCGAGGTCGTTCATGCTCTGCTCAGCCGACACAGCTTTGCAGTTACAGCCCCTGGCTAGCTGTAGGAGCTCGTTCGCATATTCCTCCATCGTTTCACCAGACTGCCGTCGTCGAGTGGCTAAGAGGTAACGAGCGTGTATTTCATTGGGCGGTTTGATATAGCGGTTCTTCAGAAGCTCGAGGGCCTTTGTGTAATCGGTGGCCACACGGATCGCGAGGTAGACAGTGTCGCTTACCCTCGCATGGAGGACCCGGAGTCTGTCATCATCTGTGGTGACCGCTGCGGAGGCTGCCAGGTAGTCTTCGAAGCACTTCAGCCAGTGGTCGAAGGTGTTAGAGGCGCCCACCACACGTGGATCTAGTGTAAGGCGTTCCGGCTTCAGGATCTGCTTCATACTCTCTTTTTTTTTCCGACGAGAGTTTAACAACAGTAAATAAAATTGATGCGCGTTATCAAACACGAGGCTAGATGCTCGGGAAATAAAGGCTTTTATTTACTGTAATGAAGCAGCCAATAATTATATACATGATCCCAGACTGAGGGGTCCCAGCCAGAGCAGGGACCTTTATACCTCTCCCAGGAGGCGGAGCCCGACTGGGATGTACCACAACACTACAGTACAAAGGTGTAACAACCCCACCCTAACCCCAACAGCAACAAGTAGCTCAACCCAACAGTAACATATGTACATCCTTGTAGTACTGGCCAGACCCTGGCTCAGTACTATCCAGTGGGAACCAACGATGGTTCACCACACCCTCATAATCTTATACACCTCAATCAGTCCCTCTACACATCCATTCTAGCATCTGCATCTCCTTAGTATCCAGTCATTGTTGCTTTAAGCTTGCTGTGACCCAAATTTCTGCGCTATATAATAAAGCTAGTCTCACCACTATCTTGTAGATTCTTTCTTTCACTTTCAGCAATACCTTTCTATCACATAACACTCATGGCACTCTTCCGATTACTCCAACCAGAGCTAATCTATTGCTTATTTTCCATTCCCAAACTTCATCTCCTTCCATCGTTGAATCCAGTTACTTGAAACACTTCAATTTCTCTAAGTCTTTACCCATAATCTTCACACCTCAATTCTGATTCTCTTCTCTAGCCTCAAGCTGACAGTCCACAAATTGGGTTTTTGGTCTACTGATCTTCATAGCCCTCTCTTACAGTGCTTTTCTCGAATTCCCTGGATATTCCATTATTTATCTTTATTCATTCGTGGGACATGAGCGTCGCTTGCTGGCCAGCATTTATTACCCATCCCTTATTGCCCTTGAGAAGGTGGTGGTGAGCTTGAATCGCTGCAGTCCTCATGCTGTGGGGTTGACCCACAATGCCGTTAGGGAGGGAATTCCAGGATTTTGACCCAGCGACTGTGAAGGAATGGCGAAGAGGCGGCACTGTGGCACAAGTGGTTAGCACTGCTGCCAGGGACCCAGGTTCAATTCTCAGTTTGGGTCACTGTCTGTGTGAAGTTTGCACATTCTCCCCATGTCTGAGTGCATTTCCTCCGGGTCCTCCGGTTTCCTCCCACAGTCCAAAGATATCCAGGTTAGGCGAATTGGCCACGCTAAATTCTCCCTCAGTGTACCCGAACAGGCACAGGAGTGTGGCGACCACGGGATTTTCACAATAACTTCATTGCAGTGTGAATTTAAACCTAATTGTGACTAATAAATAAACTTGATATATTTCCAAGTCAGGACAGTGAGTGGTTTGGAGGGGAATTTGTAGGTGATGGTGTTCCCATGTATCTGCTGCCCTTGTCCTTCGAGGTGGAAGTGGTCGTGGGTTTGGAAGGTGCTGTCTACGAATCTTTGGTGAATTGGTGCAGTGCATCTTGTAGATAGTACACACTGCTGCTGCTGAGCATTGATGCTGAAGGGAATGGATGTTTGTGGATGTGGTGCCAATCAAGTGGGCTGCTTTGTCCTGGATGGTGTCAAACTTCTTGAGTGCTGTTGGAGCTGCACCCATCCAGACATCCACATTCTCATCAGCCCCACTACATAACTCTGTCATCTGCAAACATCATTGACCACAGATCTTCTTGTCTCACGTGCTTAGTTAGAACATCCATGACAATCAGGAAGATGAAGGGCTCAGTGCCAATCTTTGGTGCAATCCTACTTTGGTTTTGAAACATTTCCCCCCTCTGGGTTCTGCAAAAGGATCATTGGGGTCCGAAACATTAACTCTTGTTTCTCACTCCACAGATGCTGCCAGACCGGCTGAGTTTATCCAGAATTTTCTGTTTTTAATTTTAGATTTCCAGCATCTGCAATATTTTGCTTTTATATGTTTCTTACACTTGGCCGGTACATGTCCTGTAATAGTCAGATGCATTTCTCAGAGGCTCCACAAATTCGAGCACATCTTTACACTTCCTGCCTTGGTCAAATGCCTTCTTTAGATCAACAAAAGAATGTTCATCTTCCATTGACCCTCCTTATATTTCTCCATCATCTGTCTCAAAAGAAAAATGCCTTTGTTGGTGACTCTTCCAGAAATGAATCCAAACAAATCTTCATAAATTTCCTTCATTTCCATAATCTGCCATAGGTCCAAGCTATGAAACCCCTTCTCTAAACCATTCTATTCTCTACCTTTCTTTTCTCCTTTAAGACTTCCCTTAAAATATATTCTTTTGACCCAGTTTTCAGACAGATGGCTTGGTGTCTCATTTGGCTGGATGTCAAATTTTGTTTGATGACACAACTGTGGAGTGCCTTGAAACATTTTGCTATGTTAAAGGAAGATAGGAATGGGAGTAGGCCATTCAGCCCCTCAAGCCCGCTCTGCATTTCAATGGCTGATCTGTGGCTTAACTCCATGTACCTGTCTTAGGCCCATATTTCTTGGTACCCTTGCTCAATAAAAATGCGTCCACCTTCGACTTAAAACTAACAATTGAACCAGCATCCACCGGTGGCACAGTGGTTAGCACAGCTGCCTCACAGCACCAGGGACTTGGGTTCAATACTGACCTCGGGTGACTGTCTGTGGAGTTTGCATGTTCTCCCCGTGTCTGCATGGGTTTCCTTCCACAATCAAAAGAGATGTAGGGGTAGGTTGGCTGGCAATGCTTAATTGTCCCTTAGTGTCAGGGGGATTAGCAGGATAAATTCATGGGGTTATGGGGATGGGGCCTGGGTGGGATTGTTGTCGGTGCAGGCTTGATGGGCCGAATGGCTGCCTTCTGCACCATAGGGATTCTATGATTCTATGTCTGAGGAAGAGAGTTCCAAACCTCCCCCACTCTCTGCGTATAGAAGTATTTTCTAACATCTCTCCTGAAAGGCTTGGCCCGAATGTTTAGGTTATTGCTCCGGTTCCAGAACCTTCAACTAGTGGAAACAGTTTATCCTATCCATCATGTCCTTCCTGTCAATATTTTGTAGACTTCTGTCATATCATCCCTCAACCTTCTGAATTCAAGAGAATAAAGGCCTAATTTATCTAATCTCTCCTCATAACTTAAAGGCACCTTATAAATGCAATTTGTTGTTTTGGTGATGATTTCATTAGCGAAAACATCAAATCCATGAATTGAGTCTAAGGTTTTATTGTTATTGGGATGTGACAAGGCCATACACATTGCCCATTCCTTGTTGACTTGTGGCATTTAGAGGCAACTACATAGTGAGGGATTGACATTTCATGTGGCAAATCCCTTAGTGAAGAACATTAGTGAGCCAGCTGGGGTTTTGCAACAATCCTACAGCTTTCACTGTCATTTTATCAGTATCAGCCTACAAACTACCAGATTATTGAACTCAGTTTCACAAATTGCCAACTTGGAATTTTGACTCACATCTCAGGATTGCTTGTCCAGCATTGTGACCACCAAGGTAGCTCATGCAGAAGGGGAAAGATGCTCATCATCACTAGAGCAAAGTAACATTGTAAAGTTAACCACCTCCACATTGTACAGGATAGAGAGGGCATAAAGTTGGTCCATCTCAACAGTGAGCCACAATGTGAGCTAACTGATTGAAAACACTATTCCAAATCCACTCCAGAATGATCCCTTCACAAACAAAATTAACCTCCTCCCCAGCCGGAGCTTGTTTCTCTCATCTCTAGTTGATTTATAAGCCTCTTATTCTTGGCACTGAGTGTTTTGTGGGAAACCTTACCCATCCAGACTAATGTCCCTTTTCTTCATCCTACTGGGGACTGTCCTTCTCCTGCAAAAGACAAGAAGGAAAATTGTCATAGTCACAGAGGTATACAGCACAGGAAAAGGCCCTTCAGCCCATCGGGTCTGTGCCGGTCTAAGACTAACCACCTAACCATTGTATGGGTTCATGTTCCTGGTGTGGAGATTTGCTTTCTAGGATCCCAGATTGGATCAGGAGGCTCTTTCTGGGTGAAAGGTAGTGTGAGATTCTCTGATGCTTTAAGCTCTTCCAGTGGGATAATCTCCAGACCAGGAGCAGAAATTACACCTGGTATCAGCTCTTAAGGAATTTAAATCTTTAGAGATAAAAGTCCACTGGAAGAATGATTAATTCCGCCTTCAAGACATTAATTGTTGATGAGGAATGGTCCTGACATTGGAAGCAGCCATCCAGGACCCCATTCATAGGAACACCCTTTGTAACATTCATTGTGGGAAGACCAGTTGAACACAGGAGTATTATAGTAGATACACACACAATGGTACACACACTCATTTTCCAGAATTGGTCACGGATTACTGATCAAGAGCAGCAACCCTGATTAATTTCCATCGTCAGGAAGCTGAGCCCAATAACGCAGCCATCCTATCACCAACTGAGGCCCGCTAACTCCACACACAAGAACCTGGGGCCTTTCTGATCATGGATCAGATCTATGCCAGTTGATGCATTTTCCATTAAACTATTGGATCAGTTGATTATCTCACCTTAATCATAGACTCTGTACAGTACACAAGAGGCCATTTAGCCCTTTGAGTATGCACCGACTCTCTGACAAAGTACCTTACCCATGCCTTCTCCCCCACTCTATCCCTGTAACACCACGTATTTACCATGGTTTTTCCACCTAACCTACACATTGCGGGACACTAAGGGGCAATTAAGCATGGCCAATCCGCCTAACCTACACATCTTTGGAGGAATCCGGAGCACCCGGAGGAAACCCACACAGACACGGGGAGAAGGTGCAAACTCCACACAGTCACCCAAGGCTGCAATTGAACCTGGGCCCTTGGAGGCAGCAGTGCTATCCACTGTGTCACCCATGCCACCCGTTAATCCCATAAACATCTTGATAAGAACACCATGGGTGGAATTTTCCCATCCCGCCCACCACGGGAATCACAGCGGGCGGGACAGGACCATGCCAAGGTCCGTTGGCCTTGGGTGGGATTTTCCGGTCTTGAGGCAAATGCGGCTGGAAAATCCCATCCTATTGCTTCACTTCAGTCCACTATCTGTCAGATAACCAATTATCCCTTATTCAAGCGACTTTGATGCCTTATTTCAGTGCTTAATTGGGTTTTAGAGTAAAAGCCAAAACGGCTGAATCTGGGTGGCAGATCAGTTAGCAACTGAAAGGGGAAGATATTTTGACTGTGCCTTTTATCAGAACTCCACACTTTCTATTCATGAATTTTAATTGCAGATTTTGAGAGTTCTTTCCTTTTCACTGCGGAAATTTGTTTGGACCCTTCCATTCCACCTCTTTTTTTAATGGAGTTACACAATCATGAATGCTGCTGTCCTTCAGTCAAAATCTATGAGACATGAGACTGTGCAATGTAAACAGCGGGGAGAATCAATTCTTTCTCATCAACTAATTCCAATCTTCCTGTATAATGAGGAGAAAGACGACAATGACTAAACTGTCTGACTGGAAACATTCTCCGCTCTCCAAAATACCAAACAAACACGCAGTAATCAATGAATAAACCAACAGTTGGACTAGGTCTGCAAGGCATTCATTCCCATGAACAAATTTCTTCCGCTGATGCCTTTGTCTCAGCATAGCGCAACTGTAACTATGGGCAGCATGGTGGCACAGTGGTTGGCACTGCTGCCTTACGGCACCAGAGGCCCTGGCCTCAGTCACTGTGCGGAGTTTGCACTTTCTCCCCATGTCCGGTGGGTTTCCTCCAGGTGCTCCGGTTTCCTCCCACAGTCCAATGATGTGCGGGTTAGGTTGATTGGCCATGCCAAATTGACCCTAGTGTCAGGGGGATTAGCAGGGTAAATGAGGGTTATGGAAATAGGGCCCGGATGGGATTGTGGTCAGTACAGACTCGATGGGCCAAATGGCCTCCTTCTGCACTGTGGGGACTCTATGAAATAAATCAAAATCTCTTCAATGTCTGGCCTCAATTAAAGATGTAAACCCTGTCTTTCTTGGATTAACACAGTAAGAAGTTTAACAACACCAGGTTAAAGTCCAACAGGTTTATTTGGTAGCAAAAGCCACACAAGCTTTCGGAGCCCCAAGCCCCTTCTTCAGGTGAGTGGGAATTCTGTTCACAAACAGGGCATATAAAGACACAAACTCAATTTACATGAATAATGGTTGGAATGCGAATACTTACAACTAATCAAGTCTTTAAGATACAAACAATGTGAGTGGAGAGAGCATCAAGACAGGCTAAAGAGATGTGTATTGTCTCCAGACAAGACAGCCAGTGAAACTCTGCAGGTCCAGACAGGCCTTGGAGAACGCTTACCCGAATATCAGAGACTGAATGCCCGTGAGCGTTTTCCAAGCGTAAGCGTTCTCCAAGGCGGCCTTCACGACACACGACGGCGCAGATTCGCTGAGCAGAAACTGATAGCCAAGTTCCGCACACATGAAGACGGCCTCAACCGGGATATTGGGTTGAGGCCGTCACACTATTTGTAATCCCCACAGCTTGCCTGGACCTGCAGACCTGGTGTTGTTAAACTTCTTACTGTGTTTACCCCAGTCCAACGCCGGCATCTCCACATCATTTCTTGGATTACCCATAAAATGTTGGCATTTCACTGTCTACACCTTTTTGGATACTTTCACTCCACCTCCTTTTGTCATGGAGTTATACAATCATGACTGCTGCTATCGTCCAGTCAAAATCTATACAGATATTAACGGGAAGATTGACTGCAGTTCTATTCACTCTGAGGGGAATGGATGATTCAATCAGGCCAAAAATTAATAAAATAGCTTCTGAAAAGGTCCGGGGTGGTTCACTCATCTCCACCGCCATTTTCCGAGCATCCACCTCAGTTGGTTTGAATATGTTGTCAACAGCTATTTGCCAAATCCAGCAGAGCAAACAGCAACACAAAGCTTGGTAGAGCGTTGGAGTTCACTATTCACAAGTGCAGAGGGATTGAATTTCATCAGATAGTGGAGTCGACAGGGAACACTGAAACTAATACAAGCCCATAGTTAGGCCTGTTTCTGAGGCCACTGTTTATTCTGTTGCTTTAATGATCCAGAAGCACAGCACATCTCATTTACTATCTCTCACCCCTCTATGAAAGAGGGGTGAGACATGTTTCTGGGAATCTTATTTACCTTTATTTTTCTCTCACACACAAAGTGTGAAAGTTCCAGTTTGCAGAAATGGATTCCTTCATCAAATGGACTGGCTGAGTGCACAGTTCAGACTCTCAAGGCTGATATTTATGGGCAGCACGGTGGCACAGTGGTTAGCACTGCTTCCTCACAGTGCCAGGGACCTGGGTTCAATTCCCGACTTGGGTCACTGTCTGTGCAGAGTCTGCACATTCGCCCCGTGTCTGCATGGGTTTCCTCTGGGTGATCTGGTTTCTTCCCACAAGTCTGAAAGACGTGCTGGTTAGGTGCAATGGCCATGCTAAATTCTCCCTCAGTGTACCCGAACAGTGTGGCGACTGGGGGATTTTCACAGTAACTTCATTGCGGTGTGAACGTAAGCTTACTTGTGACACTAATAAATAAACTTAAAATAAAACTGAAGAAACAATCACCTGCATCACTAGAAACCAAGATAGTACAGTTTATTTTCGCCTAAAGAACCACCCCACATACCATGACTGGAATATCATAGAAATCATAGAAATCCTACAGTACAGAAAGAGGCCATTCGGCCCATCGAGTCTGCACCGACCACAATCCCACCCAGGCCCTACCCCCATATCCCTACATATTTTACCCACTAATCCCTCTAATCTACGCATCCCAGGACACTAAGGGGCAATTTTAGCATGGCCAAGCAACCGAACCCGCACATCTTTGGACTGTGGGAGGAAACCGGAGCACCCGGAGGAAACCCACGCAGACACGAGGAGAATGTGCAAACTCCACACAGACAGTGACCCAAGCCGGGAATCAAACCCAGGTCCCTGGAGCTGTGAAGCAGCAGTGCTAACCACTGTGCTACCGTGCCGCCCCAAAACATTGGCCTGTTAGAGGCGGATTGTGAATAAATTTTCATGGGGAATGTGGAAATTGCAGAGACCTGAACAAATCTTTTGTGCTTGTCTTTACAGAAGAAGATACAAATTACATATTAAAATTGAATTCAGATTTCACCATCTGCTGCTGCAGGATTCGAACCCCAGTCCTCAGAACATTAGCTGAGTTTCTGGATTAATAAAATAGCAATAATACCACTAGGCCATTGCCTTCCATATGAATAGCTCCAGCTTAGCTGCTGATGGATCAATGCTCGAGAACCAGGTTGAGCCTGGTAGTTACAAATTTGATGGGGAGGGTGGAGACAAGGCAAAGTTGCCAGAGAAGGAACCATGATTCATCCTAAGTGGAAAGAGCCTTTGAGATAGACGATCCAGTTTTTGGGAAGAATTGTGGAATTGATTCCCAGGAGTTGTTGTGGTCAGGATAGGGCCCCTGTCCTATGAAGTGAAAGTGCAGGACATGCTTCTAAAGAAACACATAGATCATTTGTGGAGTCAGGAGCCATCCCAGGAGCCAGTAATCTGAGCTAATGAATTTTTGATATTCTTAGAGTTGTCCCCTGGGTTTCAGAGTAGGGTTTGATTCGGTTGATTGGCATGTGTCTGCCATGTGAATGGGTGGAGCTAGGCTTACAGGGAGAAAAAAAAGCAGGCAGTTGCAGTTTGAATTTGAAAAGAAGCAGTAGCTCTTTCTCTCTCTCTCTGTTTCCAGAAATTGGAGTCTAGGACCTGCTAGGAAATAGGTATCTCTCTCCAGATGTCTGCAAAAGGCAAGAGGTGTTTTCTTCCCCTCTCTCTCTCTCTCTCTCTCTGAAGTTCTGTTGTTTGAGAGGGGTTAAAAGGCAGTAATCCACAGTATTAAAAGGCAATCCACGTAAATCTGTATGTCTTGCTAACAGATTCTAGTGTTGAACTTGCAGGGGCCCTGGCAGACATATTTAAAATGTCAGTATTCACGGGGGAGGTGCCGGATGATTGGAGGGTGGCTCATGTTGTTCCGTTGTTTAAAAAAGGTTCCAAAAGAAATCCGGGAAATTATCGGCCAGTAAGTTTGACGTCGGTGGTGGGCAAGTTATTGGAAGGTGTGATACGGGATAGGATCTACAAATATTTGGATAGACAGGGACTTATTAGGGAGAGTCAACATGGCTTTGTGCGTGGTAGGTCATGTTTGACCAATCTATTAGAGTTTTTCGAGGAGGTAACCAGGAAAGTGGATGAAGGGAAGGCGGTGGATGTTGTCTACCTGGATTTCAGCAAGGCCTTTGACAAGGTCCCTCATGGGAGGTTAGTTAGGAAGGTTCAGTTGCTAGGTATACATGGGGAGGTAGTAAATTGGATAAGACACTGGCTCAATGGAAGAAGCCAGAGAGTGGTTGTGGAGGATTGCTTCTCTGAGTGGAGGCCTGTGACTAGTGGTGTGCCGCAGGGATCAGTGTTGGGTCCATTGTTGTTTGTCATCTATATCAATGATCTGGATGATAATGTGGTCAATTGGATCAGCAAGTTTGCTGATGATACAAAGATTGGAGGTGTAGTGGACAGTGAGGAAGGTTTTCAAAGCTTGCAGAGGGATTTGGACCAACTAGAAAAATGGGCTGAAAAATGGCAAATGGAATTTAACGCAGACAAGTGTGAGATATTGCACTTTGGAAGGACAAATCAAAGTAGAACGTACAGGGTAAATGGTAGGACTCTGAAGAGTGCAGTTGAACAGAGAGATCTGGAAATACAGGTACAGAATTCCCTAAAAGTAACGTCACAGGTGGATAGGGTCGTAAAGAGTGCCTTTGGTACATTGGCCTTTATAAATCGGAGTATCGAGTATAAAAGTTGGAGTGTTATGGTAAGGTTATATAAGGCATTGGTGAGGCCGAATTTGGAGTATTGTGTACAGTTTTGGTCACCTAGTTACAGGAAGGATGTAAATAAGATTGAAAGAGTGCAGAGAAGGTTCACAAGGATGTTGCCGGGACTTGAGAAGCTGAGTTACAGAGAGAGATTGAATAGGTTGGGACTTTATTCCTTGGAGCGTAGAAGATTGAGGGGAGATTTGATAGAGGTGTATAAGATTTTGATGGGTATAGATAGAGTAAATGCAAGCAGGCTTTTTCCGCTGAGGCTAGGGGAGAAAAAAACCAGAGGACATGGGTTAAGGGTGAAAGGGTGAAAGGAGAAAAGTTTAAATATTAGGGGGGGCTTCTTCACGCAGAGAGTGGTGGGAGTGTGGAATGAGCTGCCGGATAAAGTGGTAAATGCTTTTAACATTTAAGAAAAACTTGGACGGGTTCATGGATGAGAGGGGTGTGGAGGGATATGGTCCAAGTGCAGGTCAGTGGGACTAGGCATAAAATGGTTCGGCACAGACAAGAAGGGCCAAAAGGCCTGTTTCTGAGCTGTAATTTTCTATGGTTCTATGGTTCTAAGAGTTTATGTCAATGGAGATATTGCTTAAATTGGAACTAACAAAAATAGCTAAGAAGAAGAATTACACCTTATCATGATTAAATATTTTGATTGGTAAAAGTTATGCTAATTTTTTTTTAGCTGTGTTGTTAAATAAAGTTTGTTTTGATAAAAGCTTCCTAGTGGGGCAATAGAATGACACCTGGAGCGAACCACCTCATGCGCGCACTAATGCCAAAATCAAAATTAGTTGGGTCTAGGCTAACTATATAAATATATTTGAGTATCTGATCTGGTCCCTAACAATGGCACTGTAGTAATTGTAAGGATTGGCGACCACCAGTTAGCATAAGAAACTATAACGGTTTAGTCACAAGCAGATAATATACGGAGTACTTTCGCATTGTTAACACGTCCAGTTCCAGGATTTACTGTGGTTGCAAAAGCCCGCGCTCTGCACCGAGATCCCCACGCTCGCTCCCCATTGGGTGATCAGGTCACATCACCCTCCTGATGTACACCCCTTAAGGAGGCCAGTTACTATATCCCTCCTCCATTAAGTCATTATTATACAATGAATAAATAACTTACATATTTTCCAAAACAATAGTGTAATAGATCAGGAGTGATTCAATGTGGCTTTAACAATAAAGGGCTTTATTGTCGATGGAAGAAATATTTATATACAACGAGGTCAGACTAGATTAAAAATGCGACTGCTCTATTCGACTCACTGGCTCCAACTGCAAATCCCTCCTGTACCTGTGGTATGCGGCCTCCTGCCGATTGGCTCAGCTTCCCGCTGGGCAATCCATAGGGTCCTCGCCGATCATGTGGCCCTTGGGAAACACTCTCCCTTAAAGGGCCACTTACTATATGCCTTCCCCCTAAAATCCGAAATACACCTATGGAGAGACAAGGAATAGGATCAGTAAGGCACACAATAAGCTTCAAATAAAAAGGATAACAGAAAGAACCCTGGAAAACTCATCAAAGTTTAATTGATCTGGAGACTTGTGGGCTCTGGTGGAGTACCTCAGTTCGGTGGCAGGCTCCTCTAAATTTAATGGGCCAGATGGGACAGATGAGAAAGGCAGACTCATTAATCCAGAATCCTGCGGCTCTTCAGCTGCCTCTGGTTCCTCAGTCTCCACAACTATTGGTAGCTCCATTCTCAACCAAAATCCCAATAACCAGATCTGGCATCCTGGGACTATCTGCAGGGATCACCTGTGGGTCCCTTGGGTGGAATTTTCCAGCCTCACTCGCACCGAAACCGGAAAATCCCACCCAAGGTCAATGGACCTTTCCATTGTCTGCCCCTGCCTGCTCCAATTCCCGTGGCAGGCGGGACGGTAAAATTCACCCCCTAGTGTCCAATACTGCTTTCCTGCTTAGATGGTCTGCATGGTTCCTAAACCTGCAGCCTTGTACTCCCACAATTTAGGAGACCGGTTCTGTTCTCGTCCCAGTTTTTCCAGCTACCCATGCTGAGCCTGCTGCAAAGTTTATAACCATGACTGCGTCCTCCACTTTAAACAGTTTATTTTTCCTGAATTGTGAGTTTCCTTCTGAGAGGTTTGCCAAGCCTCTACCCACCCCGCTAAATTCAGCAATATCATGTCCAATCGTGTTCTTGAACAGCACCCCATCAGTAACTCAGCTGACCCCTGTGGTCCTGTTTGGGGTGGTGTTATACGATAATAGAAAACTGGTTATCCATAAAGGAAGAGGTCTATTCACCAATTTTTTTTTGCAATGACTTAAATGTTTGTACCGCACTCTCTGCTGGCCCTTTTGATGTTGGGCGGTAAGGTGCCAACATCACATGGCGAATACCATTGGACTTGAGAAATTCTAGAGCAAAGATCTTCCTTAACTTGTCTATGATGGCCTTGGCTGTTGTGGACTCCATTAACTGCACGTCTAACCACTTGCAGTGTGTGTCTATTAGTATAAGAACAAAATGCCTGTTCCCCTATGACTGTGCCCCTATTTTGACTTCCAATTTGTGTGCTTTGTCATTTACCAGCAAAATTATCTCTTCTGGGGGCACCTTGCTTATCTGGACCTGGTTTAGGATGAACAACTTTATCCCTTGATGGGGGCCCTTATGCAAATTGTTTAAGGGAGTAAAGCTAATAATCGCTGTCTTTTTTTTTTGTACTGATTGTACTGGTTGCTTTGCTCTAAACCGTGCCTTTAAATGACCTTTCTTGTTACACATGAAGCAAACATCATTCTTGCATCGACAAACATTTTGGGAGTGTTCTTCCCCCACATCCAAAACACACTTCAGCCCTCACAGGTGCACCTCTTCTATCAGGCACTGTCGCACACACTCTTGGGCTGTTTTGCATCATGAACTATGGTTTCTTTTCTAACAAGATAAGCCACCTCATCTGCTTGGAAGGTGCACTTTTCTCTTTTTAAGTGCACTCTTACCTCTTCAAAACTTGTCCAAATTTGTCAAATGTTCCTCTTTGCTTGCAATCCTTTAATCTTTCACAGTTCCTCCTGGAACACCTCTCGGTATTTACTAATGATTTTGTGCAGGCCCCTTCTTTTATTTTAAAGATCCCCAGCCAGTTCAACTTAATCTGGAGTCCGTCACACCCCATTAAACTCAGACCTTGGCCCAACACTACCATCAATGATAGCTGTGCAAACTGCAGTCTGTAACTCACAGGGATCATAGTCATTCCTACTATCTTTATGGCCTCATCGATATGCGTAGCTAGTCTAGCTGCGGTGTTCTTCAACTTCAGAGGTTAAAGTCCTTTGAGAGACCAGTAGGTCTGCTCACTGATAACAGTAGCTGACGCCCCCATGTCTACCTCCATCTTTAATGGTCGGACGTTTACTAACAACACTACTGTGATGGGGGCTACCTTGCTGCTTCCACATTGTTTAGTGACATAACATTTCACTCCCCAGCTGGACAATCTTCCATACTATGCACTGGGTCTGGATTATTTACTCTGCTTGTACTGAGCTGGGCCTGATTGCTTTTACATTTGTGCCTTGAATGATCTTTAGTTCTGCAACTGAAGCACTTTGCTGCTCTAAATCTACACACTTCTGGAGAGTGGCTTTCACCACATCAAAAGTGCTCGGCATTACTCCTGGGTTGCTTAAATCTTCAGTATTTAGGGATTCTTTGTGCTTCTGCATTCAACTCACTGCCAAATGCCACACTTGCTTCTGGCACCATTACTATTTCCCGCCCTAACTGGTGGATCTCAATGCTTTGCTTGCTTTGTAACTCCTCCGTGTTCTTCTTGGCTCTCCCTATCACAGTCGCCATTTCCATCACCTTCTTAAAAGTCAACTCAGACTCAGCCAACGGTTTCCTTTGTATAGCTGCATTATTAACAACGCAAAACAATTGATCTCTTAACATGTCATTTAAAGCTGACCCAAAGTCCCAATGCTCTGCAATCTGCTTTAGCCTTGCTATGAAGGCTGCAATAGTCTTTCCCAGAGTCCTCCACATTGAGTTAAACTTATAACTTTGCAGTGTTACCGAGGCTTTAGGGTGGTAATGCCACTTTGCTAACTCAACGAGCTTTGCAAACTTCGGATCAAGTTATACGTCTGGTAAGTAAAATAATTTTCTTCTTATCCTCCCCCTCTGTTCCATTAGCCCTGAAAAAATATTCCAGTTTTTCTACATACTGTACCCAGTTCTCAGTGGTTGTGTCAAAGGCTTCTAGTTTCCCAAAGAGAGGCATGCCTGCTCTCTTTTATTTCAGGCTGGGATCAATCTGATTCATTCTGCAGCTTTGCAATGACATTCACTTTGAATTCCTCGCGCAAACAGAGTTGCTCTGATTTACCTCATCGCCAGTGTAGTAATTGCAAGGATTGGTGACCAGCAGTCAGTATAACAAACTATAATTTACAAGATGATAAGTATACTTTTAAGATGTTAACATTTCCAGCAATTTGGTTGACTTTCAATTGCTCTCTAACAAGGACAACTAGAAATGGACAATAAATACTGGCCAGCTAGTGACATCCATGTCCCACGAGTGAATAGAAATAATCTAGGATCTACTCTGATTGCAAAAGCCCATGCTCTGCACCAAGGTCTTTGCGTTCGTTCCCCATTGGACTTTCTGTTTCACATGACCTACCTGATATACACCACTTATTAAAGGGGCCAGCTACAACAGCCACCAAGTACTGTTGTTGTTTGTCCAAGGGGTGAAGTGTCTGATCAGCCAGTAGCAGGCCAAAGTGCTGCTCCCAGTGAAACAGAGGAAATAATGGAAAGTGATGTGCTTGTACCAGGAGAGCGTCCCAGTGAAGCGAATCCAACTGAAACTACCTCGACAGTTGAACCTCAACCTGTTGAGCTACGTCAGTCCCAGAAAAAGAGAAAATCCCCTGACAGACTGAGTTTCTGATTGTGTTAAAAGTGTCCATTATTGCTAATGCTTTGAAAATTGTATAAGCTATCAATGTATTATCATAGAATCCCTACAGTGCAGAAAGAGGCCATCTGGCCCATCGAGTCTGCACCGACCACAATCCCACCCAGGCCCTACGCCCTTACCCCTACACATTTACCCGCTAATCCCTCTAACCTACGCATCTCAGGACACTAAGGGGCAATTTTAGCATGGCCAATCAACCTAACCTGCACATCTTTAGACTGTGGGAGGAAACTGGAGCACCCGGAGGAAACCCACGCAGACACAGGAAGAATGTGCAAACTCCACACAGACAGTGACCTAAGCCAGGAATCGAACCCAGGGCCCTGGAGCTGTGAAGCAGCAGTGCTAACCACTGTGCTACCGTGCCGCCCCATTGTGTAATAATTGTATTGTGTAATAAGAGACTTAAAGGGGGAGGGATGTAGTAGTTGGCTCCTTTAAACGAGGGGGGCGTGCATCAGAAGGGCCATGTGACCTGATCAGCCAATAGAAAACAAGTGTGGGGATCTCGGAGCAAAGCGTGGGTTTTTGAAGCCAGATTGAGCTCAGAGTGAGAACATCGATTGCAGTACCCTGTACAGAATAAACTCATCGTTGTTTGTTAGCTCACTCATGGTCGCCAATTATTGCATTTACTACAGGAAGCCAATGAGCTCTTATGCCCCTCCCAGTGGCTGTTTCGCGAACTGCAATGAGAATAACCCATGAGCAAGTTTGGAGCACAGCATGCAGGAACCTGCAACAGGGAGTGGATAAGTTGAAAAAATGACTACAAATGGGAAGTCCAGCTTGTAAGACAAGGCCAGTTCAGAAATATCAAACAGACTGTGTGAATCTAATGGCAGCCTTTTTTATTGACACTCTTTTTAAGAAATCTAAATCAATCATTATAAATTTCTGGAAAGGTTGTTACTGCATATTCATGTGGCCACAACTGTTTTCTGATAAACCTGAACTGCCTCTCTCTTCACCCATTCCTTTCCTGCCCCCCCACTCCCACGCAACCCCCCCCATCTCAATTCACTTGCAGAAATATCTGGTTACCTCACAAGTTTTCTGCATGATAATGCCCCTTTGAACACACACGATGGGTGTTTTTTTCTCTCTCTCTCTCTGGTTTAATATCAGAGGTCTGAGTTTGATTGAATTAGTCAAGACAGGTTCATTTATTTCCGCAGAGCCTCCTGAGATTGGTGGCCTTTGTGAGCTGGTCAGGTGACTGACACATTGGTTATAGGCATGGCCAGTTCTAAAGAGAACTATTCAGGAGAGGTTTCATTTCAATCAGCTGGGAAATGTTGATTAATTTAGCAAAAGTGAATTGGAGAGATCTGCCGAGATAGTGAGGGGAAACGGAGCAAGCTCATTCTTCTATGCTTTCTTCTCTTCTTCTGTAGGTGCTGACTCTTCCTCATGTGAGAGATTAAACCAAGGCCCTCTTGTGGACGCAAAGGATCCTTTGTCACTATTCGAAGAAGAAGTGGAGAGTTCCGCTGGTCCTAACTCAAGATTTATCCCACAATCAACACTGCTCAAGCAGATGACTTGGTCATGATTACATTGCTATTTGCTGTGCACAGATTAGCTGCCTTGATTCCTATACTACAGTAGTGATGATTTGCTGATGACACCACCGGGTCACGTGGGTTGGATCTCAAACAATGATGAGACGGAGTACAAGAAAGAGATAGAGAATCTAGTGAACTAGTGTGGCGACAATAATCTCTCCCTCAATGTCAACAAAATGAAGGAGATAGTCATCGACTTCAGGAAGCGTAGTGGAGAACATGCTCCTGTCTACATCAATGGGGACAAAGTAGAAAGGGTCGAGAGCTTCAGGTTTTTAGGTGTCCAGATCACCAACAACCTGTCCTGGCCCCGACATGCCGACACTATAGTTAAGAAAGCCCACCAACGCCTCTACTTTCTCAGAAGACTAAGGAAATTTGGCACGTCCGCTATGACCCTCAATAACAGATGCACCATAGAAAGCATTCTTTCTGGTTGTATCACAGCTTGGTATGGCTCCTGCTGTGCCCCAAGAACGCAATAATTTAAAGGGTCGTGAACAAAGCCCAGCCCATCACAAACCAGCCTCCCATCCATTGACACTGTCTACACTTCCCGCTGCCTCAGCAAAGCAGCCCGCATAATTAAGGATCCCATGTGCCCCGAACATACTCTCTTCAACCTTATTGCGTCGCGGAAAAGATACAAAAGTCTGAGGACATGTACCAACCGACTCAAAAACAGTTTCTTCCCTGCTGTAAGTAGACTTTTGAATGGACCTATGTTGCATTAAGTTGATCTTTCTCTACACTCTAACTATGACTGTAACACTACATTCTGCACTCGCTATGAATAGTATGCTTTGTCTGTATTGCTCACAAGAAACAATACCTTTCACTGTATATTAATGCATGTGACAATAATAAATCAAATCAAAATCAAATCAAAAGCATTTGGCTAGAGAATGCTTTGGGGTATCCTGAGGTTGTGAAAGGCGCTATCTAGAGGCACTTCCTTTCCTTCCTTATAGTCCCACTGGTAGCAGCAACCCTTTGCGACCAGTCCAAGTGTCCGCTCATTATGTACGAGTCTGGACAGTGAACCACGGAAGGCACCATAACCTCACCTGACATCCACATACTAGTTTTTCACCTGCTAGATCTTTGCACATTCACTTAAACTATCTATGGGTGGAATTTTCTTTTTTTTGATGATGTGCCAGCTCAGGGGGAAAAGCAGTGTGTTACCCGCCAACAGTACTGCCATATGGTGAAAATACTTTTCACACCATATTTTTTAACAGTTAGTCAAAAAAAGTCCTGGAGATTGGTTCCACGATGTCCACTGGTAGGGTGGGCTCTGAATGAGGCACCCACAAGCGCACCCTGATCTTCAACAAAAAATTAATTAAAAAGGATTCATAGAATCCCTACAGTGCAGAAGGAGGCTATTTGACCCATTGAGCCTGCACCGAAACAATCCCACCTCGCCCCTATCAGATAACCCCACGTATTTACCCTGCTAACCCCCCTAACCTATACATCTTAGGACACTAAGGGACAATTTAGCATGGCCAATCCACCTAACCTGAACATCTTTGGAGTGTGGGAGGAAACTGGAACAGCTGGAGGAAACCCATGCAGACACAGGGAGAATGTGCAAGCTTCACACAGACAGTCACCCGGGGTCGGAATCGAAACCATGTCCCTAATGCTGTGAGGCAGCAGTGTTAGCCCCTGTGCCACTGTGCCACCCTATCTATAGGACACCCCCTAACAGACATGGGACCCCTAACAATCTTCCCACAACAACCTCCCTCACCCTGAACTTCCAAAAGAAACCCCCCCGCAGTGATGCCCGGCATGACCCTCTCCCCCTGGGGGTGATATTTATCCCCAGTAGGTTCACTTTGCCAGGTCCCCGCTTGCCCAAGCCTGCTGTAAACTCTGCTTTTCATGATATCACGTCAGCGGGGGATGGGGGGGGCATGGATTTCTATATGTGGGGCATAACACAGCGGGGAGCCTCGCTAATGACATTTAAACGTATGGTAATGGTGTTTCTGACCTTTTACGATGAGAACCCCATTACATCATCGCAGAGCCTATCTCAACAGGAAATCCCATCAGCATAAATTGCATTTTGAGACTCTCACTGGATTCTGTGTCCCTCCAGCTTTCCTGACACCAAAAATGGGGGTGGAAAATCCCTCCTATATCTTTTTGTAGTCTCTTTATGTCTTCTTCACAACTTACCTTCCTACCTATCTTTGCACCATCAGCAAATTTGGCAACCACCCACCCACCCCTTATTCCAAGCTATTTCTATAAATTGTAAACAGTTGAGGTCCAAACATTGTTCCCTGCTGCACCACTCCTTACATCTTGCCAACGTGAAAAAGACCCATTTATGTCTACTCTCTGTTTCCTGTTAGCCAGCCAATCTTCTGTCTATGCCAAATTGTTATCCCTTATACCATCAGCTTTTATTTTCTGCAATAATCTTTGATATGGCATTTTATCCAATGCTGTTTTATATTCCACATGAACTTTCTCCCCGCCCACTACTTTCTCTAACTTCTTCTGCATCCATCGTTTCCATTTTGCCTCATATACAGATCCAGCTTCTTTTTAATTGCATCCATGTTATTTTCCTCAACTATTCCTTTCGGTAGCACATTCCACATTCTAACCACTCCCTGGATAAGATGTCTTTCCTTAAATATTTGTTGAATTTATTAATGATTACCACGTGTTTCTGGCCCTCAGTTTTGGATTACCTTACAAGTGTAAATCTCTTCTGAACGCTTACCCTAGTAAATACCTTTATAAAATATAAAGACTTTTCTCACTCCCTGAAATTGGATATTTGATGACAGTCCAAGGATTGAAAGACTGAGTTTCACACTAATCTTTCTGAGCTTAGCCATACACAGACACTATTGACAAGATAGCCCCTTTCCTGTTTTGCCTTTTCCCTTTACACCAGAGTTTCCACAGGATTGATAGACTGTTGCACTGTTGGAGGTGATGCCTTTTGGATGAAACATTGAACCAAGGCCATGCCTACTCTTTCAGGTGGATGGAATAGATCCTCTGGTACAATTTGAAGAAGAATATTGGAGTTCACCCCAGTCTGTTGGCTAGTATTGAGACATAAATACTTGCCAACTCCACTGCCATTCTTCCAATAATGCTAAACCACTAAAAAGAAAACGTACTTAATTGGCTATAAAGTACTGAAGTTGTGAAATTTGCTATATGAATACAATTTTTCCTTCAGTTCTTTGGTGTGACACAGAAAAATTAATTCAAGTGTAGGACTAAAACTCCAATTCCATAGTGCGCGTTGGAGTAGCACATTCCCATTATTTATTTTCAATTTATTCTTTCACAGAATATGGGCATCACTAGCAAGACCAGCAGTTGTTGCCTATTCCTGATTGCCTTTGAGAAAGTGGTGGCGAGCCACTTTCTTGAACTACTGCACTCCATATGGTGTAGGTATGCCCACAGTGCTGTTAGGAGGGGAGCTCCACGGTTTTTATCCAGTGACGGTGAAGGCACAGTGATATAGTTAGAAGTCAGGATGGTCAGTGGCTTGAGGAGAACTTGTAGGTGTTGACATTCCCATCTGTTACAGGGCTGTTATGATGGTTTTCTTAGAGTCATAGAGGATTACAGCATGGAAACAGGCCCTTTGGCCCAACTTGTCCATGCCGCCTTTCTTTTCAAACCCGTAAGCTAATCACAATTGCTCGCATTTGGCCCATATCCCTCTATACCCATCTTACCCATGTAACTGTCTAAATGCTTTTAAAAGACTAAAGTGTACCCGCCTCTACTACTACCTCTGGCAGCTTGTTCCAGACACTCACCACCCTCTGTGTGAAAAAATTGTCCCTTTGGACACTTCTGTATCTCTCCCCTCTCACCTTAAACCTATGCCCTATAGGTTTAGACTCCCCTACCTTTGGGAAAAGATATTGACTATCTAGCTGATCTGTGCCCCTCATTATTTTATAGACCTCTATAAGATCACCCCTCAGCCTTCTACACTCCAGAGAAAAAAGTCCCAATCTATCCAGCCTCTCCTTATAATGCAAACCATCAAGTCCCGGTAGCATCCCAGTAAATCTTTCTGCACTCTTTCTAGTTTAATAATACCCTTACTATAATAGGGTGACCAGAACTGTACACAGTATTCCAAGTGTGGCCTTACACCAATGTCTTGTACAATTTCAACAAGACGTCCCAACTCCTGTATTCAATGTTCTGACCGATGAAACCAAGCATGCTGAATGCCTTCTTCACTACTCTGTCCACCTGTGACTCCACTTTCAAGGAGCCATGAACATGTACCCCTAGATCTCTATTTAAAACTATCGTTCCCCTCAACTAGTCAGACAAAGTCACAAAGTGGTTTAAAATGACTTACTATAGCTATAGGACTCTGAATGAAATCATTCAGATCATTCAGAGTAAAACATTCAGAAATACATAGGCAATTAAAGTCTCAGCTTCGATTACAAGTAATTAGCATATACCAATAGAAAAGCTTAAATTTTATTTATTAGTCACAAGTAGGCTTACATCGACACTGCAATGAAGTTACTGTGAAAATCCTCTAGTCACTACACTCCGGCGCCTGTTCGGGTACACTGAGGGAGAATTTAGCATGGCCAATGCACCTAACCAGAGTATCTTGGGAGGAAACCGGAGCACCTGGAGGAAACCCACGCAGACACAGGGAGAACATGCAGCCTCCACACAGGCAGTGACCCAAGCCAGGAATCAAACCCGGGTCCCTGGTTCTGTGAGGCAGCAGTGCTAACCACTGTGCCACCTAGGCATATAGGAGTTATCTCTATCCAATCATAGTTAAGGTTACATCATGCATACATAAGGGTATAGTGTCCAATTAAAACTTAGAAACATAGAAACCCTACAGTGCAGAAGGAGGCCATTCGGCCCATCGAGACTGCACCGACCACAATCCCACCCAGGCCCTCCCCCCACATATTTACCCACTAATCCCTCTAACCTACGCATCCCAGGACACTAAGGAGCAATTTTAGCATGGCCAATCAACCTAACCTGCACATCTTTGGACTGTGGGAGGAAACCGGAGCACCCGGAGGAAACCCACGCAGACACGAAGAGAATGTGCAAACTTCACACAGACAGTGACCCGAGCCGGGAATCGAACCCGGGACCCTGGAGCTGTGAAGCAGCAGTGCTAACCACTGTGCTACTGTGCCGCACAGTATGTTATATCATCAAGAAATGATAGCTATATCTCTGACCAATGGTATCTCAACCTCCCTTTCCATTGTTCCTCGTTCTAATGGACAGGCATGAACTGCAGCTGTACATCATTCAATTAGATGGTCCTTGGCTTATATTTGGGCTCACTTTAATCAAAACCTATCATTTGCACATAGCTTTCCTGGTGTGACTGAGGTTGAGCTTACAGCTTATAAGATTTTAAAACTTGTGTGATTATTAACCATTTCATCATGCATCTATTGCCCTTCAAGTTCATGGGTATGGAAGTTGCTGTTGAAGAAGGCTTGGTTCCTGTCTGTCTCTATAACCACCACCATCAGGCCCACAAACCTCTGAGGGTGGCACGGTAGCACAGTGGTTAGCACTGCTGCTTCACAGCTCCAGGGACCTGAGTTCGATTCCCGGCTTGGGTCACTGTCTGTGTGGAGTTTGCACATTCTCCTCGTGTCTGCGTGGGTTTCCTCCGGGTGCTCCGGTTTCCTCCCACAGTCCAAAGATGTGCGGGTTAGGTTGATTGGCCATGCTAAAAAAAAATTGCCCTTAGTGTCCTGAGATGTGTAGGTTAGAGGGGTTAGTGGGTAAATATGTCGGGGTATGGGGGTAGGGCCTGGGTGGGATTGTGGTCGGTGCAGACTCGATGGGCCGAATGGCCTCTTTCTGTACTGTAGGGTTTCTATGATTTCTACGATCTGCGCTCCTCCAACCTGCCTCTTATACATCCTCAATTTTCATTGCTTCTCCATTGGTGACCATGCTTTCAACTGCCTAAGTTCAACCCCCACTGAACCTCTCCACTTCTCACTCCCCCTTCAATATGTTCTTTAAAACTTAGCACATTGGTCAAGCATTTAGTCACTTTATGTAATATGTTCTGACTAGATTGGATGAATGGATCAAGATTGAAAGCTCCAAGTTTAGTGATGATCTCTCACCAGTTGTGAAAGTGAGCTGTGAGGAGGATGCCAAGAAGTTGCAAAGGCATATAAATCAGTTAGGTGATTGGGCAAGAAGTTGGCTCAGATAGCCCTGATTTTGTAATGGTAATGATGGGAAAATTGTCAATGTTTACTCCATGGGAAGTGACAACATCTGGAGTCTGCACAAGTGCAGCATAATGTGAAAATCCAGAGGTTGCTGTCAGTGATTCTATCCATCTCACCCGCCATGAAAAAGTTTAAAGTTTATTTATTAGTGTCACAACTAGGCTGACATTAACACTGCAATGAAGTTACTGTGAAAATCCCCTAATCTCCACACTCTGGCGTCTGTTTGAGTACACTGGGGGAGAATTTAACATGGCCAATGCACCTAACCAGCATGTCTTTCGGACTGTGGGAGGAAATTGGAGGAAACCCATGCAGGTGTGCAGGCTCCGCACAGACAGTGACCCAAGCCAGGAATTGAACCTGGGTCCCTGGTGCTGTGAGGCAGCAATGCTAACCACTGTGCCACCGTGCTTAACTATCAATGGGAAATCAATTGAATTGATGAGAACTTCCACTCTTAAGTTATCAATTACTGTAAAACCCTAAAACTTTTACACCTTGTTTAATGAGGTATAACTGGATTTTTAATGGTGTACTAATTTCACAATGACTGCAAAACACTCTCATGGGCCTGAAAAATTAATTTTATATTTGTGGAAAATCAAATTTCCTCATTATTTAAAAAAAATATGTATTTTTAGAAATATAATTTTGTAAAAGTTTATTTATCTTTATTTTAGCTTCGATCTTAATTCAATCATAATCATTTATTTTACTCGCTGAAAATTTAAATTAAAAGTTAGGGATGTTAAGTGCTTTTAACTTCCTGGCTTGTTGTGACCAAATGCTTCATTATGATTGGCTGTTTATTCTGCTTGCTAGCATCACTGCTGCCGCATGCCTGGAGATGTCCTTGACTTGGCACCAGATTTAAACTGCCATCAGAAAAAGGGACGATCATGCCACAGAAGTCACGAGATCTTTGTGAACATCTTTATTCCAAAGTCAGTGGGGAGCATCATGCTTCACTGCTGAACAGAAAACCCAGCTCAATGCGGAAGAGTGTGAAATTATCCACTTCGGCAGGAAGAATGAGAAAGCAGGATATTTTCTTTAAAAAGTGAGAGGATCATAAATGTTGGGATTCAGAAGGATTGGGTGTCCTTGTAAATGAATCACAGAAAGTTGATAGGCAGTCACAGCACTTAATTAGGAAGGGAAATGGTATGTTAGCCTTTACTGCAAGGGGATTGGAATACAAGAATAAAGAAGTTTACCTACAGCTGCGCAAGGCTATACTGAGACTATAACTGTGTATAAATTCACTAAAGATCCTTGTGCAGCACCTTCCAAACCGATGACTACTTCCATCCAGAAGGACAAGTCTCAGCACCAGGTTAAGGTCCAAATAAACCCGTTGGACTTTAACCTGGTGTTGTGAGACTTCTTACTGTGCCCACCTCAGTCCAACACCAGCATCTCCACATCATAGAAGGACAAGGGCAGCAGATACATGGGAACACCAGCACCTGCCAGTCCCCCTCCAATCCACTCACCATCCTGACTTGGAAATATATCACCATTCCTTCGCAGTCGCTGGGTCAAAATCCTGGAATTCCCTCCCTAACGGCATTGTGGGTCAACCCATAGCAGCAATTCAAGAAGGCAGCTCACCATCACCTTCTCGAGGGCAACTAGGGGTGGGCAACAAATGCTAGCCAGCCAGCGATGTCCATGTCCCACCAATGAATAAAAAAAAGGTTTGGTCTCCTTATCTCAATGGAAAGTCAATTGATCTGATGAGAACTTCCACTCTTAAATTGTTAGTCACTCTGTAAAAAAAGACAAAAGTTACACCTCGTTTAATGAGGTGTAAATGGTGTACTAATATCACAATGACTGCAAATCACCCGCATTTCCAGAAAAACTAATTTTATATTTGTGGAAAATTGAATTTCTTCCTTGGTTAATTGTTTTTCAGAAATAAGGTACATAATTACCTTAAAGGGGATGCATCAAAGGTTAACTCGATTGTTTCCTAGGATCAGCAGATTGTTCTATGAGGAGAGGCTGAGGGAAGTGGGCCTGTATTCCCTGGACTGAAGAAGAATGAGAGACGAACTGTCGAAACATGCAAAATTCTAATGGAAGCTTGACAGAGTAGATGCAGTGAGGCTTTTTCCTAGACTGAGGAGTCTAGAATGAGGAGTCACAGTCTCAGGATGAGGGGTTGTACATTTAGAACTGAGTGGCACAGTGGTTAGCATTGCTGCCTCATAGCACCGAAGACCTGGGTTTGATGCCCGGCTTGGGTCACTGTCTGTGTGGAGCTTGCACGTCCTCCCCATGTCTGCATGGGTTTCCGCTGAGTGTTCTGGTTTCCTCTAACAGTCTGAAATAATGGCATTGGCCATGCTAAATTCTCCCTCACTGTACCCAAACAGACGCCTGAGTGTGGGGACTAGGGGATTTTCGCAGTAACTTCATTGCAGTGTTAATGTAAGCCCACTTGTAACACTATTAAATAATAAATAAAATAAAGAGATGAGGAGAATTCTTTTTTCACTCGGAGAGTTCTGAAACTTTGGAACTCAGTACTCCAGAGAAGTGCGGATGCTCAGCCAACGAATATGGAGTTGTTGTAAAGTCATTATCTTATTAAATGATGGAGCAGACTTTTATTGATCCTATGTCTTAAGTGGTTCAGTTTCAAATTTTGTTTGACAATGTTCCTGCGAAGCACCTTGGAATGTTTTCTTACTTGAAGGCCCTTCTCAAGCGGGCGGGAATGGACAACTAATACTGGCCTTGGCAGCAACATGCACATCCAATTAACGCATTAAAAAATTAAGTATAAGTTGCTATTATTGTGCCACCCAATACTGCTGGGACTGCTAATATCTTACAGGCTAGATTGTTTCAAATTTTTGAAAATATAGATTTCCCGAGCTCAAACCCACATTGAGACTCCTGATCCATCACAAATTGTGATTGGAAAAATACATTTTCCCAATCTATGCCCCTCACGAGTTAAGCACCCCATCACGGGCAAGTACTCAGAACACGTAGCCTGAAAACACCCCTTTTAAAATAAATGTCCATTTATCACACTTATCATATGGCCTATTCTTGATCCTATGTCTTATTTTGGCCTTAAGTGGCTCAATGTCAAATTTTGCTTGACAATATTCCTGCAAAGAACCTTGTTTTAATACATGAAGGCCTCCTTTATTAAGATTTTAAATTAATTTCTGTCATCAGAAAAGCACTGATCACCCTGTGATCCCACTTCTATCCTGCATCTAATTAGGACTTGGGCTCAGTAAAGAAGTACTGCATCTGATAATGATATGTATTACCGACTGAATTTACATTAAAAGCATTCTTCTGTTTCTGGGACACTTTTCCTTTAGTGGAGTTATGCAGCGTATAGTTACAGATGTCACAAACTGCACTGTACTTTGGCAGCCATACCTTAAGCAGGCAGTTTTGCAGACTGGTCTCAGCTGGAAACCCCTCAAGACCTCTCATCCTCTGTGTACACTCCTTCCGCCTCCTTTGTGAATGTATCATCTTGTGAACAATGGCAAGAGACAGACGTGGTAATTTGGCATGCGATCAGTGACACTCCCATTGATTGTCTCCCTTTACCTCCAATATCACGGGCCCAGATGGCTTAATACATAATGTAAGAGAGGGCTGGGGGCTTATAATTGGTTTCCATTGTATCTCAGCCGGTCACGGCCACCCTGTCGCTCTGATCCCCTATTAGCTGTGGGACAAACAGTCCTTCTACTTAATTAAGCTCAGCTTTGATGGTCTCCTTCTCAATGAGGTTCTGTCCCAAAACCTGCCACATGCACATGGGATTCTACCTGTTACCCGTCCTCCCCTTGCTTCTCATTCGCCTCCCACTGGGAATCCAGCTGCCAGTGAGTGCAGGGCCCGGAGGGAACCAAAGTGATGTATGCTGTTTGGAAACAGTCTTTTTAAAGATGTGCAATGGGATCTTAATATACCCCAACTGCTAATCTGTTTTTGCATGTGTGTCCTCTCCATTATTTAAGCAATTTTGATGTTTTTGGTTTCACTTTTGACTTCACTTTAAGTTGCAATCACTCTGTTTGCATTAGCAGGAGGTTGGAAGGGAGCATATGTTTGAGTTATTGTAACCTCTGCTGATCTGCCAGTTATAATTAGGGCATCCCGCTTCTCCCCATTGTTAGAAAATTCTTTGAACGTTGCTTTTATTTGTTCTCTTGCTGTTTGGCTGACAATTATTTGAACATCTTGCCTCAATTATATAATGAAAGGAGAGTTGAATTTGACGTGACTCCTTACAATTGTTTCATCACCAGAGTGCCACTTAATACTGAATCTCGCCATTAGAGTTCCTTTTGATACTGAATCTCATCATCAGATCTCCCTTTAACGAGGAATCTCACCATCAGAAACCCATTTAACCCTGAATTATGTTAGTCTTTGTATCACCATCATGACTCATCGAATCATACAGTGCACAAAGAGGCCATTTGGCCCATTGAGTCTGCACCAACCACAATCCCACCCAGGCCCTATCCCCACAACCCAATGCTAGCTAGTCCCTCTGATGCTAAGGAGCAATTTAGCATGGCTAATCCACCTAACCCGCACATCTTTGGAGTGTGGGAGGAAACTGGAGCACCCAGAGGAAACCCACAGACACGGGGAGAATGTGCAGACTGCACACAAACAGTGACCCAAGCTGGGAATCGAACCCAGGGCCCTGGCGCTGTGAGGCAGCTGTGCTAACCACTGTGCCACAGTCCCTTTGACTCCTTTCACTGTTAGGGCGGCCTTTATCTTTAAGAGTTGGGTTCTCCTCCGTTTGTTCAGGGTATGAAAGCAAGTTTCCCACCCACCCACAAACTCTGTCACTAGTCCATTGAACTTTCCTTCCAGGTTCTCATGGCTCATTCGGGATATGTCTGGAATCCACATGAGGCTATACCACTACAACGAGGGGGGGACATCAACCAGAGGAGGAGTCTTTGAAAGTCGATATCTCTTAAAGGGGATGCGTACAGATTCTCTACTATATCCATGGGGGTGATGCTGGGAAAAATAAAGGAAAGAATAAATTAAGAGTGCAGATACAATAGTAACATTTAAGCGGATTCTTGATCGATACATGAATAGGCCGGGAATAGAGGGATACAGACTGCGTAGATGCAAAAGGTCTTTAATTTAGAAAGGTGTCATGCATTAGCACAGGCTTGATGGGCTGAAGGGCCTGTTCCTGTGCTGTGCTGTTCTTTGTTCTTTGGGCACTGAGAGTAGGAAGCCCCATAAAGGGAAGCTGATGGCAAGGCTCAATGTTGAAGAATACTCTGATGGTGTAAACCATAAGTGGGGAGGGGGTTTGTGGTGGGAAAGTTACTGAAGCAATTAGTACAACCTCCATCATGCTTAAAATTGCTAGAAAGCGCAGCACAAGTTTCAATGATCTCACAGAGGTGGTGAATGGTAAGTGAGAGCACTATTGCCAATCTCCATTTCATAGCAGTAGTGGAGATGGTGGGCAGGATTTTACGGCCTTGCTCATCCCGAAACTGTAAAATCCCACCTGAGGTCAACAGACATTTCCACTATCCGCCCCTCGCCCGCTCTGATTCTGTGGCGGATGGGGCGGTAAAATTCCGGCCTTATCACACTTTTACCTCAGACCCTTTGTACATCATCACCCGGGTGTAAGAGAAACTCGCTGATGTAGGAAGAAACAACCTCTGCAAACATTTGAGAGCACTATCCAAACTCACATTTGCCGTCTGAACCCACACTGCCCGTCCCACGGGGATCTGCTTGTATAATTTTTTATTCATTCATGGGTTGTGGGCATCGCTGGCAAGGCCAGCATTTGTTGCCCATCCCTAATTACACTTGAATTGAGTGGCGGTTAGAAGTCAGTCACATTGCTATGGGTTTGGAGTCACATGTAAGCCACACAGGGTAAGGATGGCAGATTTCCTCCCCTAAAGGACAATAGTGAGTCAGATGGGTTTTTATGACAATCGACAATGGTTTCATGGTCATCATTAGACTTTTATTTTCAAACTTTTATTCAATTTAAATGTTACTATCTGCCTCTGCATCCTCAGAGCAGTGCCCTGAGTCTCAAGCTTACTAGTCCAGTGACAAAAGCACTCTGCCACAACCTCCTCATTTTGAAGGACAATTGATTTTGTAGCAACTTTCAGCATCATATCACATAGGTGCTTATATGGAAAGAAACAAGTGTACATGCTGCTTGCAATATTTAATATCATGTTCTGTTCTTGTAAAGCAATAGGTAAGGTACAAAGAACTGAAACTTGGGGAGGAACAGAAAGACTGAGTTTTCAAGTTTATTTATTAGTGTCGCAAGTTGGCTTCATAGATCATAGAAACCCTACAGTACAGAAAGAGGCCATTCGGCCCATCGAGTCTGCACCGACCACAATCCCACCCAGGACCTACCCCCATACATTTTACCCGCTAATCCCTCTAATCTACGCATCCCAGGACTCTAAGGGTCAATTTTATCATGGCCAATCAACCTAACCCACACATCTTTGGACTGTGGGAGGAAACCGGAGCACCCGGAGGAAACCCACGCAGACACGAGGAGAATATGCAAACTACACACAGACAGTGACCCAAGCCGGGAATCAAACTCTGGTCCCTGTGGCTGGCTTACATTAACACTGCAATGAAGTTACTGTGAAAATCCTCTAGTCACCTTTGCAACATATGGAGGCAGGAAGGAGATGTTATGAGTAACAGGGAGATTGGAGTTGAGGTGACATGAGATGCCTGGTAATAGGAGAGCTAGGCTCATCATATACAATGCCAGCCCCATCTACAATGCCAGCTCCCTGTACTTTCTCCAAGAATCACATTACTCATATACTCAGCCTCTCCTTCCTCAAGGGCAAATGTTTCTATGTGCACAAGTAAGCAATCTCTTCTGCATTTCACATCATAGAGGTTACCTTGGAGCAAAAGGCCAATCCAATGACTACCCAGGCATTCCCAGATACATAATCATTGTTACTTCCTCCAAGTCTATCTTTTCTGCTGTGTTTTCACCAACCCCAGCATCATGTGTGATATGATGATGAAAGTTGCCACACAATCAATTGTCCTGCAATTTGGGGAGGTTGTGGCAGAGTACTATTGTCACTGGACTAGTAATCTTGAGACCCAGGGCACTGCTCTGAGGACGCAGAGGCAGATGGTGAAATTTAAATTTCAATGACATCCACTCAGGAAGAAATGGTCAATGGGGCAGCAGGATAAGTGAAGCATTGAGCATGAGAATATAAGCAAAAGAGGGAGGAAGATGTGTGGGCTAGGTTGATTGGCCATGCTAAATTGACCCTTAGTGTCAGGGGAATTAGCAGGGTGGATGAGGGGGGTTATGAGGATAGGGCCTGGGTGGGATGAATGTTGGTGCAGGCTTGATGAGCCGAACGGCATCCTTCTATGATTCTATGATTCTATGACTGCCATTCCTTCACAGAGGTTGGAGAAACAATCATCCTTGCTGAGGAGCTTAAAGTTTGCGATCTCATGGGGCCATGTCTTTAAAAGAACGACGGGCGAAATTCTGCAGCCCTTTCCACCAGCAGGATCATCCGGTCCCTCCAAAGGTGACCCCCACCGCAGGTTTCCCAATGGCAGCACCCAGGCAAGGAATGTCAATCGCCATCGATTTCGGCAGGACCAGAATTTCCTGCTGGTGGCCGATGGCAAGCTGACTCCGCCGTGGAGACAACTGGAGAATTCCACCCTACGGTTCAGAGAGAAAGACTTGAATTTACATAGCACCTCAAGACATCCTAAAGCATTTTACAACCAATGAAGTACATTCGAAGTTTAATCACAGTTGTAATGTAGGAGACACAGCAGCTAATTTTCTCATGACAAATTCCCACACCTATTTTTAGCGAGGTTTGTTTGAGGGGTGAGGGAGTGTATCTACATGAATTAATTGGGGAGGCTGGGTTTGTTCCCCTTAGAAAAGACTGAAGGGAGATTTGATAGATGTGCTCAAAACCAGGAAGGCTCTAGACAGAGTAGAAAGAAACTGGTCCCGTTGATGGAAGGGTCGGAAAATGCACAATCTTAAGATGATGTGCAGGTTAGGTTGATTGGCCATGCTAAATTGCACCTTTGGGGGATTAGCAGCATAAATACATGGAGTTAAGGGGATAGGGCCTTGGTGGGATTGTTGTCGGTGCTGGCTAGATTGGCCGAATGTCCTCGTTCTGCAACGTAGGGATTCTATGATTCTATGATGATGATCGGCAAAAGAAGCAAACATGACATGAGAAAGGACATTTTACGTAGCGAGTGGTTAGGATCTGAATGCACTGCCTGAGAGTGTGGTGGTGGCAAATTCAATCATGACTTTCAAAATGGAATTGGACAGGCACCTGAAGGGAAAGGGCAGATTAGTAGAACTAGCTAAATTGCTCCTGCAGAGAGCTGGGATGAGCCCACCAAATGATATCCTCTGTGCTATAATCATTTTATGATTCTATCATATTCTTCCATAGGTGCCGCGTTCAGTATGTTCCATCAGAAAGTAAAAGTATCGAATAAATCTACCTGAGAGATCCGCCTACCTCAAAATTCCAGCCTGGTACAACATTTTTGTTATATAGTGCTACTGGGTGTATTGCTGTATCAATGTGAACTTTAGCTCTACTAAGTGATTACTTTACTCTATTTGGGGCGGCATGGTGGCACAGTGGTTAGCACTGCTGCCTCACAGCGCCAAGGACCCCAGTTCGATTCCAGCCTCAGGTCACTGTCCGTGTGGAGTTTGCATGTTCTCCCCGTGTCTCCATGGGTTTCCTCTGGGTGCTCCAGTTTCCTCCCACATTCCAAAGATGTGCAGGTTAGATTGATTGGCCATGCCAAATTGACCCTAGTGTCAGGGGATTAGCAAGTAAATACGTGGGGTTACAGGAATAGGCCCTAGGTGGGATTGTTGTCGGAGCAGACTCGATGGGCCGAATGGCCTCCTTCTGTACTGTAGAGATTCTATGGTTCTATTAGAAGATCCAGTGTGGAGGAATAAAATCCACTATACGTGGTACTTCAGCAAGCTTCCTGCACTTCCCAGTTTCCTAGAAATTTTTATTCTTTAGCCAATATCCCAAAAACAGATAATCTGCTCATTGTCTCGTTACTATGAGATCTTATTGTGTTCAAATTGGCTGTCACATTTCTTAATTGCAACAGTAACTACACTTGGAAAATTCTTCATTGATTGTTAAGTGCTTTGGGACGTCTTGAGGTGCTATATAAATACTGCTTTAACCTCAAAGCAGAATGTTGAAGAACATCCCAGAACAGCAAACTTATCAATTTTGCCAGGTAATACTTGGAGACATTCCTCTGGCAAGGTCTTTCAAGTTGCTGAAATCGTTAATCATTGTTTAAATGCTGCCAGATTATGTTACAAAGTACACTGCCTGTGCACAATGCGGAATAAACTCAGGACCTGCGGCCCAATGTTGGCTTTTGAGTTCAATACCCCCTGACTTGGACTTCCAGATGAACCAGAATAATATGGTCCGTAATTGTCGTATAATCCTCAGAGTTAATGCCATTTTGACCAATTACTTACCATGTGGAGATTATGTGGGTTTTCACAGTAACTTCATTGCACTGTTAATGAAAGCCTACTTGTGACACTAATAAATAAACTTAAACTTGTAGGATGCTACATTGAGACAGATATGGAAAAACAATCCTTAAGAAAAAATCCTATTTACCAGACTGCTTTTGCCTGTAGAAAATCAACTCAGGCGCAGAATCCCGTAAATTGTGGTTTCCAGTGCCCAGAAGGACTACTATTTGTTAATGTACAAGTGATCTGATATTTGTTGTCGAGACTCAATGAACTAATAATCACCTCGGCCCTATTTACTAATGTACTTTGTCTCTTTAGTGCTCTTGAATGTCACATTACTCCCATACACACATCTCTCAAGGGTGCCTGCTGGGCTTGACTGCCTTGTAAACAATGCTAAGCAGTGCTAAAGGTTAGGGCCAGGGCACAGATTACTATTGCACTTAGTCTATTTGCTGTGTCAGGGTTAGGGTCAAGTTCAGAGTCAATTTATTTGTCTCTATTTTCCTGAAGGAAGCTATGTGCCCCTGAGGTAAAGAAATTCTGAAAGCTTTTACAATAAATTCATAATGATGTTTTACTTCACATATATAGTCACAGGGTTATAACAAAAATTCTGTACTTTTGAAATCCCTTAAATATTTCAGGTATTGGACTTTGCGAAACACTAATGCTACATCACGTACTTTGCTGGTAATATGATAGGCCACATGTTGTCTCATCTTCCCTATCAGCTCCAGCACAATATCACAAAGTAATTCTAGAGAAGGTTCTCCAGTCTACTTCAATTTATCCACCCTAAGAGACCCTAAATTACACTGTTTGCAGCATTCAATCTTTTTCAAATGATTCCAGGATCTTTTAGATGTGCGGGTTAGGTTAATTGGCCATGCTAAATTGCCCCTTAGTGTCAGGGGAACTAGCAGGGTAAGTACATGGGGTTATGGGGAAAGGACCTAGGTGTGATTGACAGTGCATGCTCAATGGGCTGAATGGCCTCCTTCTGCACTGAAGGGGTTCTATGATTCCATGGCACCGACTATAAGTCCAGTCCACATGTGATCATTTTTTTAAGAAAAAGGAAAGAAAAAGGGGCAGCACGGTGGCACAGTGGTTAGCACTGCCGCCTCACAGCTCCAGGGACCCTTTTTCAATTCCGGCCTTGGGTGACTGCCTGCGTGGAGCTTGCACTTTCTCCCTGTGTCTGCAAGCGTTTCCTCCGGGTGCTCCAGTTTCCTCCCACAGTCACTAAGATGTGCAGGTTAGGTGGATTGGCCATGGTAAATTCCCCCTTAGTTCCCGAGATGTGTATGTTGGGGGATTAACCATGGTAAATGCGCAGGGTTGCGGGGTTACGGGAATAGGGCAGAGGGATTTGGGCCTTGGGTAAGGTCGGTGCTGACTCAATGGGCCAAAGTGCCTCTTTCTGCACTGTAGGGATTCTATGATACTATGTGGTGTATAGACACAGAGTTATTAGACACAGAAAGTTAGCCATTCAGCCCATCGAGGTCAATACAATTCTGTGGAACAATCTAGGCAGTCCCCTAGCCCTTCAAAATTATTTCTCTCAAATGCCTATCTAATTTCCTTTTGAAATCATTAAAAAGGAGAGCAAAAGCATAATAGATGTTGGGTTGAAAGAGGCTTTGGGGAGAGATGGACCAAGACTCAGAGAAAGGCCAAGACCGAGGGAGCAAAATGACTGAAGGGTCTTTGGCATTCTCCTGCTAACTTCAAGCCTGTATTCAGCATCCCCCCACTTCACCTCCTACTTTCACAACCATTCATAGGTACTCCACTGCCCTCAGCCAGCATCCCAGTTGACTGATCTCACTCTCTCATGCAATGGGTGAGCACCTCAGTGAGTGACTGGTGAGTACAATGCACTAGTAATATACAAATGGAGCAGACCAATTCCTTTTGCTCTGCCACCAGCCTCTTTCATCATCAGAGTAGCGGTTGCTACACTTAGATTGCACCCAAATAATTCCCCAGCCACTGATTTGGAAGATAACAAAAGAGGAATAGAACTGCATGGAGGCTGACAAGGAGCAGGATGAGTGGATAAGGGAGGATGTCAGTGGTAACATTCGGGGTGATTTGGAGTTGATGTAGGATGAGTTAAAAACAGAAAATGCTGGATACGCTCGGCAGGCTTGGCCGCGTCTTTAGAGAGAGGAACAGAATTAACGTTTCAAGCCCATCTGACCTTTTACCAAGTTAGTGGTAGGTCAGAGCTAAGCAGACATTGACAAAGGTGTCATGGTCAAAAGACAATGGGGCTTTTAATGATGCCATTATGACTGAAGAGTGTTAATAGTGGCAAAAATAGATGTTATGCACTCGTATTGATTCTTATTAGCTTACTGAAGCTCTGTTAAGTTAATGTATTCTCATATTCACTGGAGGTGATGAGACCTGTAAATACGCTTTGTGTTTTAAACCCTCTGTGCTCCCAAGCGCCATTCGCCAATATACAACAGGAGGGTAGCAGAATGTTTCATCACTCATCATTCCTCTTCAGTGCTGTAGAGGGGTGTGGGCGGCACGGTGGCACAGTGATTAGCACTGCTGCCTCAGAGTGCCAGGGACCCGGGTTCAATTCCCGGCTTGGGTCACTGTCTGTGTGGAGTTTGCACATTCTCCCTGTGTCTGCGTGGGTTTCCTCTGGGTGCTCAGGTTTTCTCCCTCAGTCCAAAGGTGTGCGGCTTAGGTTGAATGGCCATGTTAAATTGCCCCTTAGTGTCAGGGGGACTAGCTAGGGTAAATGCATAGGGTTATGGGGATAGGGCCTGGGTGGGATTGTGGTCGGTGCAGACTCTTTGGGCTAAGTGGCCTCCTTCTGCACTGTAGGGATTCTATGATTCTATACGGATCATATGGACTCGAAACGTTAACGGGGTTTCTCTCTCCACAGATGTTGCCAGACCTGCTGAGTTTATCCAGGTTTGTATTTCCAACCCCTGCAGTATTTAGCTTTCATTAGTAGGATGAGTTATGTGGTCAAAAAAGGAAGTGACGTAACAGTCCAATCTGGAGGTGGCAACAGCACACATGCAAGTTTGGTAGGCGTGTAAAGGAGAGATGGAGATGAGCAATATTTCAGAAGGGAAGGGAAGGGAAGGGAAGAACTTGGTAACATTGCGAATGTGGGACTTGAAGCCCTGCTCAGGGAGGAACAGAGCACAGAGATTAAATGTAGCAGTTTGTGGCTTCACAACACTGATGCCCTGAGGCAAGTGCTCCGAGGAGGTAACAACTGACCTGTGAATTTCCCAACCCAATGATGTTGACACCAAGATCAAAGTGAAGAATATCTTGCCTTCAGTGAGGATAGCTTCAAACATTCACAGATGTGGCACAGCGCAGCTCAAAGCTCTCAGGTGTGTTGCACATAAATTGAGCATTACTTGCCAACTCTTTAATGTTAATAATGAATACATAATGTTAGTTTTATTCTCTCCTGCTCAGCATTGATAAAACTAAACCGTCTACTCTATTCCGTTTGAACACTTGGCATTAACATTTTATGTGCTAACTTTTCAAATATTGAAATTTATTTTGCTATTCTCTTTTGTGCTCAAATCAAAGTTTGGGACGACACTATTTTTTTTATTAAAGAGCCAGAAACCCCCAGGACCTGGCAGATGCATTTAGCTTTCTCCCTGATAGTAACTCAAACATAGTGAAAACATTGTCCCTGATATATAGCTTTTAGCTGAGAAAAATACTGTTAAAGTAGCATAGCATTTGCAACTGTTTTCTTAACTTACTTCATAATAAACTTCCCATTCATGTTGTTTGAGCCCCTTTGATTTTCCCCTTTCTTATATGGAAGGCACTAATTCATGGCACAGTTCAGCTTCACCAGTGCCAATCATCTCGCCAAAATGGCCATCCTCATGAGCAAGTTTAGCTGGCAGATGTTTACCTTTGTGGGTGCAGTGGTGGCTATTAAAGTTAAACCAGATTCAGTCCTTACCCAGTGCCCATACGTGGACACTTTCTGGCTGGAAAGACTAACAGCAATGGATGGTTCCCACTCCCCCTCCTAATTGTAATGTCATCATGGCTAATCTGGTTCATCTGGGCGGCACGGTGGCACAGTGGTTAGCACTGCTGACGCACAGTTCCAGGGACCCGGGTTTGATTCCAGCCTCGGATCACTGTCTGTGTGGAGTCAGCATGTTCTCCGCGTGTTTGCATGAGTTCACTCCCACGCTCCAAAGATGTGCAGGTTAGACGGATTGGCCATGTTAAATTGCCCTTAGTGTCAGGGGGGATTAGCAGGGAAAATACGTAGGGTTACAGGATAGGGCCTAGGTGGGATTGTAGTTGGTGCAGACTTGATTGGCCGAATGGCCTCCTTCTGCACTGTAAGGATTCTATGATTCTATGACATCAACTGAGCTGACACAGAAAAAGAGAGACATTGGGGCACACTGCCAGTCACAGGGATGCACAGTCCTTACTCTGAGCCATGGCTCAGTGGAAAGTACTCTCACCTCTTAGTTGGAAGGATTTAAGTCCCACACCAGAGATATAAGCACATAATTCACTCTACCATTCCAGTGCAGCACACTGAGAGTGCTGCACAGTTGGAAGTGCTGTCCTTAAGATGAGACATTAAGTTGAGGCCCAAAGGCCCTACTTTGAAGAGAAGCAAAGGAGTTTTCCCCGGTGACTTAGAATCATAGCATCCCGACAGTGCAGAAGGTGGCCAGTCGGCCCATCGAGTCTGCACTGACCACAATCCCACCCAGGCCCCACTCCCGTAATCCCACACACTTACCCTGCTAATCCCCCTGACACCAGGGGCAACTTAGCACGGCTAATCAACGTAACCCGCGCCTCTTTGGACTGTGGGAAGAAACCGGAGCACCCAGAGGAAACCCACGCGGACTTGGGGAGAACGTGAAAACTCCACACAGACAGTGACCCAAGCCGGGAATTGAACCCGGGTCCTTGGCACTGTGAGGCAGCAATGCTAACCACTGTGCCACCGGGCTACTCCGACTTGATCAATATTGGTCCCTCAATGAAGATCACCACAATAAATATCATTATTTCCTTGCTCTTTCATAGAATCATATATTCCCACAGTGCACAAGGAGGCCATTCAGCCCATCGAGTCTGCACCGACAACAATCTCACCCAGGCCCTGTGCCCGTAACCCCATGTATTTACCCTGCTAATCCCCCTGAAACTAAGGGGCAATTTCGCATGGCCAATCAACCTCACCATCAAATCTTTCGGGTGTAGGAGGAAACTGGAGCACCCGGAGGAAACCCACGCAGACATGGGGAGAATGTGCAAACTCCACACAGACGGTCATCTGAGGCCAGAATTGAACCCGGGTCCCTGGTGCTGTGAGGCAGCAATGCTAACCACTGTGCCACCGTGCTGCCCTTTGTGGAATGTTTCAACATTAACAGTCATTATGCTTCAGAACTACTAAATCGGCTGACATGTTCTTTAGGACATCTTAAGATGTGAAAGGTTATATCATCATTCGCAGTGAGTGAACCCAACACCTCCCATTAACAGATATTTGAACAAAACAGTCCTGGAACAGTTTTCGGGTGGAGGAAATCTTGCATCGGTTGTGCCTGAAGTTGAGAAAGTACCAGGATGTGTGTGCCCCATACTGTGGGCACAGTTTACACCCAACCCTGGGACAGCACACTATCTCCTAGCATTCATAGCTGGAGGTAATTGAGGCCCAACTGATGAATGGCTACATCCCTTCAATAAACTTTTATGGTGGTTGCTCGCTAACCAGACCCAGTGTGTAAGTGTCCCCACCGTCCAATTCTTCCTATTGAACTTCATCATCTCTCTCACTGAACAAGTCTATGTTACTATTACAGAACTGGACACTGGCTTAACAGATAGGGCAGTCGAGGCCAGGCACTACCTGTGATATTTATTTCACTAATTACTAAATATCAGAGCATTGTGATACTCTACTTTCTTAGAATGCTAAGGAAATTTGGTATGTCCACTACAACTCTCACCAATTTTTACAGATGCACCATAAAAAGCACTCTTTCTGGTTGTATCATGGCTTGGTATGTCTCCTGCTGTGACCAAGACCACAAGAAACTACAAAATGTTATGAACGTAGCACAGTCCATTACGCAAACCAGCCTCCCATCCCTTGAGTACACTTCACGCTGCCTCGGAAAAGCAGCCGGTATAATCAAGGACCCATGCACCCTGGACACAGGGGGGAATTTTACCATTTTGAGTCTAAGTGCCGAATCTGGGCGTCAGATAGATTCGCGCCTGGAATCCTCTTTGCAGCGCGCCCATACGCATTTTGCCGGCTCCGCGCTGTGGGCGGGGCTTAGCGCTGGCAGACCAATCAGAGCTCTGAACTGCGCATGCACAGTTAAAAAAAAATCTGACAGCACGCCCGGGCGTGAAACAAAAAGCAGAAAGCGGAGAGAGCGGCTCTCTGACGGTCATCCTCTGGTCAGGGGGGAGGGGGGGTGTGACTGATCATCCCCTGGGGGGGAGGAGAGAGGGTGTGACGTCTCATCCTCTGGTCGGGGCGGGGTCAGCTGCCTGTCTGCGGCCGATCTATCCTGGCACCATCACTGGGACACTACCAGCCTCAGCCATCTCTCCCGCTCTCTCGCACCTGCAGGGAAGAGTAATCTGTGGCTGGTAGTGTACCAGTGATGGTGCCAGGAGGGATCGGCCACAGACAGGCAGCAGACCCACCCCGATCAGAGGATGAGATGTCACACCCCCTCTCCTCCACCCCCCCCCCCCCCCCCCCCCCCACCACCCCACCCTGGGGATGTGACGTCACACCCCCTCTCCTCCTCCCCGCCCAGGGGATGATCAGTCATATCCCCTCCCCTCTCACCCCCCCCCCCAGAGGATGTGACGTCACACCCCCTCTCCTCCCCCCCCCCCCCACCCAGGGGATGTGACATCACACCCCCTCTCCTCCCCCCCGCCCAGGGGATGATCGATCATATCCCCTCCCCTCCCACCCCCCCCCCCCCCAGAGGATGAGACATCACACCCTCCCCTCCCACCGCCCCCCTCCCCCACCTCCCTCCCCCACCTCCCTCCCCCAGGGGATGAGACGTCACACCCCCTCTCTTCCTCCCACCCCCCTCCCGCCCCGACCCGACCCGAGGATGACCTGGGTCAGAAAGCCGTTGCAGTCTCTGACCCCGCTTTTCGGAGGCTGTAGCGGTGACTTCAGATTTTTATTTTGCAGGTCGGTAACAGCGCGGACGCGGATTGGGCCAGAAGACGGCAAAGTGGGATTTGGCGGTAGAGTTGGGCACGCGGTTCATTAAGTCGATTTAAATGCATGCAAATGCATTTAAATCGTCGAGCCGCCCAATTCGGGCGTGGACCAGACCCATGCCCGAATCGGGTGTCGGTAAAGGCGCGATCTGCTCGGATTTGGGTGCAGATCGCGTTAAAGGCCGATGCCCAACTTTACCACGATTTCACACCCGAAAACGGGCGCAAAGTTTTGGTAAAATCAGGCCCATATTCTCTTCTACCTTCTTCCATTGGGAAAGATACAAAAATCTGAGATCACAAGCCAACCGACTCAAGAACTGTTTCTTCCCTACTGCCATCAGACTTTTGAATGCTCCAAACACATATTAAGCTGATCTTTCTCCTCACCCTATCGGGAACTGCAACATTATATTCTGCACCATCTACTTTCCTTCTCCCCTATGTACTCTATGAACGGCATGGTTTGTTTGTATAGCACTCAAAAAACAATACTTTTCACTGTATCCCAATACAGTGTGATGATACAACAATAAATTAGCAGAGAAACATGAAGCCTTCAGGAAAACTACTGGGAGATTCCACCTTTCCAATGAAGCACTGGGTGATATGAAAGTAGAATTGATTCACACATTTGGGTAAAATCATTCAGCAACCTGGTTAAAGTGATGATTAGAAAAGTTTCAACCAAAGGCAGTAACAACATTATGAAGAGCATAGAGCACACATTCCAGCACAGAGGGACTTGCAACTCTCTGCTTTTAATCTGAACCTCTCTCATTTATTTGCAATACTCTCTGAGAAGCAGGATTGAGAACCAAATGGCTCTCAGCTGATTAATATTGAAAATCTCTCCCGCACTCTTGCCCCTGCAGGGAAGAGTAATCTGTGGCTGGTAGTGTACCAGTGATGGTGTATCCCTTTACAGGCCCAGCTTGGTCCTTCTCCAGTGTCTCATCTTGGACTTGTACTGATCTTGGAGCCGGTTTTCATGCGGATTCACTGTGGAATCGGCCGGTTCTGCTTCATCTTCTTAGCGAGGAATCGCTTCATCCTGAAGGTTTTGTGGGATGGCATGGCCGCACGTCCACTCCAGCAGGAGGGATCGGCCGCAGACTGGCAGCGGAACCCCCCGACCAGAGGAGGAGACGGCACACCCCCTCTTCTCCCCCCCCCGCCCCCCCAGGGGATGATCGGTCACACCGCCTCTCCTCCCACCCACGCCCCCAGGGGATGATCCGTCACACCCCCTCTCCTCCCAACCCCCCCAGGGGATGATCCGTCCCACCTCCTCTCCTCCTCCAACCCCTCCCCCCCTCCCCCCCCCCCCCCCAATCCCCCAGGGGATGATCGGTCACACCCCCTCCCCTCCCACCCCCGACCAGAGGATGAACATCAGAGAGCCGCTCTCTCTCCACTTTCTGCTTTTTCTGTCGTGCCCGGGCGCGCTCTGTCAGATTTATTTTCAAACTGCGCATGCGCAGTTCAGAGCTCCGATCGGTCCGCCAGCGCTAAGCCCCGCCCACAGCATGGATTGGGCCGGAGCGGCAAAACGCGTATGGGCACGCTGGAAAGAGGATTCCTGGCGCGGATCTATTTGACGCCCAGATTCGGCACTTAGACTCAAAATGGTAAAATCCCCCCCTTAGATGAAACAAAGTGACCATTTCAAATTCACTCGCCAGCTCATGTTGAACTTGTTCTATTCTTGGTGCTGATAGAAAGCCTCACCTTATTTTTTGCTCAGTCCCCTGCTTCAGTTTTCATTTCTCAGACATTGCCAACTTGATCTATCCACTTTATGTTGTGAGACTAGTCGTAGCCGGATCCTTGACACTGTAAGAAACAACAGTTAACATTCTTCGGGTGGCACAAGATGGCACAGTGGTTAGCACTGGTGCCACACAACGCCAGGGACCCGGGTTTGATTCCAGCCTTGGCTGACATGTGTGAAGTCTGCACATTCTCCCCCTGTCTGCATGCGTTTTCTCCGGATGTTCCAGTTTCCCCCCATAGTCCAAAGATGTACAGGTTAGGTCGATTGGCCATGCTAAATTGCCCCTTGGTGTCCCAAGGTGTGTAGGTTAGGAATTAGCAGAATAAGTACGTGGGGTTATGGGGATATTGTGGAGAGTGGGCCTGGGTAATATGCTCTGTCGGAGAGTCAGTGCAGACTCGATGGGCCAAATGGCCTCCTTCTGCACTATGGGGATTCTATGATTCTCATTGACAGAGCTTCAAAAGCTGCTGTTCACCACTTCAATAATGATCATTGTTCCCCAACTGACATGGTGGTCCACAGTTACAATGACCACAGTCTTCAAACATCATCCGTTCCCTGGTACAACTGCAACTCTCTGGCCTGTTTGATTTCCAGTGTAGAGAATGAATGAATGCTTCTATTTGTCCAGTTTAAATCTACACTGCACCTCAATAATGAATGGTGTGTTATCTGGAATTGTAGCTATAATCCTATTGTTCATCAAAGATTTGTAATATAGGTACATGACTAAAAGGAAATGGTCTTGTGATTGTTTTAATATTTGCTACAAGGTCATTTTTCTGCTGGTTGATGGTGGATCAATGCCAGGAAAGGCACCAAGGTATTCTATAAGCAATCCTAATGACATTGTTCAGTTCTGAGGGTTAATTCCATGGAGAACAATTGAAGACTGAGCAAAAAATTCACCCACTGTGTCATTTAGAACAACAGCCAGTTCATATTGTAAGTCTAATTGAAAAACACACGCTGTGTAAGAAATATTGTGGCAGTTGCATTGAATAGCTGCACAGGAATGAAAGCTTTTTAAAAATGTAAGAAACCCCTTATTCCTCCCTTCTAATGGGTGGTTACTTGCATAAACATGCTGGATGGTTCAGCACTGGACCATACAGACATGGGGAGCCATTGGAACACTTTGATTGGATTTGATTTATTATTGTCACATGTATTGGGAGACAGTGAAAAGTGTTGTTGCTTGTGCACTATACAGACAAACATACCATTCATAGAGTACACAGGAGAGAAGGAAAGGATAGAGTATAGAGTATAGTGTTAGAGCTATAGCTTGGGTGAAGTGAAAAATCAGCTTAATATGTGGTATGTCCATTCAAAAGACTGATGGCAGCAAGGAAGAAGCTGTTCTTGAGTTAGTTAGTTAGTACGTGTTTTCAGACTTTTGTATCTTTCTCCTGATAGAAAAAGATGAAAGAGAGTGGCCAGAATTTTACCGTCATGCCTGCCCCGGAATCAGGGTCGGCGAGGCTCGCAGAACAGAATTCTCCTTTGCCCTCGGGCGAGATTTTATGTGCCTCGCCCGAGCAAGGTCATAAAATCCCAGCCAGTGTGTCTGGGGTACATGGGGTCCTTGATTATGCTGGCTGCTTTTCCAAGGCAGCAAGAAGTGTAAGACAGAGTCAATGGATGGGAGGCTGGTTTGAGTGATGGACTGGGCTACATTCACAACTTTTTGTAGTTTCTTAAAGTCTTGGTCAGAGCAGGAGCCATACCAAGTTGTAATACAACCCGGAAAGAATGCTTTCTATGGTGCACCTGTAAAAATTGATAAGAGTCATAGTGGACATGCCAAATTTCCTTAGCCTTCTGAGAAAGTGGAGGCGTTGGTGGGCTTTCTTAACTATAGCATCGGCATGGAGGGACCAGGACAGATTGTTGGTGATCTGGACACCTAGAAACGTGAAGCTCTCGACCATTTCCACTTCATCCCCATTGATGTAGACAGGGCCATGTCCTCCACTACGCTTCCTGAAGTTAATGACTATCTCTTTCATTTTATTGACATTGAGGGAGAGATTATTGTCATGGCACCAATTCACCAGATTCTCTGTCTCTTTCCTGTACTCCATCGTGTCATTGTTTGAGATCCAACCCACTACCGTGGTGTCATCAGCAAACTTGTCAATGGAGTTGTAGTGGAATTTGGCAGTTATAAATGTATAAGGAGTATAGTAAGGGGCTGAGGACACAGGCTTGCGGGGCACCAGTGTTGAGGATAATCATGGAGGAGGTGTTGTTACCTATCCTTATTGATTGTGGTCTGTGATGTCTGTGATGTTAGGTAATCTCAACCAGGGGAGTAGTGGGAGCTGCTATAGTTAGCCCACCAATCAATGGGCTTTGGAGGAGAAAAGCTGACAAGAGGGTCCCAGTCCTGATCACTATCCACGGAGCCCCGGTTGAAAAGTACATAAATGTGGATTTTGTGTTTGGCCAATACCAAACTGGTCTGTAATGCCTCACAACAACGACAGAAGGAAGATTCATCTGGATAAAGACTGAAAGAGATGGGCACAGAACTTTTGAGATCAAAGAAGTGTGGCGAAAATGAAGAAAAAAAACAAGAGGTATTAATGTATTCTTCCAACTAATTGCTGAGACACAGCACATTACTGAGATAAATAATGGGACATTAGACTCATTAGCAGAGTAATAATTTCACTGATATTCAGCAGCATCTGCGCTAAGAAAACTTTCACTGGAAACAGGGTCTGGCTATGGCTGGAGTTCACTGTAACAAGCAGCAAAATGTGAAAGTGTTGTTTGGAAGTTGCAGTCTTTGCCCACAGATGGTAAGTGTAGGCACTTACGGTGCACTGTAACTTACTGAAATGACTCAATGCCAGCAGTTGACTGGATGGTGGTGTTTTTATTTTACATTGTATACCAATTCCTGTCCGCATTCTAAATAAGTGGTTGAGTTTTACATTCGAAGTAGAAAGACTGCATGTGAGCTGCTGCAGAATAGTGAGACTGAAACTGGTACAGAACAAGGTGACATGGAGGCACAAGGTATTAAGAGTTCCAGTAGATTGGTGGGAAGAACCCGTGCCAACGGCGCTCAAGAGACCGATGCCATTTCTATCATTGCTGTCTTCTGGGGTTAGGGGCTGTGAGGGGGTTCGGCGGGGGTTGGGGGGGTGCGGGGGGGGGGGGGAGACAGAGGCAGGCATTTACCCACAGGGAGGAGGAAAAAGGTCTTCTACGACCCATAGCTGGTCTCTCAACTGACTGCAGAGCACCACTGCTGGAATTCAACTAGCAGAGGAGACAGACCTCAGGACAAGGAGAGGGAGGGAGGAAAGTAGCTCACTCATAAAATGGATTGAAATTGTCCCAGAATTAGAATGTGAAATAGCAGATGGTGTTCAGGTCTGCAGAACGATAATGTTTGCAGAGAGAACTGCGAATCCTAATAATCATGCAGTCTATTAATTCCCTGTCAGCTCCTGCGGACCCCATCTAGAATTCCCAACACATAACTCACTGACAGCTCCAATTGCTATACTGATTTGGAAAAAAAGAGATTTTTTTTCCCATTTACATAGTACTTGGGGGACTCATCATGTATTGAAATTACTCTCCTATTCTCTTTTTTGTCTGTTCATCAAGGTGAGGGGCCAGCAGTGCTGGGAACCAGGACTCTTTGTGTCAGGGCTAGTCATAAATTTTATTTTTTGATCTTCTCGTGATTTCTTTGAACAGCCTTGAACAATGCAATTCTAACTGAAATTGATTTCCTTTTACCATTTTACGTCATGTCTATATTTTCTCATCGGCAGGCAATTTAAAGTGATGAAACCTGAGAATAATGTCAAGTCGCCCTTTGTTTTTGCTCGGTATGCGCTCGGCAGTTCCCTGACTCCATTCAGATGCATGTGAAAAAGTACATGCATGTCCTTTAACCTGTTCATGGAACACATGCCGTGAGCTATGAAGCAATGATTGCTGCCAATTTATGTTTGAAGCCCATCTCTCCTTAGCTCTTGATGCCTATGTTTCACTCCACAACTCCTGTTACTATCTGATGATTTCCTTATTTTCGGCACAGTGGCACAGTGGTCAGCACTGCTTCCTCACAGCGCCAGGGACCCGGGTTCAATTCCCGGCTTGGGTCACTGTCTGTGTGGAGTTTGCACGTTCTCCCCGGGACTGCGTGGATTTCCTCCGGGTGCTCTGGTTTCCTCCCACAGTCCAAAAGATGTGCGGGTTAGATGCATTGTCCGTGCTAAATTCTCCCTCAGTGTACCTGAACAGGCGCCGGAGTGTGGCAACTAGGGGATTTTCACAGTAACTTCATTGCAGTGTTAATGTAAACCTACTTGTGACACTAATAAATAAACTTAAACTTAAGACTCAGCAATGCTTTGAAGAGTACATAGTGACAGAAGGTAATAAAACTGGTAGAATAAATAAAGCTTGCATCCTGCATCACCACACTTCAAAGGTACATCATTGACTGTAAAGCAAGTTGAAAGGTCCGCTTGACCATGAAAAGCGCTATCTAAATGCAAGCCTTTTTTTAAATGACAAGAGGTGGCACAGTGGTTACTATTGCTGCCTCACAGCGCCAGGGACCCATGTTCAATTCCGGCCCCAGGTCACTATCTGTGTCGAGTTTGCACATTCTCCCCGTATCTGCTTGGATTTCCTCCGGGTGCTCTGGTTTCCTCCCACAGTCTGAAAGACATGCTGGTTAGGTGCACTGGCCATGCTAAATTCTCCCTCGGTGTACCCGAACAGGCGCGGAGTGTCGCGACTAAGGGATTTTCACAGTAACTTCATTGCAGTGTTAATGTAAGCTGACTTGTGACACTAATAAATAAACTTTAAAACTTCTCACTCCCTCCATAATGCACTGTCAGTTTATTTTATCTGTTCTTTTTCACTGTATGTTTTAGTTCCCCTCTGCCTATTCTACCTCAACTTTAATTTCTATCTGTCTCTCATGGGAGTATTAAAAGAAGGGAGCATGATTTTAAAATTGGAACCAGTTCATGTAGGGCTGGTGTCAGGAAATGCTTCCTAATATAAAGGGTAATAGAAATCTTCATGTTTCTAAACCTCCCTTGCATGCCCGCACCGATGTTAAAGCAGCTCTGCTGTATTTTCTGCACTGCTCCATGCAGGGAGCTCTGAAGATAATGGAATGAGTGTTAAAGAAGAAAGAAGGAACAAAGATTTGTATCTATATAGCACTTCTTACAATCTCAAGATGTCCAAAGCACTTTGCAGTCAATTTGAAGTGTAGTCACAGTTTTAACGTAGAAAAAACAGCAATGGGTGCGCGCACAGCAAGGACCCACATACAATAATGAGATAATGACCAGATAATCCCTTTTACTAGCGATGTTGAATTGAGGGATAATATTGGGCAGCACACTGCTTTCTGATTAAGTGCAACTTGGTTTACAGTTCCTGTAAATTGGGGGTCCCAAAGGAGCCATCGGTTGGACAATATACTTCTCATTCTCTGTTTTAGAATTGTCTGCTTCACCTTCACTTATTCCTCCTCACTCATGCTTCGTTTTCCTTTCCCCTCTCTGATTTAAGGAGAAAGGTAAGTTGTATTAACATATGGCATATAGCCAATATTTGTTCAGAGAATAGGAAGACAACTATGGTGTCTTGCAGTAGAGGGGCAGATGTGGCTGACTATTAGATGATTAAATGTATAACAACTTCATAGGCAATTTGTTGTAGCTTCAAGCTATAAAGGGTTTATAACCAATCATACTTATATACAAACAAGGATCGGACACAATTGTATACATGTCTACTCTCCTCCCTGGCTCCAACTGAGATTTGCTGGCTCTCAGTGATCACCCCCTTAAAGGGGCCATGCTACAACCCTCCTTTCCCCCAACTCTTGAGTTCACCTATGAATGAAACAAAAGGAACATCATTAAACATTGGCACGTAAGGTACAGTAAGACATCGGGCATACCCCAGGGAAAACTCATCACAAGTTCAGTCAGCCAGGTGACTTCCGGACCCCAGAGGAACGTCTCAATTCTGTACTATACTCTTCAAGAAGTGGTGAATCTGGGGGGACAGTTACAAAAGCTGAACTCATCAATCCGGGCTTGAGATTCTCCTCAGTAGCTGGCCACAGAAACTGCTGGTTGTTCCAGTTCCACATTTACAACAGGATTCCCTGTATCAATAACTGATGAACTCAAGTCTCCTGTAGGAGACGCCTGTTGATCCCTGTATCAGGCTCAGCTCTCTCCCTCAAATGGGCAACATGCTTTTGGACACAACGACCTTGTACTTCTACAATGTAGGAGACTGCTCCCGTTCTTTCCACAATTTTCCCGGCCACCCTGTCAGTCCTGCTGCAAGGTTTCTGACCAGAGGTAAATCATCAACTTGGAAAACTCTGTCTTTTCTTCTCGATTTGTGATTTGCTTCCAGGGAGGTTTGTCTAGCCTTCACGCTCCCTGGCAAATCTGGGAATATCATATCCAACTGTACCTGTAAGTAGCATCCCATTGGTAATTCGGCTGGTATGGCCCCTGTGGTCACCTTTGGCATGGTATTGTACGCCAACAAGAAACTTGCCAATTGTAGAGGTAATGGTCTATTAACCTGTTTCTTCATCAATGATTTGAACGTTTGTACAATTCATTCTGCTAACCCATTAGAGGCTGTGTGGTAAGGGGTTGATCTAACACGGTGAACACCTTTTCATTTAACAAATTTCTGAAACTCCTCTGCTGTAAATGATCATTGTCTGATGCTAAGATGGATGGCAAAATCTGCCTCAGTTTGTCAATGGTGGTTCTAGCCATTGTAGACTTCATCAATTGGATATACAACCATTTAGAATACGTATCAACTAAGATGAGAAACCTATGTCCCGTGAACAGTCAAGCAAAGTCTATATGCAGTCATGCCCAGGACCTACCTGGCCACCCTTAAGGGGGCATATTTGCCGATGGCAGCAATGCCTGTTGGGCTTCACAATTCGGGCAGTGGTTGACCAGTCTTTTGATTTCTTTATCACTGCCCGGCCACCAAGCATAACTTCGGGTAAGTGCTTTCATCCTGTTTTGCCCTGAATGTGTATTATGCAATTCCTGTAATAAAAGTAGTTCCCCTGGGGTGGCACTATAACCCGAGCCCCCAAAATAACATGCCATCCTCACATGTTATCTCAGTTCTTCCCTGCTGATAAGGTTTAAATAGCTCTGACTTATCATATCACCATCCTTGCATCGCCATCTTCTTAACTTTTGATAACACTGGGTCTCTTTTAGTCCACATTATTATATGTTTAGCTGAGACTGACAAAGTCTCTATTAATTGAAATGCTGACAATATTTTTTGTGGAACCAGTGGTGAAGGTACTCTCTGCAGCAAAGGTAAATGGCTGAGTGCGCCTGCATTTGATATTTGCGTCCCTGGTTGATGCTGGAATGAATATCTGTATGCTGCCAGCAATAAAGCCCATCTCTGTCTACTTGCTGAGGCAATTGGTGACACTAGTTTACTCTCTCAGAACAAACCCAACAATGCTTTGTGATCTGATACCATGGTGAAATGTATTCCATATACATATATATATATATATACTGATGAAACTTCTTCACCACATAAATTACCACCAGACTTTCTTTATCTATCGGGGAATACTTTTTTTCTGCACCTGATAATGTTCTCGATGCAAAGGCAATTGGCTTTTTTACTCCATCAGGTATCCTGTGGGGAAAAACTGCTCTCACTCCATATGGTGATGCATCGCAGGTAACTAGCAATGGCTGGGTTGGATCAAAGTGTACAAGCAATGCTGACGACTGTAAGGCCTACTTTATCAGGCTGATTCCGGGGATGGTGGGACTGATGTACGAGGAGAGATTGATGAGGTTAGGATTGTTTTTACTGGAGTTCAGGCGAATGAGGGGGGAACTCATAGAGACTTATAAAATTCTAACGGGACTAGACAGGGTAGATATTCCTGATGGTGGGGGAATCCAGAACCAGGGGTCACAGTCTGAGGATTCGGGGTAGATCATTTGGGATGGAGGTGAGGAGACATTTCTTCACCCAAAGAGTGGTGAACCTGTGAAATTCATTACCACAGGAAGTAGTTGATGCCAAAACATTGAATGTATTCAAGAGGCGGCTAGATATTGCACTTGGGGCGAATGGGATCAAAGGTTATGGGGAGAAAGCAGGATCAGGCTATTGATTGGACGATCAGCCAGAATCGTGATGAATGGTGGAGCAGTCTCGAAGGGCCAAATTGCCTCTTCCTGCTCCTTTCTTCTATGTTTCTATGTTTACTTTTGTAAATGTTTCTTTTTGTTCCTCTCCTCATCTCCAAAACTGATGCTTCTTCAAATGCTGGTGAAGTGGGGCGAACATTGTAGACAAATTCTGTAAAAATCTACCATAATAATTCATCATTTCTGGAATGATTTTAACTTAGATATGTTTTCCGGCTGTGGTACTTATTTAATGGCTCTAACTTTATCCTCCAAAAGATGTAAACGTTTAGCTTCTTCCCTGAAACTCAAATATGTAAATTCATCCACCTGGAAAGCACATTTTGTCTCATTTCAAACAGACAACCGCTTATTTAAATCTTCTCAAAACTTCCCCTAAGTTTGATCTGTGTTGCTCAGGTGGAGCTCCTGCAATTTGAATGTCAACTAGCTGCACCACTGTTACTCATGATAAATGGTTGTGGTGGAAGAATCACTTTACACGTGACTTCTGGTTCAAGCTGTTTTATTGTAAGCCTTTACTTCAGGGCTGCAGGCAGACAAAAGAGCTCAAACCCCAAAGTGTTGCAATGCTTTCTATTTATAAGACAATCAATATTACAGGTTTACTGGCAATTCTCTTAACGAGGTGATTGCCAACCTCTGATCAGTTGTACATTGACAACCACTATGTTAGGGATGCCTGCAATAAACTTTCCATCGTACACTGGAAAATGGCACAGGCCAATGTCTTGTACATATTGCCAATCCTTGTACCTATCTGCGTGTTATTATCGTGATACTTTGCTTGCGAAGGCATTGTTTGAGTTCCAGTGAGATTGCGGACCACCTACTGCACGGCAAGGCCTGGCTAGTCCTTAATTCATGTGCCATCCTTGACTGCTGCTTCTGCGCCCCCCCCCGTAAACCCCCCCCCCCACCCCCCCCCCCCCCCCCCCCCCCCGGTAACCCCCCACCCCACGTAATCAAATGGTGGGTTAACAATCCAGTGTATCCTGGACCAAAATATGCTACTTTCACAATTGTTCAGTTGTGTTCTGACACCAGTGAAATAAAGCTGTCTGTAATCATCATTGCAATACCAACTTTAGGTATGACCTTAATATGTACGATACACAGGAAGTGTAAGATGGTCAAAAAGAGGTCAAGTTGCTTACTCATAGAATCCCTACAGTGCAGAAGGAGGCCATTCAGCCTATCGAGCCTGCACCAACAACAATTTCACCCAGGCCCTAACATCGTAACCCCATGTATTTACACTACTAATCCGCCTGACACTAAAGGGCACTTTTGCATGGCCAATCAACCTAACCCGCACATCTTTGAACTGTGGGAGGGGACCGGAGTACCCGGAGGAAACCTACGCAGACACGGGGAGAATGTGCAAAGTCCACACAGTCACCCAAAGCAGGAATTGAACCCGAGTCCCTGGTGCTGTGAGGTAGCAGTGCTAACCACTGTGCCACCGTGCCTTGACTAACCTTCAAGTAATAATCAGGAATCACTTTATTTATAATATTTAGAATCAGAAAAAGAAGTTGCATTTATGAAAGTCTTTCTTGACCACAGCACAGCCCAAAATATTTTACAGCCTTATTTTGAAGTGTAAGTCACCATTGTATTGTATGAAATGCAACAGCCAATTTACCCACAGCAAGGTCCCCCCAAAAAAGCAATGAGACAGGTGACTGGATAACCTGTTCTGAAGAAGAGTCATTTTGGACTCAAAGCGTTAACTCTGTTTCACTCTCCACAGATGCTGCCAGACCTGCTGAGTGTTTGCAACACTTTCTGTTTTTACTTCAGATAACCTGAGATACTGGTTGAGGGATAAATATTGGCCAGGAGACCAGGATGAACATCTCTTCTTTTCTCTGAACTAATGCCACAGAACCTTTCGTGTCCACCTCAGAGATTTAATGTCTCATCCGAAAGGTGGCTCCCTCAACAAATTTCAACAGCACAGTCCAAACACAGCAACATTGTCTTACATGTTTGTTAACTACATGGCTGCCTTAGCTTCAGCTGTGTGACTTCTTGATTTGCACTTGCTGAGTTCTGAGCCCTCCCAGTGCCTGAGTTGCCAGCTTGGGTCACTGTCTGTGTGGAGTTTGCGCATTCTCCTCGTGTCTGCGTGGGTTTCCTCTGGGTGCTCCGGTTTCCTCCCACAGTCCAAAGATGTGCGGGTTAGGTTGATTGGCCAGGTTAAAAATTGCCCCTTGGAATCCTGGGATGCGTAGGTTAGAGGGATTAGCGGGTAAATATGTGGGGTGGGATTGTGGTCGGTGCAGACTCGATGGGCCGAATGGCCTCCTTCTGCACTGTAGGGTTTCTATGTACCATACAGTTGCTGGCAGTGTGGCATAGTGGTTAGCACTGCTGCCTCACAGGGCCAGAGACCTGGGTTCAATTCCAGCCTTGGGTGACTGTGTGGAGTTTGCACTTTTTCCCCGTGTCTGCGTGGGTTTCCTCCAGGTGCTCCAGTTTCCTCCCACAGTCCAAAGATGTGCAGCTTAGGTTGATTGGCCATGTTAAATTGCCTCTTAGTGTCAGGGGGATAAATAGGGCAAATATTTTGGGTTATGGGGATAGGGCTTGGGTGGGATTGTTGTCAGTGCAGGTTCGATGGACCGAACGGCCTCTTTCTGCATTGTAGGGATTCGATGATTCTCTGATTCTTCTATGAATCCATACAGACTCGAACACCGTGACTTGTGCTAAATTCACTGATCCCACTCGGGCTGGCTATTGGCCTAATACAATTGTCACTAGCACCCTTGGCCTAAGGAAAGCTAAAATCAACCAAGATCCCTGTTTCTGATCTCCATTGGAAGTTGCCCTGAGACCAATATTAGAAAATCACACCTGGTTTGACTTGCCCAGATGACACTCATCCATGAATAATTACCATCTAAAAATCATATGAAAATGATGGGCAGGATAAGACCAGCTATTCCACCAAATCTGACCCACACACACCAATGATGGCTGGAACCAGACATCCCCTCTCCCTTCAGTTATGTGAGCTCCTTGGAGAGGCAACCTTGAAGCAGAAAAAAACACAGGCCAATGGGGGGAATGCTCTGAAGAATTCTGAATTCCTATCTGATTTCCCAGCTCCCAGACATCAGGCGGTCGTGATCACTCTAGAGAATCACTTGGACCAAGTGTTATCTATTAATTATCTATTAATCTAGGTTCTGCTGATATTTGTGGACCTACACAGCAATGCTTTAAAGAGTACATCGTGACAGAAGGCAATAAAGCTGGTAGAATAAATAAAGCTTGCATCCTGCATTACAATACATCATTGGCTGTAAAGCAAGTTGGAAGGTCCGCTGACCATGAAAAGCGCTATCTAAATGCAAGCCTTTTTTTTTTAACTCACAAGGGGCAGCACGATGGCATAGTGGGTTAGCACTGCTGCCTCACAGCGCTAGGGACCCAGGTTCGATTCTGGCCCCGGGTCACTGTCTGTGTGGAGTTTGCACATTCTCCCTGCGTCTGCCTGGGTTTCCCTCGGGGGTGCTCCGGTTTCCTCCCACAGTCTGAAAGACGTGCTGGTTAGATCCATCGGCCATGCTAAATTCTCCCTCAGTGTACCCGAACAGATGCCGGAGTGTGGCGACTCGGGGATTTTCACAGTAACTTCATTGCAGTAAGCCTACTTGTGACACTAATAAATAAACTTTAAAACTTCTCACTCCCTCCATAATGCACTGTCAGTTTATTTTATCTGTTCTTTTTCATTGTATGTTTTTTTTCCCCCTCTGTCTATTCAACCTCAAATCCAATTTCTGTCTGTCACTGTCTGTGTGGAGTCTGCACGTTCTCCCCGTGTCTGTGTGGGTTTCCTCCGGTGCTCCGGTTTCCTCCCACACTCCAAAGATGTGTGGGTTAGGTTGACTGGCCATGGTAATTTGCCCCTTAGCGTCAGGGGGACTAGCAGGGTAAATGGGCGGTGTTAAGGGGATAGGGCCTGGGTGAGATTGCAGTGGGTACGATGCAGACTCGATGGGCCAAATGGTCTCCTTCTGCACTGAAGGGATTCTATAAAAGATAAAGCTACGGAACACAAAAGACAAAATTACGGAAGAGCTCTCATTTTGAGTCTGGAGTACCAACCCTGCATGTCAGGATGTATGCTGTAGCCAGGGATAGGATTGGAGCAAGTCAGTTCTGGAAAGCATGGATCAGTGGATCCAGGAAAGCAGAACGAGTTGGAGAATCTTGGATTGAAGCTCACTTTAAGCTGATGCTCACTGATGCAATTCTTCAGACAGAAAGGAAAGACTGCACATTACATCAGCGAGGCAGTTTCGATGAACTTGGACTCTGTTTCTTTTGGATGCTGCATGATAAAAAGGTCCAGTTTTTTTTTGAGATGTCAAAAGTAGGTCAGGTACTGGTGATGATTTATACCAAACATGGATAGAAAAGCAAAGGTACAGGAGTGCGACCAGCCCTGACAAGTTTATTAGAGAGTGTTTGTCATGTAGCCTATCGATCACTGTCCTGCACCTGAGACCATACCACAGGGCATTTTGGAGCAGGGAGGGGAAGTATCAGCTGCTGTCACCCCATGGGAACATTACTACTTCATACTAGTCCCTGCTGGTGAAATATTAACAATCCAGCGAAACAAGAACAAATGCCAGTGCTAGCCAGGCATTAATGGAAAAACAGTAAAGGTTTTCCTTTGTAATCTAAGGGTGACTGAACATACCGACAGGCTTCAGACTGTAAAATTAACAGGGCGGTTTATTGAGTGTATTCTTATCTATAGTTTCAATGGGATCTCCACATCCCATTACGGTGAACTTTGGCAATTAAATTGACTGGACTGATTTCTGTGTATCAACTAAGACCCAGTACAGGGGGCATGCACAAGGTGTAAAACATCGAGGCCTGTACTCTCGGGGGTCACTAGCTCAACTCACAGCTTTTGTCTTTGCCTTTACCAGCAGCACTGCCCTCTCCATCTCACTTTTTGTCTCTGCATGCTCAAAGTACACTCCACTATGGGACAAATTTCCAGCACTCGGAGATGCAATTGTCCAGGGATGTGATCCCGAGTCCATGCGACCATTTGTTCTGATGGATACATTCTGGGTGATGGAGTCCATCCTTGGCCTCCAACAGCAGATCTTTGCTGCACTTTGATGTGTTAATATATGGAGGTCGCTGCAGTGGGGTGAAAGGCAATATGCTGACATTATCCCAGACACACTTAACAGTTGGGTTAAAAATTTTAAAAACTGTTTACAAATGCTTTGCAAAGTTTTGGGTGTCACCAAAGGAAGAACTTGCATTTCTATAGAACCTTTTGTGACCTTAGGATATCCTATTGTGCGTGACAGCCAAATGCATGTCAATGTGTACACAGCAATATCCCATCAACAACAATAAATTAATGGTCAGGTAACTAATTTTTAAAGTTAAAGTTTTAAGTTTATTTGTTAGTGTCACAAGTAGGCTGACATTAACACTGCAATGGAGTTACTGTGAAAATCCCCGAGTCACCACACTCCAGCATCTGTTCGGGTACACTGAGGGAGAATTTAGCATGGCCAATGCACCTAACCAGCACATCTTTTAGACTGTGGGAGGAAACCGGAGCACCCGGAGGAAACACACGCAGACATGGGGAGAATGTGCAGACTCTGCACAGACAGTGACCCAAGCTGGGAATCAAACCCAGGTCCCTGGTGCTATGAGGCAGCAGTGCTAACCACTCTGCCACCGTACCTTGAGGGATAAATATTGGCCAGGACACTGGAAAGAATTCTCCAGTTCTATTTCAAAATAATGCCAGGGGATCTTTTATGTGCACATCAGGGGGAAAAAGAACCTTAGTTTAACCTCTCATCTGAAAAGTGGCATCTATGACAGTGAAGCACTTTTTGATTATATTATCTCTGCAACTGCAGTTCAACTGGGAGAGGTTTAGACTCGATCTCTAGTTCAAGCCTGGGACTTGCTACTCCCAACATTGTTTAATCTACCGGTACGTAAAAAGCTGTCTGCTGCCAATTACTGTTAACAGTATCTCAATTGGGTTTTAATTGTGTTTAGGTGATGGGTATTAACTGAATACTCACTTGTGTTTTTATATTTAAATATATCTGCAGATTGAAGGAAGAATTGTTATTGGGAGGTGCATGATAATATGTGCCTCTATAAATAAAAGCTTACAGGTGAATAAAGACGAGGCTTCAGTGATCTATCCTTCATTGCCTGGCTATTTTAGTTCTAACAGTGGGCACTGCGGGACATTACTTGTATAGCTGACAATAACAAACCATTGATTTAGCTTACCTTCAAGCTTCTTTCAATTTGATTTGACCTGAGGTTATTTTATTGGTGGTGCCCTCTGAGAGGGGGAATTTGAGGTCCTGACCTCTGTCTGTTGACAATGGGGTTCACACTGCTCCAATTAGATAGGCGCAGCCTTGGTTGTAGCCAGGAACAAGCAAAAGGCTGCAGTTGCATGGATACCTGACTGCAATGATACTTTGCTTTTCCTCTGTGTGTATTGGGTGAAAATAAATGTTCCTTTTCCTCAAATTGGATCTCATTGCCTCTCCTTAAATGCCATTTTCATCATTCCTTACCCAGAAGAGTGGACATATACATGCTGAGCAGAGAGCACGAGCTACCTGACTTTGAAGTGTCCAATGCTGGTACTGGGTAAGAACAATGGACCAAGTATTCTATTCTGCACCACTTTTTACAGATGCACCATAGAAAGCATCCTCTCCAGATGTATCACAGCTTGGAATGGCTCCTGCTCTGACCAAGACTGCAAGAAACTACAAAGGGTTGTAAAAGTAGCCCAGTCCATCACGCAAACCAGCATCCTATCCATTGACTCTGTCTACATTTTCCTCTGCCTTGGTAAAGCAACCAACATACTTAAGGACCCCATGCACCCCAGACATACTCTCTTCCACCTTCTTTCATCGGGAAAAAGATACAAAAGTCTGAGATCATGTACCAACCGGCTCAAGAACAGCTTCTTCTCTGCTGCCATCAGACCTACCATATATTAAGCTGATCTTTCTCTACACCCTAGCTATGACTGTAACACAATATTAGATACCCTACAGTGCAGAAAGAGGCCCTTTGGCCCAACGAGTCTGCACCAACCACAATCCCACCCAGGCCCTACCCCCCTATCCCTACATATTTACCCACTAATCCCTCTAACTTACACATCTCAGGACACTTAGCATGGCCAATCAACCTAACCCACACATCTTTGGACTGTGGGAGGAAACCGGAGCACCTGGAGGAAACCCATGCAGACACGAGGAGAATCTGCAAACAGTGACCCAAGCCGGGAATCGAACCCAGGACCCTGGAGCTGCGAGGCAGCAGTGCTAACCACTGTGCTACCGTGCCGCCCAAGTTTGCACTCTGCGCTCACTCCTTTCCTTCTCCTCTATGTACTTTATGAACGGTATATTTTTGTCTGTATAGCGCGCAAGAAACGAGACTTTTCACTGCATCCCAATACATGTGACAATAACAAATCAAATCAAATCAAAGCGACCATTCCTCATCCATTGCTGAAACACAGGGTGAAATTTGAAAGAACTCAATAAAATGGAGTGCTAATTTAAAATGTTCAAAACTTGTGTTTTGCACTTCACTTGCAATGCATTTGATGGGATCATTAAAGTAAACAAAAAGATATCTTAATTCTATTATGAAATATTCCCTGATATTAGTATATCTGAAGTTGTTTGACAGAATGTTGGAAAATTAACAGCATGTGAAAAATGCCATACATCTTAAATTTGGGGAATGCAATCTTGCATATTTTATTGTAAGCCCTTTCAGGTAGAACATCCTTTTGGGATTGAGTCCACATTAAGTCTCACTTACCCATCATCATCCTTGTCCCCACTGACTTAGTCAATTCATCTTCTCCCAGCAATTATATTTAAAATTCTGGGGCTATTTTCTGCATGAGCTCCCCCCACCCTACCTCTACAGCCTCCATTGGGCAGGCATCCCCTGGTGTCCCCCTCGGTTTTCTGACTCTCATGTTTGTGCATTGTTCCTCCCACCATAGGTGAAGGCAGGGCCTTCAGGCGCCTCCTGCTACTAACCGGAACTCCTCACCTAGACTTCCCTATCCTTCCTCTTTCCTCTACCCCTGGAATCCATGTCAGAAACCATCCTTATATCCAAAATTTTGACACCCTTCCACCTCCCCTAAACACTTCACTGATGGATCCCTTGTCGACTCTTAATGTTATTTTTCTCAGAATTCCTCAAAGTGCTTTCTATATTAAGGGAGTTATATAAACACAAGTTTTAAATTACTTTTCCAGGTGCTGGTGCAGCTCCTTTCAGTATGGAGAACCTTGAGCTATTCTCCAGCCCTGTTTCAAAATTATCTTGAAAGTTAACACCAACTTTGAAACGGCTGCATGGAATCATGCAGAAGGAGGCCAGCTAGAAGCCTCAGTCAGCCAGTTTGCAGTCCTGCCCTTTTGTTGTTTAACCTTATCTGCTCCACAAACAATCATCCCATGAATGAAAGGATGGTTGCAAACATCTGTGCTCCGAAAGCTTATGGTATTTGCTACCAAATAAACCTGTTGGACTTTAACCTAGTGTTGTGAGACTTCTTACTGTGCAAACAGGGCCAGGAAGATTTTAAGTTCAAAGGTTGTTCTCCGTTGAGTTGGGGCTGCAGTAGGTGTGCCACAAGCAGCCTCAGCAATTCTTGGGTTGGGGAAGAAACTTAAGTCTGGATTTCACCTATTTACGCAGCCTTTACTGTGTGTGGGAGAATCATAGAATGCAGAAGGAGGCCATTTGGCTCTTCGAGTCTGCATCAGTTCTCTGACAGAGCATCTTACCCAGGCCCACCTCCTGTCTTCTCCCATTACCCCCTGCATTTACCCCGTTAATACTCCTAACCTACACATCTTGGGAAACCAAGGTACAATTCAGCATGACCAATCCATCTAACTGTAAAGGAAGGTTTTAGTCATTCTGTCTATGATTAAATAATATAGAAAATCTCACTGAATGGACCTCTTATTTGAAAGATGGTTATTTTTTAAGAAAAGATGAAAACATGCATCTATATAACTTCTTTCACAATCTCAGAGCCTCTCAAAGTACTTGACAGCCAATTATGTATTTTAACAGTGTTTAATGCAGAAAATGCAACAGGCAACATATGTACAGCAAAGTCTCCCAAAATCCAGCAGGATTAACGTGATGATTGTTAGTTATCTATTTTAGTGATGTTGGTTGAGGGATAAATATTAACTAGGACATCAGAGAGAACTCTCCTGCTCTTTTTGAATGGTGTCATTGAATCTTTTATGCATTGAATCTTTTATGTCTACCTGAGCAGGCAGGTGGAGCACCAATTTGACGTTTTACAGATGCACCATAGAAAGCATTCTTTCTGGTTGTATCACAGCTTGGAATGTCTCCTTCTCTACCCAAGACCGCAAGAAACTACAAAGGGTCGTGAATGAAGCCCAGTCCATCACTCAAACCAGCCTCCCATCCATTTACTCTGTCTACACTTCCCGCTGCTTCGGCAAAGCAGCCAGCATAATCAAGGACTCCATGCACCCCAAACATATTCTCTTCCACCTTCTTCCATCAGGAAAAAAATACAAAAGACTGAGGTCACGTACCAACCGACTTAAGAACAGCTTCCACTGCCATCAAACTTTTGAATGGACTTACCTCACACCTTTCTCTACACCTTAGCTATGACTGTAACATGGTGTGGCACAGTGGTTAGCACTGCTACCTCATAGTGCCAGGGACCTGGGTTCAATTATTGGCTTGGGTCACTGTCTTTTTCTTTTCAACTCACAGATAACTCGCATATTCTGGCACTGAAGAAAATATGGATGGTGTATCAAAACAAATCTCTTGAAACAACAGGAATAGTTTGATCATTGTAATGACAATGGAAAATGCCAGAGATGGCCAATAGGCCAAGCAGTTCTCTGTGGGGCAAACGTGAGAGAGTTGATGTTCCTTCCTGAAATGTCTGCACATTCTCCCCGTGTCTGCGTGGGTTTCCTCCAGGTGCTCCGGTTTCCTCCCACAGTCCGAAAGACGTGCTGGTTAGGTGCATTGGCCATGCTAAATTCTCCCTCAGTGTACCCGAACAGATGTCGGAGTGTGGCGACTCGGGGATTTTCACAGTAACTTCATTG